>NC_137218.1:25333489-25925989 GCF_949987685.1 Ammodytes marinus | reverse complement strand
TCATCAGTGTGTGGTTTCAAATAGAATGTCGTGGGCACAGGTCAAGGCTGTATGGATAATGTGGTGCAGTGTAAAGTATCCGTGGAGGCTGACTTTTTGTTTACATCGTAGTCATGTGTCCGTCAGTCAACCGGGTATCGGCTTGCATGGAGCCCATTGCATTTTGCGACTGCACAGCGAAAACAAATGTCTTGTCCTACGACGACGGCACACAGCTGTTCATATCAGGGTTTGCACTTAAAGACATCCGAGTGGCGTGGTGAGTTTATAGAGCATCCTTCTCAAGTCCCTGCATTTGGCACCATACTCTGCTATGCATGTACTGAAATGTCGATAAGGGGGACACACTGGATTACTGAAGCGGACCTTTAACCTTTCCGGCGACAAGGGAAAGCAGACAGGATTTCTCTTGGAATTATTTTATACAGACGAAATGTAGACTTTGGTATATGGGGCATGTTTCCCCCCTGAATGGTTTGGATTGCACAGAAAAATAAGAAATCCCTCCTCACCTATTGTTTTATACAATGAAGTGTAGAACAAGTACAAGGGGGAAAGTAATTGGGTTGATTTCAGGTCAAAGAGATATGGCTATGTGTTGTGGAATTAGGAACTAATAGGCCCGCTATCATCTACATTTTCCCCCTGTAGATGTACAGGCAGACATGGTATGACTTCCACAAAGTCAGTCAGGCCGCTAATGGAGCTGCTTCAGGCTATGCATCAATATGACATCACAGATTACAATCTGTAGACTTTGGGAGCACTTTAGGTACTTTCAGTGCTAGAAGAACGGAGCGAGAAGCTGGCCCACAAAACACTGAGTCATTATAATAACAATCTCAGAGAGAGACGGGTGGAGTCGCGCAATGATACTGCTTCACGGAAAGGACTCCAAGTGTTACCACAGGCACTAGGAGTGTGTCTGTGGGACATAGTGGGGGATTTTACTGTGACCTCAATGCTCTGTACACTATCTCTTGTCTCTTGATGGATCTCAGTTATGCCGTTGACCTATCATATTGTTCCAAAGTTTAGGAGTAGAGTTTGGATTGCAGTACTTTTTTTTCCCTTTTGTTTTTTAAAATCAATGTCACATTTATTTGCATTTTAGTTCATTGGTTCAGATTGATTTCAGAAAATAAAGTTGATGCTGAATCAAGCAATAATCCTGTAGCAAAAGGAGTATTCTACGGTGTCACTAGTTAAATAATTGGTATATCATGGTCATGGCAGGGTACCAAAATAAGCCTACCGTGCCGTACCTATTTTTTGTCAGCCTTTTCGTTGGGGTACCAAGCTGTCCCAAAAAGGTGGAGCTACACACTGCAGTCCGTTGATTGGTCGACAGAGTTGACATCTCCAGGCGAGAGATAAACCACTGTGTGTACTAGTCACCTTAGTGAGAGTGAACGGTCTTGTGTTTAGAGGAGAATGTACCGTACCAAACCGTACTGTTCAGTGGAAACGAGGCATTAGTTAGTCAGCTGTGCTGTACACGCAACATGTCAATAAGACAACGTTGGCATTATTGAGAGATACATTTCACCTCTTTTGGAAAAAGGGGTAACTCCATCCCTGCACCTTTTTAAACCCTGGTCCCAAAGAGGCCAATACTGATATTAGCCTATACCTCCCACTAGGACGACAAACAAGCAGAAGTGTTACAGGGATTAGTAACTGTAATGTTGTAAGTGAATTTAACATGGCAATCCATTTGACTGTGCTTGTTACTCAAAAGGTAATCACATTACTATAAGGTGAATTACTGCTCCACTCTGCTTGTAAACAGTAAAGGGGCTTCATACTTTGCCATAGAACACAGAAAGTGAGGGTGTTGCTATACCTTGGAGGAAAAGTCACTCTCTGTGATGAATAATAAATTGACATTCAAATTGCGAGGAGAGAAAGTCCTTTCTGTTGAGAGTTGCTCAGGGGATTTCAGTGTTTATCCCCTCTGCATGCTCTAACAATATTAATGTAACGGAAGGCATTTTGCTCTGCAGTCACAGTCCTCACCTTCCATTTTGTGTGCGTGTGTACTTGTACAACTATTTTTGTGAGAACCAATTATTTGAGTTTAAAAACCATAAAAGTGAGGACATTTTGTCCGGTTCTCAATTTGAGACTGGCCGTCAGAGGGCTGTTTGAAGGTTGAAACTTGATTTAAGGTTCAGGTTCAGGTTATGTATTAGGTTTAGGTTAGTGTAAAGGTTTGGGTTAGACATTTCAATTTGATGATTGTGGTTAGGGTTTCGGGGCTAAGGAATGTATTGTGTCAATGAATGTTCTCACAAGTATAGTCATTCAAACGGGGGATGGGGGCTTACCCAAGACACCTGTAGCCCAGTGAAAAAGCTTCCCTAGGGGTGTAAAGAGGAACATATGTATCAAGCCTAGAAAGACATCCCTGCCTAAGTCTCTCTGGACTGTACTTTCTACTCAGACAGGATTTACCGGATAAGTGTCCCTTGCATTTGTGATGCAATCCTTTTGAACACTAACCACTCAAAGCTGGATTTGAAGCTCCAGTGAACCCTGGTGAACTTTGACATTTAAAGTGGAACCAAGGGGAGAGGAAAGGGTGTGGAAAGAGTTTCCTTTCAACGGCTAAAACCCCACTGTGTCCCCCCCCCCACCAACCACCCCTACCCCAGGCCCCTGGGGGCGTTCGATCACACCTGGCATGGTACCATTTTGACTCTTCCTTTTGATTAAAGGAGAAAGCATTCAGACTAAACAATCAATAGGTACAGGCTTGAGAGGCCTGAATTCACTGCAGCATAAATCTTCCCCGCTGCCTGGCGTTGAAGTCGTCTCTGTATCATTTTTGCTGATTAGTTTCCCCATTACTCAAAACAGATGTGTTCGCCGGTGATAAATGATCCAATTATGGGATATTTGTCACCCATTTGATATCTGCTACTAGTCTGGGACTGTGAAGAATTTCAGTGCAGTGCGGCGCATTGCTATAAACCCCTCCAGTCCACAGTCCACTCTGACCAGGTACGGGTTGACCAGGTCCTTGGGGGGATTTGTTTGAACAGCCAACTGGACATTAGACCAGGCTTTTCCCCCGTGGTGTTATTCTGTCCCCGGTGCAGCCAGCCATTTCTCTCTGACCGACCACTTCATCAATTTGGTGATGATAGATAAGAGACGTCCTCAAAAGAATACTCGGCGCTCCTTTTCATTTTGAGATAAGACTCTTTAAAATATCATTGAACTACTGGATCCTCAAAGTCTGCACACACTCTGCCGTCGGCCCTCCTGTTGACATGCCTCAGGTGCTTTCACACTTGATAGTCCGCTACTAGCCAGAATGATTCATCGGTTAGTTTTTCACCAGGTTTGGTTCTCTTTTCATACCTATCTGATGAGTTGGTAAAGTGAACCAAACTACAGCAGCATAAGCCACTTGAGAACATTCTTGTCACTCATTGGTCAAATATATCTTGGGCGGGAGCAATTACGTAATATAGTTCCTGAACTGCTCTACAATTGGTCCGAATATCCTTGCGGTGAAACTACTGAAATAAACTACAGGAAGTAGATTGTCTTTATCATCCCATAATGCATAGCGTATCTGGCTAGGGAGCTCGTTACACAGTGCTTCCTGCAGATGAGTCTGCTCATGTTCCCACCACAAACCAACCCGCAACAAAGTTTGTTCGGAGGCAAACTGAGACCATGTCTTCAACAAGTTCTTGGTCAACTTTGGTGCGCCCCCAAGTACGATTGCTAGTTTAAATCCAACTAAACACGGCAGGTGTGAATGTGCCCTTGAATAGTAGTCATACATGTCCCAACTGTACTGTAGTTGACCCCTCTACTGCTACACACTCACACACCAAAACAATAGACAAAAACTCCTAAAAGGAATCATGTACACCCTCCACCCACAAGCCCCCTATGTCTGTGGACAGTGTGCTGATTCTGCAGCCTCTCTCCCTATCTTTCTCTTCTCTCTCCAGCTCCACTGTGCTGAGCTCTCTCTGTGTGTGTGTGTGTGTGTGTGTGTGTGTGTGTGTGTGTGTGTGTGTGTGTGTGTGTGTGTGTGTGTGTGTGTGTGTGTGTGTGTGTGTGTGTGTGTGTGTGTGTGTGTGTGTGTGTGTGTGTGTGTGTGTGTGTGTGTGTGTGTGTGTGTGTGTGTGTGTGTGTGTGTGTGTGTGTGTGTGTGTGTGTGTGTGTGACAGCTGCCTAATTGGGCATTCTCCCCTCGTCGGAGCGCCTGCCTCTCTCTCTCTCTCTCTCTCTCTCTCTCTGTCTCTCTCTCTCTCTCTCTCTCTCTCTCTCTCTCTCACACACAGCCCGGGCCGGGGCTGCTGACGAATGGCAGCGGATTACAGATGAGGACACGGTGACCTGCCTGACCTTGCTGCACAGCCGCGGGGGAGGGAGAGGGGAGGGGAGGGGGAGACAGAGCGCTAGGGCCGGGGAGGAGGCAGGCAGGCAGGGTGCTGGGACTGCAGAGAGGGGGAGGGGTGGTGGGCATAGGGTGGGCGTCAGGTCAGCGGAGGATGAGGGCGCGCCAAGGTGGGCAAGATATCAGGATGGTGGGGGTAGGGGGAGTTTGGGGGGGGGGACTGCCAGGTGGCCAGGCGGGCAGGCAGGCAGGCGGGTGATCAGGCGAATGACAAGAGTGTCACATGACAGTCCCCCCCCCACCCCCTCCCTTGCACCGCCCCATGTGTCAGTATGTCAAGGGCATGAGCCCCCGCTGGCAAACGCCACTGCGGCATTTTCTCCCCACTACTTTTATTTATATATTTATCTCCTCTCTCTAAGCCTTTCCCTCCTTTTCTTTAGTTTTTTGAGTTTAGCTTGTAGTTTGGTGGACAGTCCTCTTTATTGAACTGTAAAGTTAAAGTAGCAGCTTTAACCTTTAGGGTTCATTTTGTGCTGTAGTCCCACGGCTAAGTACATTAGTTAAAATAATTTAAATAAATTGCATAATTACAACAGGCCTAAGCAAGAGCAAAGAGAGACGTACAAACATAACACACACAATAGGATGGCAATCATCAAAACAGTTCATGCATTAAACACAATAGGAAGGAGACAAGGGAAAAGAGAAGAGTCATAGAGGCCACATGGAAGGCATATACAAGACGTAACATGGAGGCAGGTAGCGGAGTGGCAGCAACAATTACTTTTTTGCTCTTTTATGTGTTTTTATTTATCAGACGAGCAGCCCCTTTATAACGGCTGCACACACACACACACACACACACACACACACACACACACACACACACAAAGCCCCCCAGGCCACGATGTGGTCGGTCAAAAGAAGGCGGCAGCGGATCCTTGAGTGTGGTGAATTTTAATTTCTCTGTGCGCACTGTAGATATATCCATGCCCCCGCCCCCTAACCACCCCCCCACCTTCCCGCTGTGTGCGTGAGACTGCCAAGGTGAGGTTGTGTCCTCTTGTTAAGAGCGATTAATGGCACTCGTTATGTACATAATGAAATATCCCTGCTGATGCATAGGGTGGCGTGGTGTCTTTCTCTCTTTCTCTCCCCCTGTCACACACACACACACACACACATACTCCCATTGCTTGTATACGTGTGTGTGTGTGTGTGTGTGTGTGTGTGTGTGTGTGTGTGCGCGCACAGTGTAACATTGAGGGCGCTTTGTTACAGCCTCCAGGCAACTGTGCTATGTGTTTGATATGGTGTTGAGACCCCCACGTCACCCACCCACCCTGTGTAAGCCGTCTCCCCAAATGAAAAACGAACGCCGATTAAGGCACTGGCAATTCACAGTGGAGTTTGTTCCTCTTTCTTTTTTTCCTCTCCTGTTGTTGCTTTAGATGCACCCAACACTGCAGCCTCCCTGCGTGACATGTGTTCTGAGAGATAGAGATGGGTTGGCTACGAGTCCCCGTTTTGACTGGCGGGAGTAAATTTAGATCTAATCTTCTTGTGTGTGTTCTTTTATAGCCCGAGAATGTTCACCTAACATCAGCTTTTAAGTTGACCTTGTTGTGTTGTTCGCCTGTCTGAGGCTTGTGTGTGTACGTGTGTGTGTGTGTGTGTGTGTGTGTACGTGTTTGTATGTGTGTTTCCAGGACGTTGCTGGCTTCCCTGTAAGGTTTTTAGTTTGACCTCGTGTGTTGTTAGCTTGTGCACGTGCGTGTGTGCAAGTGTGTGTGTGTGTGTGTGTGTGTGCGCGCGCTCGCTCGCTAACACCATTCAGTGCCTGAGTCAAGCTGTGCAAGCTCTTTTAATCCCACGCCCCGGTGCACGTAGGCTTGATTAGTGGCAGCAGTTATCTGTGCAGAAGACAGCCCGCCCTCCTTTAGCATTTGGTCAGGTCTGGGGCACTAGGGGTGGGGGGTAGAGGGGGTGTCAAGTCATGAGAAAGGTGAACGAGGAAGGAGAAACGCAGAGAGGTGTGGAGGGGGGGGGGGTTTGGCGTAGGGATGGGAGGACTGTGGTGCCTGATTAGTATTCTAAAGGAGCGCTCCTGCCAGCAGAGCAAATTGATTACTGCACTTTACCTGTATCAGCCTCCACAGCTAAGGATGACAAGGTACGGGGAGCATGATGTGTGTCTGCGTTTCACCTCCTCTAACCACAGCAGAATGCGTTGTGTGTTAGCCTTTTGGCAATAGTGTGGAGTTTTCTCTTTTACCATTTGTTAGGCTACTCTGTTGAGAACTTAAAAAAAAAATGTACAGTGTTTTCTACTGTATAGTTTTGTCTGTGTTCTAGATCTCTCTCATTACAGCAAAAAATACTATGTGGGTTGCAGCAGGGTGCTGGCCCCCTGTCTATCCCTCTATGTCTGATTTAATAGTCACAGTGGCCGACCGAGGGAAGACAGATTCTTTTTTTTTCCCTGCGAGCCTTGGTCCCGTGCTTAGTTGTGCTGGGCTGACAGTTAGTGCATTTCTCTTGATTACAGTTAAGGTGATCCTGATATATTTTAATCTCATAACAGCAACAACAAAAAATAACATGTGAAATGTCATATATATATATTTGCAAAGAATAAGGAAAAGTATAACTATAATAAGTTCTTTTTTTGAATCTCTTAAATATAATTCAAACACTCGCGACAAAGATATGAATTGATGGCAAACATTTTGACTGTTTTAGAATACTTTGACTGTCAGAAATGTTCTTTATTGTAATATGCTTTGGCAAAAAAAAACAATGAAATGTTACAAATACAGTATGTCTAAAGTGAAGTGGGGCATGTGTAAACTCAGCCATCAAGCATTCCCCTACTGCAAGACATGTCTACATGAATATAACTTATATTTACAAACCATGGACAACATTTCTAAGTAAAACCAAGAAATGTTCCCTCCACTTCTTTAGGTAAAATAAAAGTTTTTACATCAACGTTTTATCTTTCTTTAATCATGTCGATTATTCGGCCTCTAATTTCTGCTAATTCATAATTTCCCATCAACACACATTCCTTTGATAACGATGGGTTAAATGGTCAGGTCTTCAAGCTTCAGAGCCCAGCTGGTTTTACATTGAGGCTACTAAATCAGTGGCTGATGACACCTGGGCCGCCAGGTAAAGGCAATTCATTGCAATTAACCTTTGCTTACATGGTAATGTGGCAGTAGTTTGAGTAATGACACCCACAATTGAGAAGCACTGACTTGGTTACAATACTTCTGTTCATCTGCCCCCCTAAAACGTTGCCACTGGTGACTGAAACATGATTGAAAGACAAGACAAAATAATAATTTTATTTCAGCAAAGAACATGGCTTCTACTGTGACATTTTATTACAAGGCCAATTACACCGATCAGTAAGGCTTGTCAGTTGCGTGCAATGCGTTGTCAATAGTCAGTGACCCAACGCAAGGATTTTGATATGCATGGATGTTCCACGGCATTGCCCAAAAATCACTGAAATCATTGAAGCTTTATTTAGCACAGTTTTATCTAGGATCCTGTGTAGATTCAGAAGCAGGCTCATTATACAGCATGATTTAGGTGGTAGTCACCAGGGATCCAAATGCATAAGTCTGCTTACATACTGTATACCTGACTCAAGATTACTATCAACCATACACACCTGACCACTGTATTGTCTTGCCAAAATCCCTTCATAATATCCATTTAAGTAGTTTATTTGACACACATTTCTTCTTTTCATATTTTGATAAACCTTTGTAATAATTCCTTCATGGTCTTTTTTCGTAGCGCTCGCGTAACCATGTTGTAATTAGAAGACCACTGTCTGTGTGTTAGCTTTTAAGACCTAGTAGTGGCCACATCACGAAAATGGCTTTCTCGCACATACAGAGAGAGTTAGTTTTAAATGCCCCCCCTCCCCCCTTAAATTCCTGCTCCATTTAATGCTGGTACAAAACTTTTGGAAACGTGTGTGTGATACAGAGATAACAGTCCTCCATATTGTCAATATTTTTTAAAGGCTGTCATTTAAAAACCACAACAAATCATTTTGGGTTCAATTATCCCATTATCTTGTGGAGATGGATATCAGTGAGGACCTCTTCATACCATGTGACATAGATTCTTGTGATGCAGATTTTTTTTTAATTTAGCTTTTTTTAACTGTACTATATTAAGATTCCATGATAAAAAAAAAATAATAATTTACTTTTCAAATGCTGGACAGACAATGCTACAGGACACTAACAGTAGGGTTGATTTGATTTTCTTAGTTGGATTATACGATTGGAAGTTAACACGGTATGGACACTTTATTGCCAAGTTACAAACTTGTATTTAAAGTTGGTTTTGTTTCTTAACTTAGATGTTCATTTAGTTTCTGAGACAGTCATGAAATTAGTATGAGTGAAGCTGTTTAGTGCTCTGTGACTGACTACTGGTTTGGGCACCAGGGCCAGGTGTAAGGCTAATCTGATTGAAGTCTCCTGTTTGTTGGCATGTGCTCAGCTCTGCCTTGCCAACTGGATTCGTACTGCTTGAGAGATTTTCTCCGAAAAGGTTACACATAATTGTATTGTACTTTATTGGGATGAGTGTATTTAATTGATTTAAAAGATTCCCTTAATTGTGTCACTTTGAATATACGACTATTTCTTACTGAAGTAAACAGAAAACAAACAGTTTTTTTTGACAATTATATTGGAATGTCCCTTCACAACCCACTGTACCCACTAGTGTCATTCTCCACCCTCAGTCAGAGCATTAGGATGATTTGAAAACTAGAAAGTAGGTCAATGGAAGCATTATCAAAAGGCAAAATGATAGCAGAGAGATATGTCCTCTTCTTTTTCTGTCACTTAGACCTCTGTCGCACACCATTTATACTCCGGACCGTAACCAAATTACTCACAATTGTACGAAGAAAAAGCAGTACTGTTGTTAACCCTATAAAAGGCAAACATCTTGCTGACTCACGGCAATAGCCTTCTTCAGGGCTTGATGCCAAGGATATTATGGAAATGATTCATTTAAAAGGCCAAGCTTTTTTAGCTGGTTTTTATCCTAGCTTTTAGGGCAGCCTGACAGTGGGACATTTGATCTCCATTGCAAAGTGGCCCATTTCCCTCAGACATCACCACTGCAGTCTGCTTTGGAGAGCCCTAGCCTCTGCCTTTTGGCGTGCGTGGCCACAGGGCAATCAGCTGTTCCTATTTCCGGCACCAGTGTTTACAAATGGGAAATGTGTGTTGTTTAGGGCCGGGAAATGAGCGACCATTTTGGACAGACGATTGCGAGCGGAAGATTACCTCTGAGCCCAATAGAAATGAATCAGGTATGGATGGATGGTGGGCACGGCTCATTAAGAAAAGGAATGTGAGTGTGTGTGTTTTTAATTGATGCAGTCATTTTTTCAGCCACTCAGGAAATGGCCCTTGGGTGGGTCTCTTCCAAATGGCACACAAATATTTACTATATGGACACAAACATTTTTGTAAGCACCAGCCATGCAAAGCCTGCCTGGGCATGTATAAGGCAATGGGGGGGGGAGACTGTCCAGGGCCCTGTGATACAGTGCTCTCACTGACAACATCATTGCACTGGCTAGTTTTTGGCCGGGTCGTCTGCCAGTCAGCTGGGCTCTGAAGCGCTTAAGATGACTCATCAGTGTGCATAAATTCCTCCATGCTCCCTCTCTCTCTTTCTCTCTCTTTCTCTCTCTCTCTCTCAAGCTCTCTCTCTCAAGCTCTCTCTTTCTCTCAACCCCAAGAACTCTCTGTACTGATGATGAGTACAGATGAAGTCAAAAAAATCCGCCCCCGCGCTGCACATCCAAGGGCCAGATGCAGGGCCAAGAACTAAGGCATTCCAGTCCCATTTTGTCCATGTCTGAAATGTTAGCTTTCATCTGTCACACACTGTTCCTCACACTCAAGTAACTCCAAGTATAAGGATGATTTCCCCCCCCCCCCCCCCCCCAATGGATCATCTGTGCTACTTAATAAAAGAGCTCTGACTTTTCAGCATTTATGTATCACATTTCCTTATACAGTCCCCTTCTATAGTATTGGAACGGTGAGGCCAATTCCTTTATTTTTGCTGTAGACTGGAGACATTTGGGTTTGACACCCAACGATGAATATGAGACAATTTCAGCTTTCATTTCCAGGTATTAACATCTGGATCCGATACACAACTTAGAAGATAGCATTTTTTGAAAAGGAACGCCAAATCTTTAGGCAAGCAAAAGTATTGTAACAGATAGACTTTAAATAAATTAAAGTGAATAAACCGTAATATTTTGTCGCAAATACTTTACTTGCAATAACTGCATCAAGCCTGTGACCCATTGACATCACCAAACTTTTGCATTCTTCTTTTGTGATGCTTTTCCAGGCTTTCACCGCAGCCTCATTCAGTTGCTGTTTGTTTTGGGGGGTTACTCCCTTCGGTCTCCTTTTTAGCAGGTAACATGCATGCTCTATAGGGTTTAAGTCTGGAGATTGAAAAAACCTTCCACTTCTTGCCCCTGATGAACTCTATTGTCTCATATTCATCTTTTGGTGTCAAACCCAAATGTTTCCAGTCTACAGCAAAAATAAAGGAATTGGCCTCACCGTTCCAATACTATTGGAGGGGACTGTATGTGTTGGGTACATCCGTGGTTTAGTTGTGTGTGCGCACATGGAGGCATGTGTGCTATCTATGCATGACTGGTTCGGTCAATGCATCCTAAGAAGTGGGTCAGAGTGCCCTAGTTCTCATTGTGTGTGGGCGCGCATGTGTCCGTGTATGGCATTTCAGTATTATTTTGTCCTGATTGACTTATCTGCAAAAAACATCTCCTTGCTCTGTCTCCCCTGCTGTTTCACTAGCATGTTGTTCACTTGTTTACCTCTTCTCAAGGTGAACAAGAGCTTTTTTTAATTCCACTTTCCTCCGGGTGCACTCATTTACTATGTGGAAAGGGCTCGGAAAACAACCAGTGTTGGTCAGGTAGCTTCTGTTTTGTCTTATTTAATCATGTCAGGCCATATTGAATTTACAAATAGCGGTCACGCCTCATGTGTAAGTGAGCCACCCTGTTGAGCATGTGCAGCAGGCCCTGGCTGCAGATTACATGATATAATAGTGTTTAGGCATCGCCTCTCCTTTTTAAATTCTTTTAACCTTGACTCCCCTTAAATGCAGGGAGAACACATCTGCCAGGCTGGTGTCAGACATTAGTAATACACACCGCTCGGGCAGCATTGTCACTTTTTATTAACGCCCAGAGCTTTGCATGGACACCAGCTGTTGCATCAAGTGGAAAAAGCCTTGGCGGCACGAATGACCTTGACTTTAACTGCCACTCCTTTGGCTCTTCCCCTTTTTAATTCTTTTGTTTGCTCTCATACATTTTAAATGGCTTAAATGGATTACCATTCCTGACAATGAAGGTCATTTAGTAAAGCTCACCCTTTTAAGATTAAAACAAGAAGCTGTATGACACGCATACCATCCTCCACAAGTGTGTTCAGTGCCTGTGTGTGGTGAGTGGAGTGGTGTTCAGTGGAGGAAACAATGGTCACATTTTGAGATCTAATCCACGGCATCTGTATCAGCAAATGTTTATGTCTTCCCGGTAATATTGTCTATCTTAGGAACATGTTGAGAACACAGTGACCTTTCCTGTTTCCTTGTGTCTTTTTTAAGTACAAGATGGGCAGAACATAGAGAGAGAGAGAGAGAGAAATAGATGAAGAGCCAACCAGCCAGAGGATGATGAAGCTTTCACCCCTCCCCATCACTTGCCCTCCCCTCTCACATCTACGTGTCCGACTGTACGGGGTAAAAATCACTTTAGAATGGTGCCGGGCCTCTGTCATTGGCTGACATTGTCAAGGATAATGGATAATCACCACAGAAACCGTTGAGCAGCCTCATTGGTGCTGTGTGTGTGTGGTGTCCCACAGTAGGGGGAGGGAGGGGGGGTGGAGGTCACGCTTTTTGGGTGCCACCGCCAACGAGATGACATGTTAACAGATGTGTAAGGTCATTTTGAATGTATACACCGGGGGAGATAATGTAATAGTAATGCACACATTCTGAGCGAGAGGAAGGGAGGAGGAGGGCTGTGTGCTTTAGGGGGGCTCTCGGTATAGAGGACAGCTTTTCCCTATATTAAGGTCATTTGTTTGTTAACAGAGCTCTGTCACTGAGGGGAACATATTTTTTCTTGCCCTTGCTGTAGTAGGGCCTTTTTGACACCAGCTCTGTCATTACATGTCTCTCAAGAGCCTGAAGGTCCCCACTTTGTTTTGAAGAGTTATTCGTACTCGACGGAGATAGTGAATGCGGTAGTCCTGCCGTAAAGAAACTATTAGTGCAGTGTCACGTCCCTGCACTGCCTCGTCCGCTCTGTATGGAAGTTACTTTGGGCAAAAACAAGTTGACAAGTTCAGATGTAATTCCAAAGGTTCACTGCCAGCAGCGGGGAGATTAGCAGAATTTCCCATGTTGAAAGTGTGTCAGTGTAACTTTTCCATTTATATATTTTTCATTACCTGGGGTGGGTGGTACTTTGCCATGTTGCTCTGAAGGTAAACATATTCACATGTTTACTCTGCTGTTCAAGTGTGGTGTAACAGAGCAGTCTATTATGATTGTGTTAAGCTTACTGGCGGGAAAATAGCACTAATCCAGAGCATCTAAGATTAGCATGACAACAGACGTCAGATGGCCTAGTAGGACCAGGTTGGCTTTTATTGTTGTCAGATGTAGGCCAACAGCTTAGAAATGACCTTGAACTGTAATTGACGCTGAGGGGCCAATCTCAGTGAAGTTATTCTATTTTGTACAATGCCAAACAGCATTTTATCAACCCCCCTGGAACTTTGTTTTTTATTCTAAATGATCAAGCTGATTGTTTTCCTACTGCCACTCAGACTTAATCGTTCACTGATCAACTTAAATCCAGCTTCTAATCCCAGTTCATTTTCAAGGTTGCTTTAAAGTGGCCACCTTGTTAGCCTCACTGTCATGACAACCTGTGGACCTTGGCCATCGGGATGGATTTCAGCCTGATTGGCGGCCTGCTGCCTTGTTGTTTTTGGCCCAGTTGCTACTGCTCTCCGTGAAGTATTTAGACCAGTGGCTGTTGTGGGGTTGCCATGGCCTTTTGGTCATAATCAAGGGCTGCTGTCCTGTTGTGTGACCTGCTATGTCGGTCCACTCAGCGGACACTAAAGGTGAGGACGGCATCGGGGGAAAGGACACGGACAGCAGCTGAGGCGAGGTGGAAACTCTGTATTAATTAACCTTTATGGGATGCGGCCAGGACTGTCGGAGGTGTCCTGTATCCACGGAAACCACGCTGACAGGGTTCAGAGCAGAGGTCTCCCAGGGCAGCACCGCTGACACTGTCATGGCAACTGGCACAATGCTCACCCCCAGTGTCACCGGCGCTGCCCTCATGACAGTGGTTTGGTGTGACAGGTACACCTGATTCTGAAGCCACCCGGCCCCCACCCCTCAATACACACCCCAACAAAAACAAAAAAACACACAGAGTTGACAGTCAAATGCAGCTTGTCTGTTAGCTGTATTCTTGGTTGGATTTTCCACCGCCTTTGTACAGTACCCCATAAACACGACTTACATCACATCAAGTCAGTTCATGTTTTTCTCCTCTCTTTTGATTTGAAAACAATTCAGGCTAAGATGAGCTAAGCTTGGAGACAGATTCAACGCAAGCCAGGTGTTATTAAAGAGTGATGAGACTGAGTAGCCACCAGAACGATTTTCACTCACTCTGTGTATGTTTGAGTGTAAACATGTCAATAGACATTTCATGTTTGTGGGAATGAATGCTTGAATACTAACTTGTGGGCATTTTGGGGTTAGATCCTTCTCTATGGCAGACCAAGGGTTACATTGTGCGAGTCGCTGCTCAAGTGCATAAAGAGGAGGAAGTGTGTCTGGGAGGGGGGTGGGGGGGGGGGCTAATCCACTGAAATGACAAACTGCATATGAAATTATTCACAGCTCTCATAAGGCTCTTCACTTTTGAAAGACATCGCTGTGAGGGGTTTACAGCTCACGACCTGAATGTTTTCAAGGTAGTGGGCTTGAATTTTCAATTTGTATCCAATCAGGCCTAATCTGCATTTGTCGTCTGTTCGGTGGCTGCGAGGGGGAGAGTGCAGAAAGGGGAAGGAGCCGTGTGCAGTCAATCTGAAATGTTGCTAAGTAACAGAGATGGCAGATGAGGTGGTGAAATGAATGTGATATGGTGCTGTGCAAATCCCTGATTCTCACACAGTTTCTCCATTTCTCTCCTCTTCTTCTCCCCTACCATCTCTCTCTCCCTCCCTCCCTCCCTCCCTCCCTCTTTTTTCCATCATTTACTACCATAGGTCCCCCATGTGAGATCTGCAAAGCTGAAAGCCGCCACAGACGGAACCCCAGCCAGGCTTCAGGATTCACATCCCGAACATCCACAGCCATGGAATGTGTCAACATCTGTGTGGCAAAATCCCGCTGACTCCTCGCTTTCTACTCACATAAGCCTGGAGCTGGGCCTTCTGGTATCCCACGGTGTTTAAAGGCATATAACAATGCCTAGGAGGACCACCTGCCCCAGACTGCCTCCAACCATGGTTGTCGTTTCACCACAGTGCTGACTGTGACCCACTACAGAGAGGGACGGTGCATCCTTCTGTTCCCTGCAGGCAATTGCCTGCCCTCTTTTTGGTATTTGGGTAGTACATGCCACCATCAACCAGATGACCTAGTGGACATTTGTTTCCCAGTAGCAGTGGTGGACCATACGAGGGGATCCTAGTATTGAACATGACTCATGGGGAGGAGCCTGGCCCTGAGACACACAAGGATTCAGCTGTTCTAACTTATCTAGAAGGTTTACTGATGCATCCAGTGGTAGCCGGGCCTGGGGCCACGGCAAGCGGGAGGTCTGAGGCTGCCCACAGCAACCAGGAGCAGGGCGACAAGGTTGGTGGGCCCTTTCAATTGCCCAACCATGGCCCAACAGCTCCCAAGGCTGGAAACAATGGGCCCACACTAGGTTCCTCGCAGCACCTTAAGAAGGCCCGCCTGTTACGCTCCGGGACCTGGAATGATCCAGTGAACCAGCGGATGAGTTCACCCCCAATGGAGCTGAATGGCCAAGGGGGAGGCCTACAAAACGGAGCACTAGAGGGATCCCCTCATGCTGGAGAAAGCACCCTGTTGGCTTCCCTGCTTCAGTCATTCAGCTCGCGGCTTCAGAGTGTGGCAATGTCTCAGCACTCTACTAAACCCCCCAGTGAGTGTTCCTCTCCCTCCAAGGCACCGCCTGCAGACAAGGAGCCACTTCCTGTATATGGGACGGCCTCCAGTCGCTTGAAGGGACTAATGAGGAAGAGCAAACTTCAGAATCACAGCAACACACCTTACAGTCGCCGTGGACAGAGTCAGGACAGACCCCCGGAATCGCCTCGCTCGGCACACAGCGCCACACCTCCCTCTGCTCCCACTGCAGCTTCAGAATCGGTGTCCTGTGCGGAGCGTCTGAAAGCAGTAGCTAACATGGTGAAAATCCGTTCCAGTCCAGCCCCCTCACCCAAGCCCAGTGTGGCCTGCAGTCAACTGGCCCTGCTGCTCTCCAGTGAAGCCCATCTCCAGCAGTACTCCAGAGAGCATGCGCTCAAAGCCCAGCTCTCAGGAAGGTCTGCCAGTGAGAGACTAGCCGCCATGGCAAACCAGCAGTATGGCCCGGATATTAAAAGGCCACCTAGTGTCGAAGGGACTCTGCCTGGGAGCCCAGACACGCTAAGCTCCTTAACAACCCAAAATGGAATGACAACAACGACAATAACAACTACACTCCCTCGAATGGCCCTGTCCAGTCCGCAGAGCCCCTCCATGCTGCGCGGCCACAGCCAAAGCTCCCATTCCCCGCCCACTCCCTCACATGCTCTAAACCACACTGTTAGCCAACCACCAAAGGAGAAACGAGGCTTTGACTCACGTCCAACCCGGCCCCCCCAGACATGCAGCAGCTTGCTCCTGCTGCTACTTAACAACCACAACAACCAGAAACAGCTGACCAAGAATGGGCACCTGGAAGAGAGCTGTGGCATTCTGCCGCCAAGTGGCTCTTCCACGGTCACATCGGACAGCGAATGCTCCACCCAGGACAGGAGTCTGCCCAAGGACAGCAGTGATGCAGAGAGTTACCATTCAAGTTGCTCTCCAATTGACCTCTCCATGAGAGGCCGGGCCAATACACAAGACACAGGGCACAAAACCACCACGCCCTCTTCCTCCTTCTCTTCTCCAACTTCTTCTTTTACTACAGTATTTTCTTCCACCCCAGTCCCATTCTCTCCCCAAGCTTCTGCTCAACCCTCTGCCAGAACCTTCTCACCACCATCTACTGTTGTCTCCTCTGTTTCCACTGCTATTCCTTCTTCCTCCTCCTCTATCTCTACATCCTCCCTGGACAAACTAACGGAATCCCTTATCAACAAGTGGAAGCCAGAGCCATCAGGATCAAAGGTGCCCATGAAAAAGGAGCCCGAAATGAGCACAGACCTAAAATCCCACCCCAAGCTCACCCTCATGCAGCTTCTGCTTGAGCGCCGAAATAATGAGATGATTAATAAAAGTGCAGGTAGACTGGATTCTCCTCTTGATATATCTATGGTCACCATGTCTCGAAGCCACCAAAAGGGACTGGCACCCTGGGAAGAGACCAGGATAAAAAGCCCCATAGATAGGCCTGTAGCCCCAACACAGCCTAAGTACCCCCTTAGTCGTGACCCAAGCGGCGCAATATCCCCCTATTCCTCCCCCTCCCCCCATGTCCAGTCCAGCCCACTGGATTTGTGTAAATCTAAAGCCTTCCCTGCTGAGAAGGCTTCAGAGCCTGCCTTTAGTGCCAGTAAACTGTTACAGAATCTGGCGCAGTGTGGCACAGCTTCTTCCTCCCCACCCATCCCCTCCAGCAAAGGTCAGGAGCTGGATGACAGCAGGCCTCTTGCCCTATTGGAAAGGCTCAATGCTCCAATCCACAGGACCACCACCACTCCACTCTCCGACAGACCCTCAGGCAGTGGCACACCGTTCAGTCAGAAGGAAGCTTCTCCTCCATCTCAGATTGAGAACCTTCTAGAGCGTCGCACCGTGCTCCAGCTCCTCCTAGGAACAGGCTCAACCACTGCTACAGTCAGCCGCAAAGACAGGCCCAGTTGTAGTGGCAGGAGGAGTGTTGAGATGGCGGCGGCTTGCTTCGAGAAGAGCCCTGCTGCGTCCACCATCTGCGACAGCTCCAATGGGTCCCCTTTGGACATAAAGGTCAAAACAGAGATCACAGAGGAGGTGGGACCATCACCGGCCATCTCTGAGGACTTCAGTGGCAGAAAGAGACATAGGGGCTATGAGAAGAATAGCCCCCACTCAGACTGTCAGCAGGACTTTAAAACGGAACCACGGCCTGCAGAGGTCATAGCAAAATATGGCCTCCTTAGCCAGTTGCTTAAACAACAGACTGCTACCTACTATACCAGTGCTGCTATGCAGACTGAGTCACAGCCCATGCAGGTTAAAGAGGAACAGAGGGATTATCTAAGCCCCAGTCCTAAGAAGAGACGCCTCTGCTCTGATCGGACTGATAGTTTGAACAATACTGGCTCTCTACGAGCAGGGGACAGTGGCGACATGAACTTTTATGCCTCTTCCGCTGTTCGGGAAGAGCCAGAGCAGCAGAGGAGTCCGAAGGAAGAGGAGGCTCCACCCAGGAGCCCACCAATTGAACCCCTCACCAGAGAGAGTCGGGGCTTCAATGTGCTCAAACAGCTGCTGCTCTCTGACAACTGCCTGAAGGAGCTGTCCCAGCAGCCCCGGGGGACGCCCAGTCCTTCTGTCCTGCAGGCCAATGGTAAGGCCAATGGCAGTGTTCTCAGTCAGCCTTCCCCTAATCACAGCTTCCTCCACATGCCCAGCTGGCACCCCCATGGTTCCCTCAACTCAGGGCTACTGAGCAATATCAGACCACTGCCCACCCCACCTACAACTGACGGTCCTATCCGCACCCCATGGAGCCACCACCCAGCTCCATGGCAAATCACTCAAAAACGGGACCCCCCTACTCTAGTCAAACAGGAGCCCGAGAGCCCTGTGAGGTGGAGTGGTCAGGAGAATGAGGAGGAAGAGGGCTGTGACTCAAACCTGGACTCTCCAAGGCTCTCGCGCTCTAACCCCATCCTCTATTACATGTTGCAAAAGGGCAGCATTCAGCTGAGGAAGGAGGTGAGGGAGCAGGCAGAGGGAACTCACTCTCTGGTCAGAGTTAAAGAAGAGCCAATCAGTGACATGCATGCCTATGAACACAGTCTGAGCTCCGACCCACAATCACCAACCCATAATGACAAGCACAGCCATGAGAGCCAGGGGCTGAGCCAGTCATCTGAATAGAAGTTGTATCAACTACAGAAAAAATGGAATCGAATTCATAGACACTTTTTTTCCTTTTTTTTTTTTTTTTTTAATGACTTGCCAAATTGGTTTGATGAGACAAATAACAAAGAATGGAATACTTGCATTTTTCCCCCTCAATTTTAAAAAGTGAGGTCATGGAACGGTCCAAAACAGGTCTGTGTTAGCAAAATGTCTACTAGATTCAAACAAAACTACACAACTGTCACAAATTTGACCTTTCCCATCAATGATTATCATGCAGAACATAGTTCATTTTGTCCGGTATGAAGTCCTCCTTTACAATTGGGTCTTGTTTAACATTTGTTATTTTTCGAAAATGATACACATATCACTATCTTATTCCTCTTTGTTGACCGCCATAAAACATTTAGAAAGAACATTTCAGGCAACATTTATTATTGATGACTCCAAAAATGCTAGCACTCAGTTCAGTGGACACTTATTTATTTTCTCCCATCAGAACATTTTCAGATAGACAAAGTACCATCAATTTTAGATAAGATTCCAAATAAAGTCATTTCTAGGGCAGACACAGTGGTCTATTAAAACAATATAGATGACAAATTCATCCGAAGGAGAACCTTGAAAACAACATTCCCACTGTAGTGAGGATTTTCTACCATGATGGATGCTGTGTCTGGCTTTTCCTCAAGATTCATGGTGTGATAATAATTACCAATGGAGTAAGAGTACGTCAATGGAAGTTTTGAATGGTCACAAATCATTGAATTATGCTTTTCTTTTCAATTGAAATTTGGAGGGACCTTTTCGACAGTGCAAATTCAGGGTTGGTGTGTTTGCAGATTGTGCAGTTTTTTTAGCAGATGGGTCAACCTGAGCATGTGTGGTGCTTACAGTTGAGCAACTGTATGTAAGCAGGTTTCTAGAGCAACAGTCGAAAAGGCTGCAGTGACTGAGAAAGGTATCTTACCATCATAGGGTAAACCCGCACCACTTTTCTTCATGCAAACAAAAACATTTTGAGCCAGAAGCAATTGGCTTTTTTCTCTCCATTTTTTGTAAATGAGCACCCAGAGTTTGCACTATCGAAGCTGAGTCCCCCAGTGTCTTTTTCCAGGATATTTTAATGGCATGTAATAAAGAAATGTCAGTATTGTTATCTGTCGAGGATTTGACAGTTGGTGATTATTTTTTCCATCATTTCTTAACTGTTGTGGTTTATGGACATTTAGTTTCTTTTGTGGCAGTCTCTTAACTCATAAAATGTCAAAAGAATTGCATGAAAATTGAGAGAAGGCCACAGGTACATCTTTGATTTTTTAAAACAGCTGGATATGTGTACCTGCCCCCTGAATAATCACCAAGACATGTTGGTGTCTTGTGGGATATCTGGTATCTAGCTCCTAATTTTGATTGTACTGTATTCTTTTCAGTTCACTTTACACACCGCTCTATCCATTTTGTCTTGTGATCTTTTTAATACATAATACCTATGAAGTACGTCTCTTCGATTATTAATACATTTTCACAATGGTTAAATATATTTGTGTAAATAGTACTTTCAGTATGAAAGATGACTATTTTGTAATGTTTAAGAAAAAGATATTACCCTAGTTTTTAATGCCCTGACATGTAAATATGAATTATATGCGTACAAGTGTACATACAAAGGCAGAGGATGCTATGCCCATCTTTTTTTTTTGGTTGGTTTGTTCTTTGCATGTGTCTATGTGGTAAATGATAATCTATCCTGCGCTGTGTTGTGTAATGTCAGACTCTCCTCACTGCTGCCTGTTGCATGCAGACGCATGGGAACTACCTGTGTATCCCTACTGGTGATGGGGGAAAATGTCAAGTCTTAAAATAGGTCTTTTTTTATCACAGAGAGAGGTCCGTTTAGAATATGAACAGTCCCTAAATAACCTAACAGACTGTTGAGCAAGTTGATTAAAAATGTGTGAAATAAACGTGCATTGAATATTTTTGTGATTTTCTTTTCTGTTACTGGTTAACAAAGCTCTGTGAAAGAGCTTGGGGGCTATAGTGGGGGATTGACGTACAATCATAGATCTGCATTGTGCATCGAAAGAAATACATTTGTAGCAGCAAATATATATAAAAAAAAGAAGGTGTTTCATTTTTTTCAATGTGAAGACCTGAACATTATTTCATTTTTTATGTTTTCATTTTTGGTGTTCATTTGCACTGATATCTCTGAAATAAAGTACTAAAATGCATGACCTAGTATGAATGTGTTCCTCTTTTCTAGTTTTCCATCCAGAGGCTTGCTTTTATTGTCAATAAATATGGGATGTGTGCAAGTATATCAGATATAATACAATGTTATCTGAGAAAGGCTCTTATCTGATTTGCAACCATTAAAAATGTGTATTTAAAGTGATTTATTTTATTTTATACATTGTGTTTAATTCTAACCACTTTTTCAACACTTATATGCAGCCTATTATTAATTCACAAAAAGATGTGAAAGTCTTGTCTCTTAATGTAGAATATTATTAATCAAAAGGAACATCAAAGTCAAACATGCACTTTGTGTAACCAAAGACTCTGCTCTATGAAGTAGAGTTAAGAGGATGTTCTGTATTTGCTCTATAAACCTCTGCTTCTGAACTGGTCCGCTGTTCACTTCAGTGTTTAACCAAGTCTTTAACAAAGGCAGGAAAGACACTGAGAGGGGGGGGCACACGGAGGTCACCAGATGTACGGTACAACCAATGCCCCAAGGATGTGTTTTACCAAATGGAACACATATCCTTCATTTGCAACCCTTATTAGACCATATTGTAAGGTCCATATTAAACCTTCATTCATATTCGGCCCAGAAAGTATAGTCCATTTGGTGATCATTCTCTTAAAAGGAGGGAAAAAAATTGCCCTTAGCGTGATACTTACTAAAAAAGGTGAAGCTAAGTTCAAGCTAAACTTCCCTCTTCCACGGGTTTGAATATGAAGTCCAGTGTGGGGCTTGAACAGACGGCTTTTTGTCTGCAGTGCACTTTTGAAATCGCAGCGCGCAGTTCCTCAGCCACTAAACTTCCCTTTTTCTATTTAATACTCCCCATGACTGACTGCACTCTCTTTAAACTCTCGCTAACCTTTTCCCCTCGGTGAACTTCTTCATTTGGAGAGATTCTTATCAAGGCTTGAACCTCCAGTAACCTCTTGATTTCCTCCCGATTGCCGGAGCGGGCGGCGGCGAACATAAAGGAGGGGGGGGGGGGGGGGTGGTGGAGTCACAAGTTTAAGCCGAGGTCAAGGTGTAAAACTTGACAATCGCCCGTTTGTCTGTGCCTTCTCTCTTTGATTTCCTGACCTCAGCATGAGGGCCAAAAGGATGTGAGCGCTTGAACACTGAGGCACACACCAATGACTCAACTGTATAAGGGGCCAAGGACTCCCACAACAGACATTTCATAGTTTGGACTAAGGAGGCCTGCAAAAAAAAATTATTTCCTGGCGTTACAGATGCTACCCTGCGTTCCAATACTTTCTGCTATTTTAGTATAGTAGAAAAAAGATTTAGGATGTCCCAATTAATGTGGTCAGATTTAGTATGCTTAAAAATACCCGGATGCCCTTCCACATTCGGTGGAGATTTTTAGTCTTGAAATCAGCATGCTATTTTGGCAAGTGACATCACATCGATGGTGCCTTTGTATGAAAACAACTAGGATGATACGGGTATACTGTATTAGCAAAAGGCAAGTTCAAGGCGCAATGTTATGATGAAATAAATAAGTAAAAGTATGTCCCAATTGTGTGCTTACTGCATGCTAACTAGAGTCTTTTTATGATCATTTGTAGTATGTATAATAGAAAAAAGAAAGGGTATGCTATTTAAAACGCAGGGTTATTCTCTGACAAACAAGCTTATTAATGACAGCCGTTGACGTGCTCGGCCAAGGGGTTTCACCTACATGGGAGTTACTCCGTGACTTTTTTCTCGTTAGGTGCTTTGTTTGTTCACATGGAGGCCATACCGAGCCAACACTTGTAACCAGTCATAGTGATAGGTGTGACAAATATGCTCACAGATGTTTCCATCAACCTCCTTTACTCAGACGAGTCTTTGAACTTTGCTCCCATGGTGTGACCTCACATGTTATGTAAACACAGACAAACACACACACACAGACAAACACACACACACACACACAAGGTGATTAGCATTTTACGGTTTGGAGTGTGATAGAGTCAGAACGTATGAATACAATTTTAAAATACCAAACTTTCGCTTGTCAAAAGATATCACTTTAAACCCGACTGTACTGCACTCTGCCTGGAGGTAATGCCTACTGCAGTGTCTGGATGAGTGTAAGCACATATGTGAGAGTGCGCATGCGGCCCCGAGTCAGACAACAATAAAGAGGTTGAAGCAAACACCTGGGGATAACTTCCATGCATGCACTGAGAGAAAAAGGAGGTCAAAGTGGTTTATTCTCTCAACCTTATAGCGGTTCCCCCCAGTGGGACGTTTGAAGATGAACCTCCTTGTGAAGTCTGTTCCCCCCCCCCCCCCCCCCCCACCCCCACCCCCCGGAGGTCCTGACCTTTAGCCCCCCTCCTCGCCCTGACCTGGCTGATCCTGTTTCCCGGGGACAGGATCAACTGTTGGCCTGCAGCTGTGGCGACCCCCCCACCCCACACACACACATCACACACACACACATCACACATCACACACACACACACACACATACACACTCACACACACACACACACACACACACACACACTTTTTTTCTCTCCCTCTCCTCAAATACACACTCACACCAGCAGCAGCACCTACCACCTTCCTGCCCCCCTCCCCATAGCTTTACATCCAGGCCCATTCTTCAAACATATTGTGTAAATATGACAAGTGGCAGCGTGGCTTAAGTCCTTTCTTTTCCTTTCATGGCCCCGATAGCCTCTTGACCCTTGCTGCTTCCCACGGCCCTCTTAGTCCACGTACATGAACTGGCAATTAGTCATAAATGACTAACAAGCTTGATGTGCAGAGAGTCTGCAGCAGGAGTGGTTAACAATAAGTCAAAGTGAAAAGACTACTTGTTTTGCCAATTTGCCTGTTGGTAAGGTACAAGTTCCAAGATATGTAATGTCATATGTATAATCATTTAACAAGCAGTTGCACTGTACCATACAATGACATCTTACTTTGTTGCTCTCCAACACACACTCACCCACCCACTACCATATATATATATATATATATATATATATATACAGTACATGTATTAAAATGAAATTAAGTGCATTAGAGTTGAAAAATAAAAAGTATGTATGAGTAATCATTTCCAGTAGGTTACTAAGTAAAGTTCATGATGTGCTAAACATGGTAGTAGAAAACTGAATAAATTGCAGAGTATGAGTGGATCTATCAATATGTATATATATATATACAGTCATATGAAAAAGTTTGGGAACCCCTCTCAGCCGGCATTATAATTGACTCTGCTTTCACAAAAAAAAGATAAAAGTGGTATGTCTTTAATTTACCAGGAACAGCTAAGTACTGGGATGTTTTCCAAACAAAGATTTTTTGAAAAGCAGTATTTGGTTGTATGAAATAAAATAAAATGTGAAAAACTGGCTGTGCAAAAATATGGGTACCCTTGTGGTTTTGTTGATTTTAATGCCTGTAACAGCATGTAAAACTGATGACTTTAAACACACAGTTGGTTGGATTATGTTGTTAAGCCTTGAACCTCATATAATTGTCTGTTTAATCATGAGATAATGTATTTTAGGTGCCTAAATGCAAGTTGCACTTCTCTTTGACTCTCTGCTGAAGTGAAACAGAATGGGATCATCAAAACAGCTCCCAAAAGATCTGAAAAACAAAGATTGTTCATTGTCATGGTTTAGGCGAAGGCTACAAGAAGCTTTCCCAAAGGTTTCAATTGTCAATTTCGACTGTAGGGAACGTTGTCAGGAAATGGAAGGACACAGGCATAGTGGCAGTTAAACCCAGGCATGGCAGACCAAGAAAAAAACAGCAGCGGCATAGGTGGAGGATTGTGAGAATGGTTGCACACCACCCACAGATCACCTCCAAAGACCTGCAAGAACATCTGGCTGCAGATTGTGTATCTGTACATCGTTCAACAATTCAGCGCAATTTGCACCAAAACATCTGTTTTTTATAAAGACCAAATAACTGAATTTTTGTCTCATCAGTCCAAAGCATTTTCTTCCAATATGAAGCTGGCTTGTCTAAATGAGCTTTTGCATACTCCATGCAACTGTATCTGTGGCGTGGGTGCAGAAAGGGCTTCCTTCTCATCACCCGGCCATACAGATGTTTTGGTGCAAATTGCACTGAATTGTAGAACCATGTACAGATACACAATCTGCAGCCAGATGTTCTTGCAGGTCTTTGGAGGTGATCTTTGGGTTGTGTGCAACCATTCTCACAATCCGTGTCCTTCCATTCCCTGACAACGTTCCTTACAGTAGAAATTGACAATTGAAACCTTTGGGAAAGCTTCTTGTAGCCTTCCCCTAAACCATGACAATGAATAATCTTTGTTTTTAAGATCTTTTGGGAGCTGTTTTGATGATCCCATTCTGTCTCACTTCAGCAGAGAGTCAAAGAGAAGTGCAACTTGCATTTAGGCACCTAAAATACATTTTCTCATGATTAAACAGACAATTATATGAGGTTCAAGGCTTAACAACATAATCCAACCAACTTTGCGTTTAAAGTCATCAGTTTTACATGCTGTTACAGGCATTACAATCAACAAAACCACAAGGGTACCCATATTTTTGCACAGCCAGTTTTTCACATTTTATTTTATTTCATACAACCAAATACTGCTTTTCAAAAAATCTTTGTTTGGAAAACATCCCAGTACTTAGCTGTTCCTGGTAAATTAAAGACATACCACTTTTATATTTTTTTTGTGAAAGCAGAGTCAATTATAATGCCGGCTGAGAGGGGTTCCCAAACTTTTTCATATGATTGTATATGAATAAGAATAAATTAATATAATAGTAGGCCAATGAATGTAATAGTGTGATATAGACTAAATATAAGCAGATTAATGTGAATATTGTGAATGAATGAATGAATGAATGAATGATTTATTTCAAATATGCAACAACAATACAATATTAAAAATGCATCAACATGATGAATGAGTAAGATGACATTATGAACAGGGTGAATGGTGCAAGTATAAGAGTAAAGTACAGTAGTTTACTGTTTCAAAAAAATAGTAGCAATAAGGTCAATGCTAGCTATTTTGCAGCGCTTCCTTATTGGTGGCAACGTGCAGCCATGTAAACAGAGCCAATGTAATATTCATGATGAGAGTCAGTCCCTGTGGTCCACTGTTCAGCCTGTCAGCTTGAGGGATCTTGGCTGACACTGAAAGAACATGGATGTATATTTGCCCTGTCGGATCAGCACAAGGGTAAATGGTTTACAAACTGGCTAGGGAGAACCAGCCATGTCAATCTCCTGTCTGCCCATGTCTTCTACCTCCACTGATCTCCTCACAAGTGAAAAAACCTTCTCTTGGTGCACTGTGCAGTTTATATGTAGTGGGAATTGTTTACATTGGCAGAGCCTGCATTATATGCTATATGTCATTCTTAGTATGTCATAACTCTATCATAATAAATTCAAATATTTTTTTGGAGGCTCCTGGAACCAAACGTAAGACTAGATTTTTTTTTTAAACCAAACTGTGGACTCTGCTATGCTGTAAACAACATCAGTGAAAGCATAACTTTTAAGGTAGCTTTCTAACTTCAAACAGGGAACCAGTTATCCTGGGAGGAAAGGTTTTTTATTCAGTTATGAGAATATATCTTAGAAAATGTTCACTTATCTGACACACCCAAAGCTGCATAGTGCCTCTTTAATAAGTCTTTTCACACAAGGCCTTGCTCTCTTACATCTGAAGATTCTGATTTATTGAATTTAGACACACATACTATCTTGGGCAATGATGCGTTTTTTTTTAAGAAGATTCATCATCCATGACCTTACTTTGACCGGCCCAAAGCTTTAGTTTAGATCAAGAGAAAAGCAAATGTGAACAGCCCTCTCATCAAATTCTCTCTCTTTCATGTGAAAAATATCATCTTGAGGAAAACCTATTTACCACTAACTTCCGCTATGTTTCATCTCAAACCATGTTGCTTGCGGTTGTAGATTTGCAGGGGTCATGAACTTCCCCAAGTAAACATCTCTCAAAATCCCCCGGTAGAATGAGAAAAGGGCAGGTCAGTGTCAACCCAGTCTGGCTAAGAACCAGCTTGGGTTTTTGAACTTTGTGCTGCGGGGGCTAAAAGGGCCATTTAGGACAAATCCATGCCAAATTTACCTCTGTTCCACTCAATGGGAAGTCATACAGACAGAAAATAATAATGAGAAAGCTGCATCTGGTATAGAGAAGGGATTTAGTACATCTCAAAAGGAATTTTAAACATTTTGAATGTTACGTTATGTTTTATGCATAGTTTTCAGTTACGTTATCTGGTAATCTTGAGATGACAAAGCTGGTCATCCTGGATTACGAGATAACTATTATACTATACTGTAAAATAGTACACAACACTATACTATACTATTATAGGAAATGAGTGGAAACAAGTTTTGTAATAAAGGAATAGAAAAGGTACAGTATATATTGTCCGTTGACATGCTAATCATGATACAAAAACAAACAGAAAAGTGTCTCATATATATCATTAAATTCATATGGACAGATTCTGGTAAGGGTCATTAACTTGGCTTCAAAATGCATTAAATTAATATAAAGTATAGTTTATTACTGAAGGGGACTGACAAGTGGATGTGGTAAATGTCTTATCATATTAGGAATTAGAAACCTAGAAAATCAGCTGAAATGCTCATAAACAGAGATCTCGTCAGGCTGCCCTAGGGTTTAACTACTTCATTCTTTATGCCGTCATAAAATCAATGCTCATATTGCACTCTGAAGGGGGGGGGGAGAAACAGCGATGGGAAAGGACACAATGTTGTTTGTAATGAAATATGCTATGTATTATTACTTCCACGGCTGTTTTCCAACAAATGATGTCGACTGGCTCTAATCCTGGCTGTGCTGTGATGCCTCTCAGGTACACGCTGGCTTCACCGTTCCTCTATCACATATTAACATCTATGACGGACGCCCGTGTCTGTGTTTGATATAAAATATAAGGATCAGCTACTAAAATCTCTATGTGGCGCTGTAATTTCCCCTGACCGCAAAACGCACCGAGGCTTATCTTGCCTATATAAAGACCGAGGCCTTCATATGTGGTCCCCATGCTTTGGTCTGAAGAAAAATTGCTTTCAGATGACACATCACTTTTTTATGGCGTTATGTTTTATGATGGATAATGTTAGGAAACTATAAGTCAGCAGAGCTTGAAAATAACTTCTGAGATCTCGCTGCAGGCAATAGGCTGAATTTGATTGATGTATTGATTGACTGGCAACGTTCTCCACAAAATCAACTTCTAGATATACAATGCTTATAAAGCATGTGTGCCAATATAATAGTATAAACGCCCGCCATGTTGGAGAGAGTATGACATTGACATTATGTGTGATGGGGTAACCAGTATTGAGATTCAGCAATGGAGTACTTGCACTCTCGGTGCCTTTATAAATGGTGTAAGATAATGAGAAACTGAACTATTTAAGAAGAAAGGCCGGCTTTAAGAAGAGATCCTCACAATTACATCAAATGTATAGTGACTGTGCCAACTCATTTGGACTTTGAGCCATTATGTGATCGACTACACTCATAAAATTATAACAACTCAATTTCTTATAGTGACCGACACAATGGTCTCTTCTAGAGCGGGGCTGGATGATAAAGGATGATGCTTTGTCAGCCATATTCAGAGACATGTAATTGCCGCAAGCCCTTAGTTAATAAAAAAGGAAGAAAAAAAATGCTTCAGTCACAATAACTCTACAGTATCCATCTGCAGGCTGATCCCAGCCTGTCTCTTAAACCCCTGAGTAAAAAAAAAAACATGGACAGTCCAGTAAAAACCTGGCAACCGCACAAACAGACTCAAGAGGGCAGCACAGAGGAAATGACCATGGATGCATTTCAAAGAGAAATTCCAAAACATTGTTGCAATATATTGTGTACGACAATAGTGTCTGCATGGGAAACATAGTCTGTCTAAAAAGGGTCTTATTTTAAGCAACAGACAATTGATAATAATAATTTTAACGAAGCTAAATCACAATATACTGTAGTATTTCTCTGTCATTCAATGTTTAGATTAAAGGCTAAAGACATATCCACCAGTTGCTCCTGTGGCACCATCATTAAGGACTCTGAAGGTACACATACACTGTGAAGATGAATTGGAATTTTAACATTATAAATCTCAAGTTTCAAACACGGAACTGTATGTCAGTTTGACTTTTAAATTCATCCTTTATGGAAACTGATAACTGGACTCCTCTACTCCATGGAAATAGAGTAAGCACATTTGTTTACTTTTTTTATGAACATTTGATTTTTGAATATATTATTATTTTGTTACTGCACTGATACACATAATATTGCCTTTAGGGATGGATTAAGTTTATCTATCTATTTATACAACAGAATCAAATCTGTACAATTCATCTTGGTTATGAGTACTGCCATTGTTCTCCCTTGTTCAAGACACTGCATGAAATAAATGCTCAATAACAGTATTTTTTGCTACAAATATATTTATTTGATGGTTTCTATTATCCCTGATCTTACTAATGGACATTAACTTACTGTTGTTATCCACTGATACATTGTGCTTGTGGTGGATTAGTGAATCAGACAGAGAGCAGGAAGGTTTAAAAACGTCCTGGTGTGAGTGCAGCTTTTATCACAAAGCCCCGAGGCTCAACTCTTTGGATACGTTTTGATCTTCCACAAACAAGTTGGAGCTCTTTATATATCAGCTTGTCAGCCACACATCTATTCAGACCGTGGCAGCCACTACCAGTTTGACTTTGCCAATTGATTCATCAACTTTATTTTCTGATTGGTTCCCTGACAGCCTCCCAGATCCTCTGACGGATAGCTCTCTACCTCCTGCCTTGAGGTCAACTGTGTGATGTGTGTCTGCTCAGACAAGAAGGCTGTTTTTAAAGAGGCGCCCTGGGTGCTTAAGGTAACCTTCACACACACTCTGGTGGTCAGTCAATATTTCAGCACGCCGCACGTACACGTATAAAATATTGATCACGGCGCAGTGCTGAAAATTGGAAAGAGACTCTGTGATTTATAATGCTACTTGATTTATCAAGCTGAATCATCTCCATGATTCATTTCCTTTTGCAAATTCCTGCTACTGCTCCATGGGGGCCTGTTATAAAGGAAGCAGGCTCTCCGAAGGAGGAGGTGGCCATCTGCTGGACAAAAATGGTATCATAATGTAATGTTGAAAAGCTAGTGTGTGTGCTGATTAAACCACTATGGCTATGGTAAAATAATGTATTGATATACAGTATATTACACATGTAGATATGATGGAAATACAATCCAATGCGACTCAGCATGATTCAATAACCATCAGTTGTGTTGTCAAATTGTAAAATAAATCCTGATGGAATCATCCTTCATATTACGTCCCAATTGTTTTTGCCAAACCCTCCCCCTTCCCCCAAAACACATAAAAAGTTCTTACTGTTCCTATTAATATTTATATGCACTAGTTAGATGACACAGTTCATGTTAACAAAGCATGCAGACTGCTTCAGTTAGAACCATTACGACAATGCTATTCCTGAACATCTAAAGGATGACCCACTTCTGTGTGAGAGAGGACTGTTCTCTTCCAACTTGCACTGAATTAATCACAGCTGACGGATTTGAATGGCCCCGTGTTGCGATGTTGTTGTTGGTGTTATTTTATATGTCTGAATAATTAGGCCAGAGAGTGGGCAACCCCATTCGGCCCCCGTTATTCACAAATGACCAAACCTGTGTTGTTTAACCAGTGAACCCTGTCGAAACTCCGGCAGCAATGGTGGAGGAAGTGTACAAATCTTCCTTCCACCTTGTGAAAATAATGCAAGTAATACTCCTGCATATACATTTAGCCTCAAATAAAAGTGTTATTAACAGCAAAATGTAATTCAAATTATCACAGGTACAACTACTCATTATGCAGAAGGACCCTTATTCGAATGTTTAACATAACATACACATAGCTATATTGAATTTGTTCTGATCATGTATGCATGTATTTACAGCGTTTAAATGTTAGCTGATCAAGGCGGTGCTGATATTTTCAATTGTATATGATGACCACATTGTGTTTCTTTCTTAAAATAGGTTTTAAAATCTGCAACACTAATAGTTCCAATCTGTTTTGGACCGAAATGAACATTTAAAACTGTTTTTTTTTAAATGCTTAAGTTAAGTTGTGCTGCAAAACTGTATATTAATATAGTACTTGAGTACTGAGTTTCATTCCACCACTGTTTAATAGCAGCCAAAAGTGATCAGTGGTGTATTGTGTTAGGTACATTGTAGGGGCCCATGCTAGAGTTGTGGAGACCATTATCTGGCTCATGGAAAATCATAAGGGTCAAACAACGCATAAGAGATGAGATAACACACATAAATACAGCACCACCTCCTCGCTTTTTTAACTTGCTGCTGTCTTGATCATGGCTGAGAATATTTAGAATCGAAGAGAATCGTATATGAAATCAAACTTTCAAATAATGTTATACATTTGATTAAAATAAAGCAAGAATCAGTTGCAGTTAATGTCCAGTAATACTCCCAACTATTGGGTCATAACTCTGTCTTTATGGTGTCTTTTTATCATATCATGATGTTGAGTCATTGAGTCCATCTTCGCCTCACAAAGCAGGCACAACGAGAATTTGTTTTCATTCTTTATATATAATATATGTTCATAATTGTATTGGATGGATCAAGCACATTGACCATCATTGTTTTTCATTTAACCTTTATTTATTCTCGTAATGTTTCAATTGAGGGAGACAAAAACTATTAAAACATTCGGATCAAATCGGTGAAGCAGAACATTGCTTAACTAACACAATTACAGATGGATAGAGGCTAGCTAGTCTATAGTCTATGGTCACGGTACGGTCCCAAAGATCCAACAACACAATGCAATCCAGAAATTATTATGTCGATCATAAATATCAAGCAAAACCGAGCAAAACATGTTATTTTTATGTGTTAATAAAAAAACAAATCTGTCCCGAGACGTAATTGCGGTTCAGACAGACGTGAGTAATCGATCCCGGATCTCGGGCCAGGCAGAGCAATGTTTTCATCGAGCTGCGCTACAGTCACTCTGCCATGGCGCCCGTGATGTCGCTGATTAAGGAGGGGACATCATAACATCGTGTTTTTATTCGCTTTGGTGACATCTTTCCCGTGCGTTTTGCTACCCCTGCTTTGAATTTAATCACATTTATTTCGGATCCCGCCATGACCGTGGAGCAGAATGTCCTCCAGCAGCATTCTCAGAAGGTAAGCTTGACCAAGCTAACTTAGTGGCTAGCTAATGTTAGCATAACTGTGTAGCTGCATAGTTTGAGGGCTCAAACTACATGCAGAGTAAGGTTAGCCTGAATCCTGGTTAGTTAGTTAAACATTGTATCGTCGTTTTATCAGGGGTATGGACCATACATTGGGCACAGACCGTTTGTAGATTGCAAATAACGTATTTAAGCTAGGCCTACCGTTATCCCAGCGCAGAGCGTTATCCAATATTTTGCTAGCTGTTAGCCAGCGCTAGCTAACGGTCCCAGGGAAAGTAAAGTGAAACCTGAGCGTTGTTTGTGTACATTGTGGTGCAACGCTGACATTAGTTAGCAGTTCAGATGGTGTTTCCCTTGATTGCGCTACCGTCCCGGGCTATCATTGTCAACAGTTTAAATAAACAGGGCCAAGTGACGGTGACAGATTTGTCATTTTACGCTAACGTTATTATCACGACCAACTTGATAGTGTGGAGTCAGTGGTTTTGCTTTATCTGAACAGGGCGCTTTGACGAGGGTATTTCATGATGTTTGTTACAAGATAAAATGATTTGGTGGTAGATGAATTCTGCGTTTTGGGGTGTGTGCAGTGTTCACCTAGGAGACTCATTACATATCTTGATAGCTTTGTTTACAAAGTGTGGCCAGCGGCGAAGGTAGGGTGACACCGCCTTGGCGCGGGTTGAGTAAGCAGATAGCGAGCCAACTGTGTGATGGTTCATAACCAAGAAGACTGGTTATTACATTACATATGATCACACTCTCTCAGTTTACGAAAGGGCATGGAGAAGGGGCGACAGTATTGCCCAGGCTCCTCGTAATGGGATTTACTGTGTGATCGACCACCATATAACCCAGCATCGCATAGCTCCTGTTCGTTATGTAACACCACTTGGCCGATGTTGCTAAAACGTAGGTTAAGATGTTAGCTCTGCTAGTCCAAGTGAAAATAAATACACCTTTTTGCTCAAGAGTTATTATGTAATGACAGCCATGTTTTTACCACAATGCAGTATTCTGGTTCTGCAGCAGAGGCCTACGGTGTTGTTGAACCAATCTGACATAGTTTACATAGACAACACGAGCTAACAGTGTGAAGGGAAGATGACAGTCTGAAGTCAACAACATATAATATGCTCAAATATATACTTAGCCTTCAGCTGATGACTCAAAGTGAGAAGTTAGCAGAGTGCCAGTGTAACACAAACCCTTTAATGCAGCCTGGGCCTTTTCAGAGGCTGAAATGAAACCACGATGATGATGACTAACAATGGAGGCTAAAAATAGTCAAAGTGTTTTTGATCATTCTTTCGTTTGCTACAGGCCTACATGAACAAGTTCAATTTGTTCTTAAATAGAAATACATTCTCTTAGCGTTGATAATAATGACAATTCAGGCTTTTCAACCTTAAACATGTTCTCAGCTGGCCGGCTTGGACACTAGATCAGAATGCACTGGAACACACACAGGTCTGAACTCAGTACTACAAAGTCATAAGTCCCCAACTCAGTTATACATTGGAAGGCAGTTATAATGCATTTGCAATTTGTTTTTGTTTGCATCTCCTTCAACGCAGCCATTAGAACCTGATAGTAGGTCCACTGGGAGGGAATGCCCCCTGTCTGTCCGGAAAGTGCAGAGCAGAGAATGATGTGGTGCTATTCACAAGCTGATGACCAGTGTGACAAGCAGCCATGCCAGACATGTCACATGGAGATGAGGTGTGTGTGTGTGTGTGTGTGTCTCTGTGTGTGTGCGTGCATTTCTGTGTGTGTGTTTGTGTGTGTGTGTTTGTGTCTGTTTCTGTGTGTGTGTGTGTGTGTGTGTGTGTGTGTGTGTGTGTGTGTGTGTGTGTGTGTGTGTGTGTGTGTGTGTGTGTGTGTGTGTGTGTGTGTGAGTAACTGCCCTTGTGGTTGACTTGGCCCAAATCTGTCCCAGGTGTAAGTCCCTCACACTTGACTTGACTGACCAATCCTCCCTCTGTGCCAGTCAGACTGACAGAGGCCAACGCACAGTCATCTTCACGTTGACTTGTCTCTCTCTCTCTAGCGGGTGAAACATGGTGAAATGTTTGAGCTCTTATGAGTCACATGAGTCCCAGTTCTAATGAATGTGTTAGTGATGGAGCGCCTTACGATCTCCACACTGCAAACACAGGCCGCCATCAAAACTACACCGGCATGGTGTTATAACAGCCTTTTGTTCTTCTGTGTTAATGTGTTGATACAAAAAAAAATATAATAAACTATTTTGAGACTTGAAATAATAGTGTAAATGTGGCTCTGTAGCATATTCCCAAATATTATTCTACATTTTATTTTTTACGATGCCTTTTTGTGAACTTGGTCTGGCTTTCACTTTAATATTTCACACCTATGAATTGATATTAGATACGAGATGATAGCACTCCCTGGTATAGTGATATAGTACAACACAGCATCAAATGATTTACCAGTCTGTTGCTGTGAACAATACTTAGTTTGTTTGACATATTTCCATACATGTGTCATACATGTTTTAGGTGCACAACTGATAGCTCTGTTTAAATTGGTTTAACCTTTAGTGATTCAGATAGATTGTTCAGGGCGTGCCAGGCAAAAGGCTAACACTAAGAGATAAACAGTCTTCAAACACATTTGTATTTGCCTGAAATTCAGTTATATAATACTTTGTAGATTGCTCGTGTGATGTAATTGTGCACAGGGTTTTTGCCTTGCCAAGTTATTTTTGACTCCTGCTTTTAAATCAAAATCAAAAAAACACTTGCTATCATAACTTACGGTATTGTGCAGCAGCTGTAACTGCTAACTTCCCCCCTGTGGCAGCCAGCCGGCATTTTATTGGCTAAACAAAGAGTGAAAAATGAGTAACCCTGACAGCAAGTACTGTGCAGAACGTGGTTGGGGTGGAGGGGGGGGGGGGGATTAAGGGGGATTCATTTGACATTTGACACATTGTAAACAAACATTTGTGTATATGGCAGTGTGCTATCAGGCTATGTTCACAGTTTGGCAGATTGGAGAGACTTTTGTTTCCCTCATATCTGAGGCTATGTTTGTGAGAGTTCACCACTTTTGCGATATCTTATTTCAGTCCAGATGTGTTCACCAACATGATTTTACATTGTGTATTGCACAGAGCCAAACACTGCACAAGAGCACAGCTTAAAGCACATTCAAAATAAAATATTAAAGTGCACCATATAAATGATACAATTCTATAATATTTATAAATGTTGGATGAGACTGTGCTATTTGTTTCATGGTACTGCTGCTTTATAATATGTCATGCTCTCTGTCCCCAGCATGAATGGCTTTCGTTGTCTTCTTTTGCAAAGTAACTGTAGCAGCTCCAAAAAGTGTTGACTAATGTCTGTGAGGTAGTAGCTAGATGGTGAATATATACAGCACTGCAATGGATGTGTGTTTATTGTGCAATCAGTCCATGGTGCACCAACACAACCCAGAGTAATGAGTCGTACACCAATGAAGAGTCTTTAGAACTGGCACTCTTATCTGTTGCCTGCTGCACCTGTTAAAGCAGTCAGAGAAAAAATATGTCTGCCTCTTACTCAAGACATGGATGCTGACAGTAAGTGCACTCGCCCATTATTTATAGTGCATTTGCTTTTGCAGATGGCGTGCGTGCATACGTGCGTGTGTGCTAAGGCCATGCAGTCCAGCTGGGTTTGACATCATGTCACCAGCCTAAAGTAGTGAACCCATTCATTAATAGGGAGGAGACTTGACGGGTCTGCTTAGGCACTGTATCGGTTTGGATTAGACATGTTCACATTAGAATTGATAACATTATGATTTGACATGCGGATTGTTTTATGATGTAATGATTATTTAAAGCAGCACCTTTAGCTTTTACAGTTGCAGTCAAATGTTGGTTCTATTGTGAATATCATGAGTCATGATGACTGACTGGGTATTAATGGTCGACCACTGTCCAGCTAGTAAGACTTAAAATCAATCGACAATATATAAACTGACAATGTTGTCGCAACATTATTTGTGCTTTCCCAAAATGTTGGTTAATACACACATACTGTATCTCTTTAGAGTAGCCAAATCTCCACAGAATGGTCAACTGCACTGTGTAATACCAGTAACCATGCTCAAAGCCTGTGATGCAGCAGAAAAAAGTTTGTATACTTTTCAAGTAGAAAGACGTGGGCTGGCCGTCTCAAATGTCTTATTTTGAAAATGTCTTTGTAAAAAAAAAAAAATGGTGATCTTACCGTCAATTTCTTCTCCTTTCTTCTTTCCTATTGGACAGCACCAGCAGACACTACTAAACCAGTTGAGGGAGGTGACGGGCACCACAGACGTTCAGTTGCTTCAGCAGGCCCTGCAGGTGAACCCTCGTACAAATAGTGTGTGTGTGTGTCTGTCTGTCTGTCTGTCTGTCTGTCTGTCTGTCTTAGTTAAACCTAGTATTACCATGTGAATGAGACAAGTAGAACAACATGTGGGTCTTTGAAAAGTGATATAAAAAACAGCTAGAGTCTTTGTGACATATCAATGAAAAAATATGCAGTATGCATTGCAAGCCTTAAATTAAACAGGCTTGAAGTTCCAGTGGAGTGTATGAACTATTTCCCTGTGTTGATGGCCAACATGACATAACTATAACACATTGTCTGTTCAGGTGAGTAATGGAGACCTGGCTGAGGCAGTGGCCTTCCTGACAGAGAAGAACGCTAAGGTTCCCCAGCAGGATGAGACAGCGTACTACCAGACGTCCCAGGTGGCCAGTGACAGATACATCAGCGTGGGCAGCCAGGCAGATACAAGTGAGACGCCTACCACAACTCAACTATACTAACACACAACTTCTACAGATCTTACACCACAGCCACGATTAAGGGCACACTCACACTTGGCCAAGTGGATCTGTTCCGTGCTTACATGTGATTGTCCCCCTCTCCCTCCTCCCTCACTGGCCAGGCCCAGCCTGCACTCACACTGCTCCTAAAGATCCGGGCCTAGGCACCATTGTCTCATGGCAATACGTCCCCACATATGTGGGCTTGGTATTTTGTAAATTTCGCCTTTCTTAATTTTTAAATGTCCGTTGCGCGCATGGATATTGTGAGTTGCGGGGAAAAGTCTCATATGAACTGAAGTCAGGACCTGCATGCTCGCCTATTTGCATCGGTACCGTGCCCAAGCACACCTCTTCAGACCCTGACAGGGCTAAGCAAATGTACCATGCCACGGTACAGAGCACACAGGGGGAACTGTCAATGTAATGTAAATAAATCCAATGTATTACAACACACCTGCTGCTGATGGTGCTGTAAATAGGCTATAGCCTTAATGCTTTTCATTTAGGCTACCTTCAGGGCAGCAATGCATTTCACTAAACAGGAAACGAAAAATCGACCGGGCCCTATTATAAAACCATGAAGGTCAAATTCAAGTCCATTCAAACCAAATGACTGTGTGTTCGTTTTTCCTCATCCAGATGTGATCGACCTGACTGGAGATGATAAGGATGACCTGCAGAGAGCCATCGCCCTCAGCCTGGAGGAATCCAGCCGCGCCTTCAGGGAGACGGGCATCACCGATGAGGAGCAGGCCATCAGCAGGTGGGTGGGCTAGCTCTGCCCAGGATGGGATGGATATATAGCTAGTGCATATAGCTGAATTGTTGATCTGTAATGTTAAAATTACAAACTATATTAGCTGTCACTACTGAACATTCATTCTCTGTAATACCAACAGCCACCAGTGGACAGAAGTCCTCAGTTACACTTTCATCCCAATCGTATATTATATAATTATTTTATTATATCAATAATAAAGCTTCTAAACCTTTGTAAAATAGTGCAGTTTTATATAAGGACCGTGAGCATTTGGATAAAGTAGCTTGTGATAAATAAGGTGTGTTACATCTAGTAGCTACAGCTGGTATTTCATTGTGTCAGACACACAAACAATCTCCATCAAACATTTAGGTAAATGTGAAGTATCGGATTGAGAATGGCAGGTCCAAAATATTGAAGGACAAGGCTCAGACTCAGGGCCTTGATTGTAACATCCCTTGTTGTATTAAATATAACAAGTTTGGATCATATCATAAGCAATTGCCACATAAAAGTTGCATACTACAAGATATCAATTCTGTCAATGAGATAAGAAAACTTTAAATAACCTTTCTAAAGGTCTTGAATATGTTGTACATTTCCAGACTTGGTTTGAGCGTTGTAAGTCATTTGAGCGAAGGGCACTGAATCATCTTCATAATAGCCGTACTCTCTTTACATCCACCAGCCAGGGCACTGCTAATTGTCACCTATCTTGTAATACATGATTAATTCATTATGTCCCGATAAGGAAGAATGAAAGCCTTGTGAACACGACATTCTCAATCACAAGCCAATCAGGTACAACAGGAACCGGCCGTAGCTCAATGCGAAGGAGCCACAGTCTGCCTGCTTAATTTGACGCACACACTGATGCATCATTGAGATAATCTCTGTAATTGCTCATTCATCTGTGTATTTCTAAAGAAGTATGCAACTTGGTATCAGGTGGAGAGACTTAGGTCACATTAATATTAGTTTTAAGCTATATGTAGTGGAGAGATAAGTCTTTTGATTTGGATTAAAAAAAAATGGCTGCCCTTTTAATGTCATTTGTTATCTTGTTCTTCCATCCTCTCTTCCTTTAGAGTTTTGGAGGCCAGCATTGCAGAGAACAAGGCCAGTCTGAAGCGTACCCACACCGAGGTATGGAGCGACTCTCCCAACCCGCACGACAGGAAGAGGATAGACACCTGTCCCGTGGGCCTGAAAAATGTGGGCAACACGTGCTGGTTCAGTGCTGTCATACAGGTGGGTTCAAACACACACTCACTGATGGACCAAGCCAATGGAAAGAGGCATTGTTTGAAAATGTAATAAAATAAAATAAAACCCTGTTCTTAAGATCTAATTGGTGAACTCTAAAATCCCTCGTTTATCAACTTTGCTTTTTGCAATTTCTTCTTGTTCTTGTAGCTTTAACATCTACCCTGTGTTCCAAATCCCATACTCTCTCTTTTTTACTATTCTACATATACTGTACTACAGCTGAATGTGCAGTTAGCATGCAGTAGGCATACAATTGGGACGTACTTTTACTTATTTATTTTATCATAACATTGCACCTTGAACTTTCCGCTTGCTTATATATCCGTTTAATTTCTGGTTGTTTTCACTCGGAGGCCCAAAAAGCTGCTGGTTTCCAAACAACAAATCCCTACCAGATGTAAAAGGGCATCAGGGTATATTAAAGCATGCTGCAACTGAACACATGTATTGTGACATCCTAAATCTTTAATAGCAGGGAAGTATTGGAACGCAGGGCTAGTTCCTTTCTAAAATAGGAAACATTATGAAGGCACAGGGCCTTACTTTTACTTTGGCTGTCACAAAGACTTGGCTTCTTTTAAACCATGAGTCAGTGAAATCTGCCATATAAACACTGGATACACCATCACATGGTGGCTGGCTCCTGTGTGTAATGCAACCCCCCCTCCCTCGCCCCAGCCTGCCTTAACCTTACACAACAGGAGTAAACAACTTTCTCTTTTCCTAATAACATATCCAAATCTCCACAACTTTTAATTTTAATTTTAATAACAAAATGAAAACTAATAACTATGCATCAATACTCTAAAAAATCAAACGGATTAAATGGTGATTATAATAGGTGTCACCTGTCGGACAAGCAAATAATCCTGGGCCAGTTTTTGTTTGCAAAAGTCTGCTTGTTATGTAAAACATTCAATAATTACTTTGGCTTTCCTGCAAACGTGATACATTTGGAATCATATGTTGACAGCAGTCACTAGGTTGATGCACTCTTATCACACTAGTTACTACTATCAACATTCCAAGAAGTAAGGAAAGGAACCAGGGTAATGCATATTTGTGTGTAAGCTAGCTCTGCTATGCAAAAACATGAGCTTTGATCAAAATAGTTTATAATGAGTAAAATGTTGAAAATAAACAAAGTGGCTGAGAAACAGTGTTGGCCATATAGCGTGCATGGGATGTGTACTAAGTTGTGTGAGTAATTGTATAATACAAAAGTTAAGCAATAACTGCCATAGGGTTTCACCCTTCAGTTCATCGTGTTTGTTCTGACATAAAACATAGAATGTGTGCTAAGGCGCTCAATGGATGTTTCTAACATTGTCTCTCTTCCACCTCCAGTCTCTGTTCAACCTGCTGGAGTTCCAGAGGCTGGTGCTCCACTACTCCCCACCAGCCAGGCACCAAGACCTGCCTCGCAACTTGAAGGTTGAAACCCATACCTTTTTATTATAACAATGATAATGCATTTGATTTGTAATGCACTTTATATTTCTAGAATCTCAAAGTGCTACAGAGAAGTAAAAAAAAAAAAAGAAGAAAAGAAACACATCAATGAGAATTAAAATATTTAAAACAATTAAAATGAGAACCTCAAAGACAGCAAAATGCTTTTTTAAAGAGATGTGTTTTAAGGTTTCATTTGAAATCAAACCTTTATGTATTTGTGCTTTTTCGTTCTGCTGTGTGTGTGTGTGCTCCATTTATGTCATAGCAGCGGCCCTTCTAAAGCCTTTCACAGCTACCAGCGTTTAGCTCTAAGGTTCTGACCCTCTTGTAGCTGTGAGCCACCGTTCAGCAGCTGCTTGATCTTGACCTAGAGTCACAGCGGCTTAGTGTTTTGTCCCTGACAGTTCATGTAACTCACTGCAAGCTATGAGCAGTGCACACACAGAAATGAACATGCAGGGGCTTCAAGTAGCTCAACTGGTAAAGTTCATACATTAAAGCCTAGTTTCACTGAGCCGTGCGGCTCTGTACGCATTTATTTGCATTTCCACTATCAAAGTTTGGGAAGGGTACCAAAATAAGCAAACCATGCAGTACTTATTTTTGTCACTCTTCCGTTGGGTACAAAGCCGTCCCAAATGGTCCCAAAAGGGTGGAGCTACACACTGCAGTCCGTAATTGGTTTATAGAATTTGTCTGTGTTTATTGTGTGGTGTTTTTCCTTTTCATTGAATTAATCAGTGGTCTACACTGTCCTGCTACTACGATGTCACCATAGTAACGTAGCTATTGCGGCTATCATCACCTACCTGCATATACCCCACCTACCAAGTAAGGGTGCTGTCAGCAGTGGAAACGCAAGCCAGATCTAGTTACCCAGCCCTGCCGTGCCGAGCCAAACCGTGCTGCTCAGTGGAAACAGGATTGCCACTACTACATTTGTAGAATATCTCTCAGTGGGATTTTTTGTTTGTCCATATTTTTCCATGCGAGTTCTCACCACAGGGTCAGCAGCCTGGCGCTAATCTGCTCTAAGCCTCCGCTGTAGGAGTGTGGGTTGTGCAGTGTGTCATCGTCACATCAGTTCTCTTGGTCCTCATCACTGACCTTTAACTTTAGCAGTAGCAGACTGCTGGAGCTTAAGATCTAATACACACCAGCATCCCTCACTCATAACTAGTACAGAGAGGGCTGGTATTATGCCATACCAGGTCAAGTTAAGTACTGTTACTATAGCTTATCTTTTTAAAATATGGTTGGAAAGCATTTTGGAAGAACAAAAATTTGATTGGGAACTTAAATCAATAAAACACTATGGTACATTTTCCTTCTTGCCCAGTTGAAGTAATAAACATTCCAAACAAATGGAATGACTTGTCAAGACAACTTTGATATAATAAATGATAAGGCAATCTTGTCACAAATATATGCTTTCAGAAACGTGTATTGTTTTGGGATCACTCCTGTAGTACTGTAGCAAACATTGAAACTAAATAGTTGTGTTGGGTTCCTCTTGACAGGAGCACAGGAACCTGCCCTTCATGCAGGAGCTGAGGAGCCTCTTCTCCCTCATGGTGGGCTCCAAGAGGAAATATGTGGATCCCTCACGCGCTGTGGAGATCCTCAAAGACGCCTTCAAGTCCAGCGAGTCTCAGCAGGTAAGCCTCTTCAGTAGCTGACGATATTAAAGGTGGAGGCAGTGATTCTGGAGAAGGCCTGTTGTCAAAATATCATCGTTGGGGGAAAAAAAAAGTGTTTACAGAGCCTAGGCTGTGCATTACCAATGAATTTTTTTTCTCCAGCCACATGCAGTTATATACAGGTAGCGGATCGTGAGGAGATATCCACTGATTTGGACAAAAAGTAATTTTGATAACAATCATTCTCCAGAATAGCTGACGTTTTAAACTGCTATTGGTAGTTAATCACCAAATTATTTTAAGTAGTATAGACTGAGGGAAGCAGTAGGCCATTTCTATATTTCATTTGTTTGTTGTTATACATCTCTACTGCATAATTATCAGTTTGTCATAAAGCACTTTGAATTTCACTCCTCAGTAGAGGAATAAGTGTATACTTCTTCCTGCTCCTTTTCAGGCATATCACATCAATACAGATAATTTTTTTTAGTAAAGATAAAGTCATTTAAACATACATTTTGTTTATTGTATTTTTGTGCTTTTCATTTTGTTTTGTATTGTTTTTGATATGTCTGGAAAAATAAAATAAAAAATTAATTCTACTACAAATAAGGTTGAATTGACATTATATGCTAGTGGGCGGAGTTATCCCATCTTGATCTGCTACCACCGTAGTCCAAATGATGATTCCAGTGAATCTGTGCTAAGTGGCTAAATCTAGCGGCTTGCTAAACCGAGAGCTCGACTGTTCAATGTCCTTCCACTGACTCAGCTATACTGAGTCCCAGCCACTTAACCTCTCTTATCTATAACTATTAATCCTCAAACCCACACCATGCCCCTTTGATCTTATGCTAAAGCTAATATTGACCAGGAATGAGCTGTTTATGTATATATCCACATAATGTCACGTCCACGTGTCAAATGTCCTGAACCGTTTGTTTTGTTCTCCTTACATAAGCATTCGCACTGAGCCAGTGTCTGAGCGTTAAGGTGAACTGAGGTCAGCCCTTCTGGCCCTGTGCTCATCAGTCATGTCACTGCTCCGTGTGTTAGTCAGGTTAGAAAGGCATTGACCTGAATTAGCGGCATGCCACTGATGTCTATGAGAGAGCATCTCCCCCTCTTGGCATGCAGGTTTCCCCCCCCTTTGAAGTTCAGCAGAGCATGAACTTGTCCGCTAAGACCACAAGTCATCTTTGATCCAAAGCGCCAGTGCATATCAGCTGGATGACAGGCACTGGCATTGATTTGACTGATTGGACTTCTTTCTTGCTTGTAGGTGCAGTTAAGTCTTGTCGTTTGACTCTGTGACCCCTCTGTGTACCCAGAGGCAGTTCTTCTGTGATTGCTCAATTTGTATGTACGTCTCTGTGCTTTGCTCCACAGCAGGATGTGAGTGAGTTCACCCACAAGCTGCTGGACTGGCTGGAGGACGCCTTCCAGATGAAGGCGGAGGAAGACAGGTAACCATAGCTCTGTGACTGTGCTGTTCCACTACATGGTTACTGGCTCTACTCTACTACTCGTCTGGCATTTTTAGTTTTTTTCCACTGTGAAAAAGTATCCAGTACCTACTTTATTGGTCCCAGGGGCCAGGTACTAAATGTTGACATGAGACACTTGCAGACCACTGCTGGTGAGAGGGTCTTCAGTGGTCGGGGCCCTATCCTGCACAACAAGCAGCCAAGCTACTGTAGCAGTCGCAGTTTCAGGAGCGTCAATAAATGAAGATACGCCGTTGCACCTTAACATGTTGGTTAACGAAACATGTTAAAAATACAATATAACACAGCACTTTTCTCTGACTGGTAAAATACCTAAAGTTATTTCCTCCCCTCAAAAACATGACAATAAGCGGCCTGATTGAAGGACCTGAGTAGAAACACGTTAGCCGCTAACATGGCTATGACGACCAGTTACACAGAGGGCGGTGCTATAATGGGTACTATCTTATAAACCCACCTCCAGAAAAGTACCTGATACCAAAGGTGTGTAGAGTAGAGCCGGTAGCAAGTAATGGAAAAGCGCCATCAGATCCAGAGATCACTGAATTGGGCTACCTCCTGTAAACAACTGGCATGTCTTTTTTAACCGTACCTTCTTATTTTGCTTCCAGGGAGGGTGAGAAGCCGAAGAACCCAATGGTGGAACTTTTCTACGGCCGCTTCCTCGCTGTGGGTGTCCTGGAAGGTGAGATGGGTGTTGGATTAAAAACCAATAGAGAGAGCAAGTGAGGTGTAGCTAGCGAATCACAGAGAGAGAAAGAGAGACAGAGCATTAGCATTGTCTGATTGCAAGCAGCCAGGAAAGCAAGCAAAGCCCTTGCCCCGAGTAATGAAAGGTGACCTTGTCTTAATGAGATGGTGGTCCATGTAAAAAGAGGAGTGTGGTTGCATTGATCGTGGCAGACCTTGATGGCTTGATTGACATTGCGCTTATTATGCATGACACTACTGGCCCAGAGCCACGGGGAAAGCTGGCTGGACTCTGCTGCTCATAAAATGACCTTAATGCCTCATCTGCATGTCCGCCAGCAACTCCTCTCCTCCTCTGATTTGGTGTGTGTGTGTGTGTGTGTGTGTGTGTGTGTGTGTGTGTGTGTGTGTGTGTGTGTGTGTGTGTGTGTGTGTGTGTGTGTGTGTTAATGATGAGTGAGTGAGTGAATGCTGAACAAGTGAAAATCAGCCTGGATGCAAACGGCTGTGAAATGGCACTGCTATTGCCTTTTTGATTTCACACCCTGTGCCTTTCCAACTCCTCGGTCACGCCATGCACACCTTTGACCTACGTACTGTATGTGACAGGATGGATATGGTTGACTCCCCTCCACTCTCACATAGTGATGACACAGCTCAAAGTAGTTGATGTTAACAAATGGGCACACAACTACATCTTAGGTAGTTAAGCTGAACTCAGGTCAGCCATCACAACATTTTATTAATTCTTAAAGAGGACATATTCAAATCATTTGCAGATCTTTGTTTTTTATGTTGGACTATAAGGCAACTAGATAGACATAGCCATGTCTTTGTAAATAAAGCTTGAAAAAGAAAAACTGTTCCTTCCTCTAGCAGCATTTAATCCAGCTTCATACTGGCCCTAGTTAGGGAATCAGTCCTGTGTGAAGTGACATAAACAAAAACATAAAGAGACTCCTGCGTAACTGATCTCAGTGTGTGCCCGAATTAGAAAAAAACCCTCCTAGAACCTGGTGTTCATAGTGGTGCAGAGCCAAACAAAACAGCTTGCAGGGCTCACGTCCAAATGCACATACCTCCTTATTTGATGCTTTGGCATCATTTAAAACCACTATCCCACATTGCCACCACATTTATAGATCAGAAAATAAGTAAAACCCATATTACGGTAGGTCTTTTTCTAGTATCAGTTTTCATCTGTTTGTGTGTGATTGATTCCACAGGTAAGAAATTTGAGAACACGGAGATGTTTGGGCAGTACCCGCTGCAGGTCAACGGCTTCAAGGATCTCCACGAGTGTCTGGAGGCCGCCATGATCGAGGGAGAGATCGAGTCCCTGCACTCTGCAGAGAACTCTGCCCGCTCTGGACAGGAGGTCAGTGCCAAAGCAGGCTCCACGGGCTCCCGCTTAAAGGGATAGTTCAGTCATTTTGAAGTGTGGTTGTATGAGGTACTGATGCATAGTTACTAAGGTACTTACTTAGCTTGTTATGGAGATGGCGCTCAGTGCAGTCATTTTCAGGAGTTTTGGGAGAGACATCCCTGTAGTAGAAGTCGGCATTGTACTGTGGCAGAGGGGGCCTGATGAAAAATGGGTTTTCTCCATAAATAAATGCTTACCTAAAAAAAAAAACTATGCCTAATATACAACCCCACTTTAAAAAAAATGGAACTACCCCTTTAAAATAATCCACCTCAATAATACAGGGTTATGTTCTTGATCGCCACTCTTAGATGTTGGCCTCCTAGCCCTAATGTGACACCTATGCTATTTAGGGTCTGACCTCTGATCAGATGTAGCCTCGCCTACGTTGTCCCACAGCAGCTGGGAGCAGCTAATTAACCAGGCCAGTTCACACATGAGCATGGCACCCAGCCACCAGCACTACCGAGGGAGCAGTGGAGACACACCGTCCATATGTAGACCAATACATGCTTTTCCCCTTAAGAAAATGGTTAGCACAGGTGGAAAGTGTGAAATCACAAAATGCGTAGGGTAATGACAATCTGCTTATTTGATTTCAGATTAATGTTACAGGGCAGGAGTGTGACTTCTAAATGTTTAAACGCTAGACGTTATGAAGAACACTTAAGGCCAACCGTTTATATGTTAATTAGGCTTTTTTCTTATCCAAGATGATGCCCTCCAAACCATGGTTTTGAATTTGAACCTGCTCTAAATATATAATATATATATTATGTCATTCAAGCAGCAACTCCTCTCTCTGTGTCACACACACACACACACACACACACACACACACACAAACAATAATAACACTTGAAATAACACAACTGCATGTGTTTTGCCAAATACGTACAGTATGTGGTATGTAATTAACTTAAATTATGCGCCTCTCCTTCCTCCTCCATGGCAGGCAGTGAGTCCAGTGACTGATTACTCTGTTCTATATTCATTTTAAACTTCATATTTGTTTCCATGGAGATTATATGTAGGTGATTTGGTTGTGCTGCTCTAGAAATAACGCCTATGGATCTAATCAGCTGTGTTAATTCCATTACTAACGTGATGTGAAATGAAACTAATGAAAAAAGACTGTTTTGGAGACGTTTGGTCTCAGGTTGAGATGAGGGGGAACAGAGAAAGTCCAACATTATAAGCATGACACTCACTTTCTTCCCTCTGTGCCAAGCCCTTCTTGTGAGCACAATATCTCAAGAACGCATTGATGGATTTACCTTAACGTTTGTACAGATGTCCACTGTGACTCAAAGATGAACTCAATAGATTTTGGGGGTCAAAGGTCAACATAACTTCAACCTCATTCCTCATGAACCCAGTAACTCATTCTTCAAACTTTGCACGAATGTCGCCTCTGACTAAAAGATGAATTGAATAGATTTGAAAGGTTAAGGTCGCTGTGACCTCGGGTATTGTGAACGCAATATGTCAAGAGCACTTTGAGGGATTTTGGAGGTCAAAGTTCACTGTGACCTTACGTATTGTGCGGCTGCAGCGACTTTGTACCATGTTGCAGCTCGTCAGAAGCTTTCATTTCTTTTAAAGCATTTCCTACCACCACTGTACTTTCACCGTTCTGCAATTGTATGCCTTTCTAGCTTTTGTATTGTGGTGTGAATTATGTGGTGAGTTTGCACCTGAAGTATTTTCCAAACGCCAATTCAAATGCAGGTGTGGGGAAAAAGTAATTTATTTTCCTAGATCAGGGGTCGGCAACCCGTGGCTCTTTCATCCTTCTGTTGTGGCTCCCTGTGACTTTGTTCATTTTAAAATATAATTCTGAATTTGAATATTTTGGTAAACTTGTAACATTTAAATAAAAAGTTTTTAATATTTTTATCGCGGCCCCGAGAGCAGTCGCTGGAGACAGGGGAACCACGGCGCACTCGTGCGTTGCGGTGCTTGAGACCGAGTCCAAGAGCCGCTCCTCTTGGACTCGGTCCAAGACTTCAGAGGGACGGGTGGGAAAGCGTACAGGAGTGTGTTCGGCCACGGTCTGTGAGCGAACGCATCCACCCCGAGCGGGGGATTGTCCTTCGCGCTGAGAGAGAACCACAGCGCGCACTGTGTGTTCTCCCGTGTGGAGAATAGGTCGACTTCCACCTTCCCAAACTCGCTCCATATCTGATTGATCAGATCGTGGTGCAGAGTCCAGTCTCGTGGCCCCCCACTCGACATTATGTCTGCCCCTCTGTTTAGGACACCGGGGATGTACACTGCTCTGATGGAGAGCAAGTGTGTGTGCGTCCAGCATAACGTCTCGCTATGCTCAGCTGCTGCGCTGAGCGCACGCCCCCTTGGCGATTGATGTATGCTGCTGTCGCCTTGTTGTCCGTGCGAATCATTACATGTTGATTTGTTAACATTGGGGCAAAGTGTTGGATTACTTTCCACACAGTGAGAAACTCCAATGCGTTTATATGCATGATCACGGGGGCAGGCCAAGCGCCGCCCACTACGTGAGACTCGCAGGTTCCTCCCCAGCCCGACAGAGATGCATCCGTGAACACTGAGATGTGTGACGTTGCTCTGCCCAGCGGCTGCTCTGCCCAGCGGCACCCCTCTCGTGAGGGTTAGGGGATCGCCCTATGGGGGAATGGACACTTTGCACCACCGTTGGCGCACTGGGTCGATGCGCAGGCGAGAAAACCATAGGTTAAATGCAACATAGTATAGTTTTTTGTACATAGCATACAGGTTATATGTATATATATATACACATATATATGATGTCAAAATGGGTTGTGGCTCCGAGTGCTTTCTTTTTATTGGGAGGCAGTCCCAAATAGCTCTTTGAGTAGAAAAGGTTGCCGACCCCTGTCCTAGATGAAGTAATGTATGATAAATTATTTAGATGTCATCGCCATATAGATTTTCACTATGTTGAAAAATGGAAGGTCAAATCTAAATACGCAGCCAAAAATATATACACTTTCGTTGGTGGGACCTTTGAGCTCTGTCCTGAAGGGAGAAATGTTCTTTACCAAACTTTTTATTCTAATCTGAACAGAGCATGTATCTCAAGATGAACTTCCATGTGTCTTTCAGCACTGGTTCACAGAACTCCCTCCTGTGCTGACCTTTGAGCTGTCAAGATTTGAGTTCAACCAAGCACTGGGCCGGCCCGAGAAGATCCACAACAAACTGGAGTTCCCTTCTATGCTCTACATGGACAGGTAGTGGAAATATTAGCAATCGCGTCTATTATAGAATCTACGGTATTTGTCTGTGCATTAGATAACTATTAATCCTGTGGTCTTTGGTGTGTCTTCAGGTACATGGACAGGAACAGGGACGTAACCCGGATCAAGAGGGAGGAGATCAGGAGGCTGAAAGAGCATCTGACGCTGCTCCAACAGCGACTGGAGAGGTAGGCCTACTACTACCACTCATCCACTCAGAGCGCTTCATTTAGCCCAAGGTCAACAGACAGACCCTGGAGAGCCATCCCTCACTGTGAAGGTGTCCTATGCTGCTGTCATGCTGTCCTCTCACTCACTCTTCCTCCCCTCTCCTCTCCTCTCCCCAGGTATCTGAGTTATGGCTCTGGCCCCAAGAGGTTCCCTCTGGCAGATGTCCTCCAGTACGCCATGGAGTTTGCCTCCAGCAAGCCGGTCTGCACGTCCCCAGTGGAGGACATAGACTCGTCAGCGCCCCCCGGGGGCACCACAGGACTACAGCAGCAGCAGCAGCAGCAGCAGCAGCAGCAGCAGCAGCAGCAGCCCACACAAAGGTGGGTTTCATAACAGAGAGAGCCTGCTGTTTGCTGCCCCTGCTTTTCCTCTTTTTCACAATTCTCTATGCCCTAAGGGGCAGGTGAATATGTAGGGGGTGTACAAAGGGAGGACCCATTTCAAATAATATATTGTATTTCCATGCCAGCGGAATGTCTTTAGGGATGGCAGTGTGGGTTAGTCAGGCAGGATTTGGTTTCTCATTACCTAAAGGCATACTTAGTCATTGTAATCTAAAACACTTTTTGTCAATTAGCCACTATCTTTTCACCATGCGCTACCGGTCCTTAGTGTGTGTGTGTGCGCTGGAAAAAAGTCTAGTGTTTATACACACCCGAGGCTCCAAAAGTGTCTATGTTAACGCAGTGGCTCGATGATAGTAGCCACACAGTTGCTTGGTTAAGATCAAACCGCTGAAGTTCTGAAAGGCTGGAACACTCGCTCTGAGCGTCAATTAAGGACACAGTTAAAGTAGTTCAAAATATCCACAAGCATTCTCTTGACACCGTGTACTCCTTTAAGGCTGCAAAAAGCTGGTTTTAGAATATTAGACCAGACCCTTTTATATGTGTACTTGAATATTGTTGTGATTTCCTATACTCTACCTCCCTCCCCCTGCAGCACAGCAGAGCCTGACTCCCTGCCCCCCCTAGAGGGTTCAGCCTCTGCCTCGGGCCCCTCTGCAGCCCAGCAGCAGAGAGTTCCCATCCATAAGCCCTTCACCCAGTCCAGACTCCCTCCAGACCTGCCCATGCACCCGGCCCCACGACACATCACTGACGAAGAGCTGAGGACGCTGGAAGGCTGCCTGCACCGCTGGAGGAGCGAAGTGGAAAATGACACCCGCGGTACGTCTAGCTGCATAACGTTTACAGCCCTTGATGCTAGTCTCTGTTGTGGCTCCTTCAAAACATTAATTTAATACATTTTACTTATGTTCATCTTTCACAAAATTCAAGGACACCTTGCATGTACAGAATGTCTGCATGATATATCTGTCTTCTGCTTTCACTGTATTGTTAGTAAAAGTAAGCTTTAGATTGGCTGTTACTAATAGGTTGTATGTGATGTTGTTCTGCCCAGATCTGCAGGGAAGTATATCCAGAATCCACAGAACCATTGACCTAATGTACTCTGACAAATCAATGATGCAGGTGAGCAGCACTCTTCATTCATTCATATCTGTGAGATAAAAAATTTAAATGACCCGCTCAATTTGTCAACTATCATTTTAAATCCTCCTGTGTGTGGCTCCAGGTTCCATACCGGCTCCATGCGGTGCTGGTCCACGAGGGCCAGGCTAACGCAGGCCACTACTGGGCTTACATCTACGACCCACACCAGCGCTGCTGGATGAAGTACAACGACATCTCAGTCACCAAGTCTTCCTGGGAGGAGCTGGTCAGGGACTCGTTTGGAGGCTACCGCAACGCCAGCGCCTACTGTCTCATGTATATCAACGACAAGAAGCCCTTTCTCATAGAAGGTACACATGGACCAAGGTTTAGCCAGGAAAAAGCTTCATAAGTAGCTTTAATGAACTATTGTAGGAATTATGTAAGACTTTAATGAGCTGAGACATTATTTTCAAAACTTATTGGACTTTTACAATTACAGTCCAAAAGATGACATGTGATATTCTTTTTCCTAGCGAAGGACTGATTCAGTCATTTCTTTCCTTTCATAACATCTCATCACCTCGTTCCCACTGAGCAGCACAGTTCGGTTCAGCAGGGCACCATAACCCTAGATCTGGCTTGTGTTTCCACTGCCGGCAGGACCTTTACTTGGTAGGCGGGGTTTATGCTGGACGGTCAGAGTATAACGACTAAAGACTAGATGGGTCAGAGCTGTTGAAAGGCGATAGCCGCGGCAGCTACATTACTATGGTGACATCATAGCAGTGGGACACAGTGTAGCCCGCTGATTGATTCAATGAAGAGGAAAAACACCACACAATAAACAAAGAGCTGCATGCCGACATTGACCAATCAACGGACTGCAGTTGTGCGGCACTGCCCTTTTGGGACCCCAATGAAATGGTGACAAACATAGGTGTGGCACGTGTGCCATGTTTTGACAATGGAAATGAAAAATAGATGTGTGCCGAGCCGTACCGCTCAGTGGAAACGAGGCTTTTCTGTCTAAAGTTACTACAAAACACGGTATGCTTTTCTGTTGTTGTTATTTTACCAGACCAAATGACGCTCATTGTCTCTATGTTGTCTGTACAGAGGAGTTTGATAAAGAGACAGGCCAGATCCTGAGTGGCATGGACAAGCTGCCCCCAGACCTGAAGCAGTATGTGAAGGGGGACAACGAGATGTTTGACAAGGAGATGTTGGAGTGGGACGCCCTGCAGCTCCGCAAGGCCCAGCAGGAGAAGCTGGCTCTGGCCACCGCGGCAGCCGCTGCTGCTGCTGCTGCTGCTGCAGCTACTGCAACCAGCGAATCATCCTCCTCCCCTCAGCCAATGAGCATCGAGTCCAGCACTCCAGACAATGCAGGTTAGGCTCGCCAAGTTCACATTACACTTGAGAATACTTTACATTGATAATCAATACTGGGTAGATAACATAGAAAAGATATTATTTTCCCTGGAGAGTTATAAAAAGGATGAAGAAGTGACCTTGGAATATATTGGCCTGAAGCCTTAAGACTTGAACTGCCTTTACATGTTAGTGTGTATAATAGAATATATATAGCACGTGACTTTTCTAAGGTAAATAAGCATGCGCGTGTGTGACTGTGTGTCCTGCATGCAGTCCCCATGCAGGAGCCAGAGTACATGGAGCAGCCGTCGCCCACCAACGACTCCAAACACCTACAGGAGGACACAGAGAGGGCCATCTCCAGGGCTGTGGCTGAGCAGGAGGACAGGAGCCCAGAAGGCTTGTTAAACGCTGTATGTAAAACACTCACACATACACACACTTCATGTCTTTTGTACAGGTCTGTTTCTTCCTGTTAATCATTAAAGTGTTCCCTTTTGCATATTTATTTTGTCATTTTATTTCAGCCGCTGTCATCTTCATCATTTTCTAGAACTGATTGTTTGCTCAGGCCTCCTATTTTATTACTTTTAAATGCAAAGTCATTTTGGCAACAAAACATTTTTAATATGGTAATACTATTAGGGTTGGGCGGCATCCAATTCTTGATCCCTTTAAACCTTACCCAATGCCCCAGAGTGGCCAAATATTGACACAGGTCAAATAGATGGGTTAACTTTTTTCCTTTTAAACTGTACAGAGATTTTATTGCCGATTTTGAAAGTAACACAAAGAGGAAATTTCTCACTGAATGGCCAGCTTGGAGAGAAGAACCTCAACAGAGCCCAAACATTTCTTTCTAGTAGACACAAAGGCATATGAGTGTTGTTGTAAGACATAATTAACCTATCCAATTTTTCATTTCCAATCCGATTTAGTTGATGGTGGTGATAATATGTGTACGTTTCTAAAGGCTCAAGCAACGCTGCAATTCTAAATTAAAAGAGCAAACCTTCAACTACTTAACAATTTACAAGACTTTTTATTTATTACATTATATTTACCAAGTGCTTGAGCATGAAGCTGTGGTCCTAAAATATCATTTTCTTTCATAGTAAAAATTTGACTTGAGAATTTGGATCTGATATCTGATAAGTAGATTGCAGCCATCGGACCAGATACTGATATTGGATCGTATCGGTCCCATTCCTAAAATATTCTAGTGTCTGGATATAATAGGAGTTTATCTGAGTGCTACTTTTGCAAAAAATGTCACTTCATTTTTCCCTCTCTACATGAACATGCCCTGCCTTTTCCATCAGTACTTTCTCCTTCTCTGTTTCATCTGTCCCATTCTCTCTGCAGTCTCCCCCCCCTGCCTCCTCCCCCCCCTCCAGCCCTGCTCCTGAGCTGGTCACAGTGGAGGTGGCCATTCCTAACGTGGGGACCTTTGTCATTGAGTCAGAAGAGGGGGGGTACGATGACGAGGTAGTTCTCTCAGCTCCCTCTGTGTGCTGCTGAGAAGCCTGTGCCTGTTTGATAACGCATATATGGAGAGAGAGCATTGTGGCCAGTTCACATGGCTCTACATAAGGTTTTTCACACCTGAGAAAATCTTACTAAAAACGACAACTGATTTCAGCATCTGCTTGAGGTTGTAAATGCAATATCGTTTGGCCTTCCTGGGTGGGAAAAGTCTCTTCTGCATCTTGGCACACAAAGTTACCACAGGTTTTTTTTGCAGAGGGCTTTAGGTCTGCTTCTTCAAACCAGTCACTTATTTAAGTGTCGAGATTTGAATAAGCTGTTGTATGTTGTCCAAATGATACTTAAAGGTGAAGTCAGCGATTCTGGAGAAAGCATTGGTGTCAAAATCTACTTTTTGTCAAAAAACTGAATATCTCCTCTCACAATCCGCCACCTGTCCGTACTGTGTGTGCCCTCAAAAATCTGGTGTTAATACACAGCCTAGGCTCTTTAAACGGCATGTTGCTCGCTACGGTGGGCCCCCCTACGGTGGGCCTAGGCTGTGTATTAACACTGCATTTTCTTCAGCTCACACACAGTACGGAAAGACAGCAGATTGTGAGGAGATATTCACTGATTTTGACAAAAAAGTGATTTTGACAACAAGCATTCTCCAGAATCATTGACTACACCTGTAATCTCCGCTTGTATTTAAATCTAAATGCACTTACGAGGGGAAAGTTTAGAATAGATTTTTTACAGACTTTTGTCAAAGCATAGTTGTTTCTTGGCTTGCTCTCAGCAGTAGTTGTAGGTCAGTATGTTCTGAGTGTAGCATTGTTGTTTGTCAGTATTCCAGCCCGTGTCTCCTGCACTGTGTTGGCACTGTCACACGCAGTTGTCATGTGGCCGCTAGCCTTGGTTTTTCACACATATATATCCCTGAGTGGATTGCGCATTGTGCCGTCGAACCGTTGACCGGCTGTGTCCCTCCCTTCTCACAATTGTGTCCCTCTCACTCTAACCAATGCATGGACGTGCTGAGTGCTGTCTGGCATGTGGTGTGCTGAAGTGTGGCTCAGAGCAGATAACATAGAGAGTGCTTGGTTGGTTGGTTGGTTGGTTGACCTTGCTCTTTTTTTTTTTTCGTCACAAGAAGCTATTGTTTTTTTTCAATGTTTTTAACGTGGTTCCCTGCTTCCCGGGCAGGCGATGCTGACCCCCAACATGCAGGGTATAATTATGGCCATTGGCAAATCCAGCAGCGTTTATGAAACCAATGGGCCTGAGGCAGCCTTTTTTAAGGTACAAAACTCTCTCTCTCCTTTTTTACCTTTCCTCATTCCCTCACTCACTCTGTCACCTCCACCTCCATTCACCTTCTCTTTCATGGTCTTCTCCTTTGTACTTTCTTACACTGCAGAAAGAGAGACAAAGACACAGTATTCTCTAACTATTGACAGTAACCTTCAAATGACATGGGGCAGTGTTGGAGGGGCAGAGCTATCTGTATTCAGACAGTCGTCAGCTCTGAACTGCTTCACTTTCTTGCCAGCACCTCTGATGTTGCCAAGATCATCTCGTTTCAAACTTTTCAGGGAATTAAGTTTTTTTCCAGCCATGTTTAGCTCATATCCTTTAACTGAACTTTAACTTGCATTCTGAGCACTTGCCTCTCAAACCTTGTTAAGGGATCCAGCAATTAAATATGGAATATTTTTTTTTTTTTTCTCAATAAGGACATGGTATAGTGAAAAGTGAGCTACAGGAATAGGGGGAAAATGGTCAAGATGCAAATTAGAATCTAAGAGTGAACCAATAATGTATTGAAATAGCTTTCCACAGAAAAATGTAAAAGTATTTCAGTTCAGAGACTGCAGTTACATGGTGTTTGCTTTCAACATATCATAGACGATAGCATTATCCAAAAATGTACATAATGCATTTGCCCATTTTAAGTCCTCCTATGTCAGTCCGAGCTCTTGAAAGACAGCTGTGTTGCTGTAAGTATGAGTTTAAAATCGCAAGTACATTGTGTCAAAAATGAAATCACGTCCGAAAATTGTATTTAACTTCAATGTAAAATTCTTTGCAGGTTATGTTTAAGTTGTCGACAAAAAAGGACCTGAATGCGTCCTAATATCCTGGTCCATAGCAGCTTTTAGTCATGGTTTGATTCTCTGTCTGTCTGTGTGTGTGTGTGTCCAGGCCATGAAGCTGGAGTACGCTCGTCTGCTGAGGTTTGCCCAGGAGGACACGTCTCCAGAGCAGGACTACCGGCTGCAGCACGTCATCGTCTACCTGATCCAGAACCAGGCGCCCAAGAAGATCCTGGAGAGGACTCTGCTCACCCAGTTTGCTGACAGGAACCTGGCCTTTGATGAGAGGTACTAGGGGGGAGCTTTCTTTATATGTCCATGGGGGGGAGCCTTTTTCCTCCTCTCTGCTACAACTTTGTATATGAGATTGGTTTTTAAAGACAATGTGCATTCAGTTTATTTTGATTTATTTTTCTGCTTTTCTTAACCCTCCTATAATATTGGGCCTATTATAATAAATGCTTGACTCTGCTTTTCTTTTTTTTTTGCTTTATCTTAAATTACTTTCCCTTAATTTTATGGGGACAACCGGGTGAACTTAAAATGAACATGATCGTATGTCAAACCAGGCTGTTTGAGCTGTATAGAACATCAATATTTGTGTTGTAATTAACAAAAATAATACACAAAAAAAGTTATATTTTTCCAATAGATAATTAATATTTGTACATTTAAGGATAACAGGGGGGCTAAACTAAATCACTGTAGTAGAATCGAGTCATTTACATCAACTCAACTTCTCCCCCCTGAGCAGCAGAGGGCAGCAGAGAGCTTGACTGACATACAACACAGACAGACAGTCTCATCCTGACACATCCTCTCTGATGGCATTCCCTCTGTCCTTTGGTTCAAACACACATCTTCAGAGACACATGTCCACTAATGACTTCTTATAACACTGCCTTCAGATATGAAGAGACCCTCCCTATTAACTCTACGACGCTAATGTCATAAAGCTACGTCGTGCCCCCTTAACCATCTCTTCATGTCTTTTCAACTACACCAATGTTGGCCTCGAACCATATTCACCAGTGAAACATTGATATCTCCCTCCTCTATTTTGAGCGGGATAATTAGATTTGTGTGTGTGTGTGTGTGTGTGTGTGTGTGTTTGTGTGTGTGTGTGGCCTCAAATAGGAGCCTCGGGAGGAGCGTTTCACTTGTGCTCTCAACGCTACAGAGTGATTCATGAGACCATGTTAAGGCCTAGGGGCAGGGCAGGGACTGGAGTATATCTCATCACCTTTACATCACTTCCTCTCTCTCTCTCTCTCTCCCACACAGATGTAAGAGCATAATGAACGTGGCCCGTGCCAAACTGGACCTCATTAAGCCAGAGGAGGTCAACATCGACGAATATGAGGTCAGCAAATGAGTAAAAATAATTTTGAAGCATCTGGAACCAAACGAAAGAGTAGAAAATGTTTGTAAACCAAACTGTGGGCCCTGCTGCTGTAAACAACCGCAGTGAAACAGTAACTTTACAGGATGCTTTCTAACCTCAAACCATGTTCCAGGGATCACATTTTGCTGTGAGGGCAGTTTGTTTATTCAGTTATGAGAATAAACTTTAGAAAAGGTTCACTTCTCTGACACACCCAAAGTCACATAGTGCACCTTTAATTATTAAGATGCCGGGTGATATGTAACTTGTGTTTATCTCCATACAGATGTGGCATCAGGCCTACCGGAATTACCGCGAGACGACCATCTTCATGATGACTGGCTTGGAGCTCTTTCAGAAGACAAAGTACGCGGACACCTTTCATCATAGCTAATATTGTAAAGATGAGGAGGTGGAGCCAGTGATTAGGGATTAACGCTTGTTGTTAAAATCACCTTTTCTCAAAATCAGTTTATATCTCCTGATGACCCGCTACCTGTCTGTAAAAATCTGTTAAAACACAGCCTAGGCTCCGTAAACTGGCATGTAAACAAAGGGTATGTAGACAACGGCGCCAACTGTAGCTAGCACAATGCCTGTTTACAGAGCCTAGGTTGTGTATCAACACCCGGATTCCTTTCAGCACACATACAGGTAGTGGTGAGAAGACATGGACTGATTTTGACAAAAAAGTGATTTTGACAACAAGTATTGTCCAGAATCGCTAACTCCACCTTTAACCTTCTCCAAATATCTTGTTAAAGCTTTAAATTACAATAGTTAAGTGTTGCACATTGCATTCATTCCCAGTCCATTTCCCAGACTGTTGCAGTGAATGTTTAAAAATGGCCTGCAGAGGGCAGCAACTCACAGCCTGTCCAACTACTAGCTGGCTTTTTCTAGTTGTGCAATGAGTTCATCGAGTTTATTCCCCTTCTCTCTCACACACTGTCTATTCTCTTAGGTTGTCAGTGAAACTTTTGGGGTTAGGATTTTTTAATCAGAGTGTAACATCTGTGTCTCTCTTTCCAGCTATGTGGAGGCCCTGATGTACTTGATCTACGCCTACCAGTACAACAAGGAGCTATTGTCCAAGGGGCTGTACAGAGGACACGACGATGAGATGCTCGGACATTACCGCAGAGAGTGTTTGCTGGTGAGGCAAAGAGACGCATTAGCCCCCGTAACACTGTCATTGATTTCAAACAGCTTGTCCCCATGATTTCTCCATTCAAATCAGTGGATGTGTTTATATTCCCTGTGAGCTCATATATAACGTCATTTTAAGTCGAAGGCGGTGACAAAGAAGGGTCTGTTCTGTTTCACACCTATCCGTCCAGCAGTTCCTTCCCCCTTAAGGGTCTATTCTTTGTCACTGTCTGGCTTCCCTCTGTGTCATCTTAAAAGCTAAAGTGACTCGGCGCGCTAAACTTTCCAATGGCCAGACGTTTCCCCTTCTCTCTTATACTGAACTATAATCAAATAGCTTTTTTTTTTTTTTTTTTTTTTTGCTGAGATATTGCTTTGGCTTTACTCGCAAGCAGCCCACAAAAAGATTCCACTGAAGGCTCCTTCATCTCGATACTGACAGATGAAAATCCCTTTCTAGTGTTTAGTGATGTTGAGCCCCCTTTTCATTCCAGTCCTCTTTGGAGCTGGCTGAGGGGCTCTGGTATTATCTGGTTTGAGGGCCAGGGGTATTTTGGTTCTGTTCAGCCTCATACTGGTCTCTCTCCCTCCCTCTCTCTCTCTCTGCACTCGGTAACCTTACACCAGCATTGTGCTCCTAATGTAATCATTGGAGTGGGAATAGGAAGCAGGAGAGAAGAGGGGCCAGCAAGTGTAAACACATTACCAATGAGACACAAGCGTGTCCTGGGCTAACCTCAAAAAAAGGCCTTCAAGCTCATCTCAGATCTCTGGCCAGAAAAACCTCTGGCTGCGTCCGCTCAGCTGTTTACCTTCAGCTCTTGTTTTAATTTAAAACACTGGCTAACATTGACACAGTAAGTGCACTTGGATGTTTTGCAAATCTGAAAAAAAAGCCAGGTTGTTTCCTCAGAGAGAGAGAGACAGAGAGAGAGAGAGAGGAGGTCAGCGAGTTTGTCTGTGACAGCAAAAGGTGGTTTTGGGCCAAGAACTTGAAGAGAAGCTTGTATAAAAGCATGGGGAGAACGTCACAGCCCACGTCAGCTCCACTGGCTCGCTTATTTTTCGGTGATATTAACTATGTCTGTGGGATTGCTTTTCACTACTCTAGCTGTCTGCTAACCTATCTATTAGGACCAATGGAAAACTAAAGTAAAAAAGTCATGGCGAAGATGAAAACACTGGAAGATTGTTTCGAGTAAACAGAATTAGCAAAGACACACGATCATACAGGGAACAGAGAGTGTTTGTCGACATAGTTATTTTTTTAAACGGATGACGAATGAGTAATCTTCATTTTATTGGAGAACATATTCGCCTGTTAAAAAGCCATAGGCACCTGACCAGAGGGGAGTGACGCGAGTGACGTCACGCAAAGAAAAGAAACGGGCGCAGGGCTTTTGTTAGCCGTTAGTCTGGCTGCTGATTTGGCTGCTTGATCCACACAGTCAGCAGTTTCAGTAGTAGCTCATAAAGACAGTTAAGGCCCTAATAGACACCATGCACATATTTATGGATTTAGTGTGACTTCCACTTCCCCAGTATATAATAATCCCTGCCAATAACTGTCCATAAATCTGCCTAGAAATCATAGAAAACAGTCACTCCTTCAAAACTGCAGAACTTTTTAAAGTATTCTATAGTCGAGCCCACAGCTAATGATTGGCAATAGTCTTCTTCTTGTTCACAGCCATTTTTTTAGTTTTTACTGAGAGTTTTACCTTCAGTCAAGCTGTACTGCTTTTGTCTGAGCAGGGGCAAACATATTCCCGCTATATATCCCATGTACAAGTAAGAAATGTTTGATGAATGGATGCACTACAGTTGTTGTTGTTGTTGTTGTTGTAACTCGTACATATATTCTCACGTATTGAAGATTGACCGGTGCCTCTCCCTCCCCTCTCCCATTCCCCACAGAAATGTAACGAGCAGGCGGCCGCCATGTTTGAGTCTGCGGAGGAGCCGGAGGTGAGCACGGGCCTGGGCATCATGAACGAGCTGGTGGTGCCCTGCATCCCCCTGCTGCTGCTGCACGACATGGAGCGAGACCTGCTGGCTGTGGAGGACATGCGGAACCGCTGGTGCTCCTACCTGGGCCAGGAGATGGAAGGTCAGCCCCAACACACTCGGCCTACTAAAGATATTTCTGAAGGGGTTTGAAAGTCTTAGGTTACTAATACACCCCCCCCCCCTCTGTTCCCACTGCCAAAAGTTCATCCTAATCAGGCCACTGCTTCACTCTGCACATTACAAACTCTTCCAGCTTGTGCAAGTGTTTCTACCCCAGTCCTAAGAAATCTACATGTGATGTGTAAATATGTTAAGACGCCACCTTGGGCTTTTGTGCAACAACAACTTGACTATTTTCAGTCATTTTATAGACCCAATAACCCATTGACAATCAATATGAAAAAATAAAATAATATGCAGCTGATCTACATACAAGTAATCCTCTTGGAGAAGACTGCAGACCCTTATTTGGTAGGTGGGGTTTTGGCGTATATACTGTCTATGGGTAGGAGCCGTTTCACTCAGCTGGCTACGGCAGCTACGTAACTATAGTGACATCACAGCAGCGTGATACAGTGTAGCCCGCTGCTTAATTCAAGGAAGAGGAAAAACAACACACAATAAAACAAATGACTGCGTGCCGACATTTTTCTCTCACTCTTGCCGAGGAGACTACACACACAGCGGTTTTTATCTCTCATACGGAAATGACTACTCTGTCGACCAATTAGTGTATTGCAGTTTGTAGCTCCTCCTTTTTGGGACCACTTGGTACTTCAAAGAAAGGGTAACAAAAATCGGTACGGCACGGTTTGCTTAATTGGTGCCCTTCCCAACTTTTAACAATGGAAATGCAAATAAATGCATCCTGTGCCCTACCGAACCATGTACAAGTAAGGAAACATCATCCATCAGTGGAAACACGGCTTTCAGTCTACAGAGAGTGTGTCCTCACAATTGCTGGCCTTTCAGGAACATCTTTGGTATTATCACCTAGACCCCTCATCAACTGGAGTTTAGCAATCTCCTTTTTTATTGTGGAACACGCTTTCAAACTACTTGTGATACCACATTGAAAACATTGACTTTGTGATTTCTACATTTAGAAATCTAAATGTTCACTACGTTGTAAGGCCCACTACAGTGAATCTTATCTTTTTCTTTCTGTCCGCTTGCAGCCAACCTCCAGGAGAAGCTGACCGACTTCCTCCCCAAGTTATTGGACTGCTCCACGGAGATCAAGAGCTTCCACGACCCCCCCAAGCTGCCCAGCTACTCCACCCTGGAGCTGAGTGAGCGCTTCAGCCGCGTGGTGGCAGCCCTCTGCAGGACGCCCACCCAGGGGAGATGAGCTCCGGAACAGACACACCACCTGACATCGTTCCCCCCTTACGTCACCAAGCCCTGAACACCCTGGGCTGGAAATCCATGGACCTCTCTTCAACCCATGCCTTCCTTCTAAATCCAGGGGGGGCTCACTCGCTTCTAGCTGTTATTCCTCTGTTACTCTTTTTTGCTGCTATAGGTTTTTATCATTATAAACGTGATTTTCATTTTTATTTTAAACAAAACACAAATGGAGGAAGAGAGAGAGAAAGAGAGTGGACAGACTGTTGACAGGGCATAAAGAAATGAGAGGAGAAGTTGATGGGGGGTGAAAAAAAAACAGTGGCAATCCTGAAGTGGTTTAAATAGCCAAGCACATTCTGCTGCAGCTTTGCAACAAAAAAAAAAAGAAAAGAGAGAGAGAGACTTTGAAGGTTTTTCATAGTTTATTATTGTTGTTGTTGCTGTTTTGATTCAAGCTTGCCCCAGACCACGCTCCCAGTCCCTTTCTAATAAAATAAAATAAAAGCATCTCCCCTCTGCTCTGCCTCCAGTTTGGTACAGTATTACCAATGTTTTGTTTTATTTTTCTAAGGAAGTAAAAGTAAAGAGAGCCTCGAAGATTTATCGGCGGCTCACAGTATCTCAAATTGGGTCTCATGTCTTTGTTGGACTGCGCCAGGAGTGAGATGTTTTAAGTGCTGTGGTAGACGGCCACGGGACTTCCTGTGGCTTGTTAATAAATCGAGAGAATAACATTTTTATTTATGGCCCTTTTAGGCCAAATAAACAACATGTTTTGCCTGATGTGGATTTTTTTTTGTTCATTGCCTGCACAACGATAACTGACATTAGCACAACACATCATAGTCAAAAGGGAAACATTCACTTAGAGACATAAGGTGATGGACAGAGCGACTGGCAGTTAGCATGGTGAGTAGAGGCTCAGTGTCCTGCTGAAAATCACACTGAAATGAGGCACTGTAGGAATCGAACCTATTTCAAAAATACTTTCTTTAACATATAAAAAAACTCAAATACATTTTTTTTAAACACTATTTGAGCTGATTCAAAAGTTTTTGTTTTATAAATGGTGCCAATTAGACTCATTTCCTGGAGTAATACTACATTTCTACGGAACTGTTCATTACAAAAATCACGTGATTTGAGCAGGAAGCACTTTAACAGAGGCCTTTCTCTAATCAAAACTTTGGCTGGCAGCATTGTGAGGATCGAGTAATGAAATCCATCCTTTAATATGGTGCCGCATTATGTTCTTTACTCCGAGCTAGAACTCATGAAAACCAAATCACTTTGGAAGAAAATACCCTTTGATCTTGTCCAGTATTGTTTCCAGCATACTGCATGTCCACACATCACCAGCTCTTTGAGACGTTGTAGCTCTTATTAATTCAGAACTTGCAGAAAGTATTTAGCAAAGACTATCTGCAGATGTCACCCACCGGATCAATTGCTTGAAGTCCTGATCTAAAATGTGTCAGAAAAAAAGGCACTAAGAAATAAGAAATCAACATATTAACCCTGCAATGTAATGTACAAATAAAAAATAATGTTGACAGTAAAGCATACAGAGTATATGGACTGAAGGTGATTAGACATCTAGCATTGCACTTTGTGAAGACACTGCAGGACCTCTTGGTTGAAACAAGATGTCTGCCTTCATATAGAAATGAAGTCCATCTCTTGTTTTTCTATTGATTGAAGGTTGTTACATACTCACGTTTGGAGGAACAGCATGTCATGGGATCACAGAATATGAACCCAAACTCAATGAGCTTTAGTTTAAACTGACAAGCTGCTCCACAGTCTCTGGTGGTGTTATAGCACTCACTGTGTGTGTCACTTGCCAGGGGGATGACATTCTATTGACAAGTTACAATTGCTTGAGCATTCCTTCACGTCTCTGTACCAGTGTTGGGCTGTCAGTTGACAGCTTGTCTGCTACAATTATATCTGCCTTCTATGGCCTTCTTTCTTTTCCTTTATTTTTATCAATGGGCCACTTTTTTAGCCACAGGCCTGTCATGTTATTGGCTGAATGTTCTTTGGGGGGTGAACCACTATATACTTTAAATAAAAAACAAGTAGAGGAAATGGTTCACTTCACTCGCTCTAAAACTCAGGGGGTTTTTTTCACAAGAAAAAAATTAACTCATCCTTACATCCTTTAGGCTACTTTAAAAAGCACTGAAGAGTTCCTAGGTGCAATGTGTAATATAGGAGTATTTTGGTCTCATCTAGTGGGGAAAGTTCTAGATGTCAACGCTTCCTTGCTAACCCTTCCCTTTTTACTGAAGTTACGGTGGCCTTCAAGGACAAGAAGCTAGTTACTAAAGATGGCATCATCCACCACTGCCTCTAGCCTGGCTCCGCCCGCCCGCCTACTTTCGGACAAATTTCATTTTCCCTTCAAATGAAGTACGATGGTCTGGTTGGACCAGGCTACACTGCCTCCAGTCTTTCCACAATATCAAGTGATGAGGAGAGGATTTATTAACGGATTTATTCTTTAGTACTTATTCTTGGTCTGGAAATTCACCTTTTCTTTTAACCCCATGGCTTTGAAAGGCCGGACAGGGAGTGCTACTGTAACAGGCTCAGCCTTATAGAATGTGGCAGTAGTTTCTTTCTCCATAGGCCAACTCTACACTCCATACACTGTCTCATCACTGGTCATAATACCCCCAACAGGTAATATGAGTTGGATATCTACTGCATGACTGTATGAGGTTCCTCTTTTTGCCATCATCTACACCCCTTTGTGTGTGTGTGTGTGTGTGTGTGTGTGAGTTTGCCTTTTGATAGACCTGTCTAAAGCAGACCATGTTGGGTTGCAAATGTTTATGTGGCATTAATTATCCTTATTGGCAGGGGCGTCCTTTAATTTGACTAATTATTTCTATCGACCTGAAGCGGGGCATGAAGCCAAGTTCCCAATTATGATGGATTGGAAGCAGTGACCATTTCTACTAGATACCTGTGATGAACAGGCTTAATTTGCAGTTTAAACCGGTTTTCCAACTGCATTCAAATTCTAAACCCCACGGACCCAATTCATGAACTGCAGCTGGTACAATATTTTCACATCTGCCAAGTCCTTCTCAGTATAGGCCTAATTAAACTTTATAATGGCACATAGGCCTATGTATTGATGTGAGCGTGTTTTTGCTTATTAGGCTGCTAAAATGTGTCGACATATAGAATGCTAACAAAGAGCTGATTGGCTGCGACTGGATTGCCAATAATACCAATAGCCAGAAAACGTTCAAATAGCTTTCGAGTTGATCCGTTCTGTCCTGAAATACGGTGATTGTTCCCTGAAAGACAAAAGTCATTAGCATTGTATTGTAATAGCTTGTATTGATTCATCCTCAGTTGGTCATTTCTTGTTTGCATTCATACACATGTTATTTCACCATCCCGGTTTTCATGTTACTTTTAAGCTTGTCTTTGATGTTATATCTTAGTTTTTTTTTTCTGCTGATCTGTTGTTGCGTGTTGTCTTACAGCATTGCTTCCCACGCTAAAAGCCCAGGCAGGTTGCATCACGCACACACACACCCCACCCCGCTGTGTTGCTGCAGAGAGGACACCAGTGAAGCATTTGAAGCTGATGGATGGCAGAAGACACAGTGCACGGTTTCAACGTTCACAGCTAAGAAATGTTACACAATCTCTTCTCTGCCCTCAAAAGTTAAGTGAGTCACCTTTTGGATGGAGTCAGCATTTTGCATTGCATTCGTCAAAGAACTGGTTCTTTAAAGAAGTGCAGAAAATAAAGTGTGTGGTGGTGAGAGCTGGTCGGCCCTTTTTTGCGAAAGCCTCTAATAGGAGCACAGACTGTTCCAAGTTCACGCTGCTGGCAATTTGCAGCCGTCGCATGAGTTGAAAAGCAGCAGTGGCGGGGGGCATTCTGCACATATATTTCGCATCTTTGTTCCTGTGGGTCTTTACACCCCCCCACATACACAAACCTCCCAGAACCCAATGTCAATTAGCAAGTTCCTCTTTAGTCAGGTTTGAGAATAGCTTATTGTAAAACTGGCTGCCCGCGTTCACTTAGCACTTAACGGTGCTTTCTGAGAGACCTAGCTGCCCCCTTGTTGAGCTGTGTTTTATACGGCCAGATAAAAGTTGCCCTGGTAGAAATATGCCATCTGGGCTCTGTGCCAAGGGCTGGTGTTAGGCTACTACACAGCTAGCTACGGCCTCACACTAGGATGTGATGAGAAAAACTTGGTGGGAGTACAGGGTCTTGAGGTGAGGAGGGGGGCAAGCCCTCTCAAGGTGCCACTTCCATGGAGACGCAGTCAGCCCAAACAAGACTTCCACGGGCGGACAAACAAAAAGGTGAGGAGGCTGCCTCATTACTGGAAGCACTAAGCAGCTGCCAGCAAACTGCTGAGGTCGGCTTCTTCAGGCCGTCGGCGAGGGCAACGCTAATCAACATCTTGTGGTAATGAGTGATGTTGAGGCATAAATCCTTTCTCTCATGGGACCCGGCTGTGTGGCTGCTGTTGGCTCAGTTGCCTAGGAAAGAAGAATCTCCCTCTAGGCAACAGGCTGCTTTAACCCCTACCACAAAACTCAGACTACTTTCGCTCACTTGGGCTTTTGTCATGTTTAAAAAAAAACGGTACATTTTGAGATTCTTGGCTATTTTGTTCCATAACAGGTCTTCTTTCATACTAGTACAAAATATAAGGTACAGCATGTAGTTGTAGCCTACATTTGGAAATTGTTTTGACTAAACCTTATCCTTTTGTGTATCCATTTCTCCTATCCAACAATCTGTTATGTGAAAACTTTGGAGACTTATATGTTATAAAAATAAAATGACGTATTCACCCCTGGCTTTGTCAAACACCTGGATTTTTTTAAATATGCAAATCTATAGTATTATAGAAGTAGAATTTGTTAAATTTTGCCAAATGCATATTTCTTCAAACATTTCTGACATTTCGCCTGTTCGCATGTCCCTGCTGCTTGTTGAATGTCATGAGTGGAGCTCAGCATCAGAGAGAGAGAGAGAGAGAGAGAGAGAGAGAGAGAGAGAGAGAGAGAGAGAGAGAGAGAGAGAGAGAGAGAGAGCAGAGAGAGCAGAGAGCAGAGAGAGAGTTCTGTTCTCAGCACTGAAAACAAGGGAGAGAAAGGGCAGTGAGGTCGATGCCTCTCACTCCACCATCCCTCTCACCACTCCTTGTTCTCTCTCTAATCACATTCACTGGGACTCATGGAGTGTTGGCCCGAAAAAAAGAATAAAGTGCCACCAGCCTCCTTTTTCAAACACAGCATGAGTGTCACTGTGTTCCTGATCTGCATCCAATCAGCAGCACACGTGGAAAAAAAGGACCCAACATGTGTTTGCCCTGATAAGACTGCAACAGGATGGAGCGCTGACATCACAAGATGGTCGCGGCAGCAAGGGATTATGGGATTGAAGCAGTTTATAGAGTGGACACCATATAAGCTGTCGAGGGAGGCTCTCTATAGGACCAGTGATAAACATACAGTGATATTTGTTTAAAGTATCAGCATTGCAGAGACGTATACATTCTGTATGTCTGAAGTAGAGTGACACTATCAGGGCAAGACTTTGACATTGACGAGGGAAAGTGTTCACTGCTGTGTGTTAACCAACCAAAGGAGGTCTGTTTAAAAATAGCTGTGTGCAAGTGAGGTGTGTGATGAGAGTGACACAAGCGTCATGGTATGGGTATACTGATATAACCAATCATAAGGTATAAAGGTGGTTGAGTGCAGATTAAATTGTTGTAATGTTTCATTGTTCTGTTTCCTAAAGTGTTATTCTACCAATGGGTTTTGCAGGATATTACCTTTTAGAACAACTTCAAATGATGGTATAATGAAACGCATTACTGCCTCTGGGTAACCTTTGTTTTATGTTCTTAATTAGTGATGATGAGGTAACTCCTAAGTGCCATTGATTACTTCTCATTTAGAAGCAGCCAAAAAAAGAAAGAGCGCACCAAGAGCAACCCATGAAAAGCACTCCAGCATTCAGTTCCCTGTATAAAGTTGGAGTTGCACACACACAGTATGGGCAGGATATATACACCGATTTTGACAAAGAGAGATTTTGAATATACTACAAGTATTTTTCAGAATCGCTGAATCACTTTTGAGCAGAATTCACAATCAGCAAAAACTGTTGTCTCGGCTTCCAGTCAACGAAGAAAAAAGGACTGATGCATTTAATATATGAAGAAACACTCACTGAAACCCAAGGCCGTGAATCATTACCTTTAAGCCCTCTCAGCCCGCAGTTTTCTTTTTAATTTGCCCTCCCTCCCCCCAGCCTGTGGCCCAGATCACTGAGGAACTCACTGAGAGCATATTGTTCCTCCTGCCAGCTCACTTGGCATATGTAGTTTTATTTAGTGCCCTACGGCTGTTTGGCAGGAGAAGGGCGTAAGCGGTGTTGAAGGTATTTATGAGGTTGTCCTCAAAGAACCCTCCTTTATATCAACAGTTTGACTAATGCATGTGACAGTAAAGTCGATGTTGGCACCGTCTATGACAAAGTTGCCCGTATGACTGATGTTGGCTGTGATACCTGCCAAACCAAAATGTATTAGTTATAGTGGCTTTCAAACAGTTTTGGGGAACTACCTAGATATCCAGGTTGTTAATCCAAAAGGTGTTTTAAAAAACAAACATATTATTTCCTATTCATTTAGATGAATCACATAGTATGGTAGCAGGTTTAAAAGCTGGATGGGGTGTCTTGTTGGATCAGTGGTCTGGGACCCATACCAGATCCCTGCTGAGTCCCTGGTTTGAATCCAGTAGGTGGTCTTTGTTGCATAGTGTTCCTTCTTTTCAAATATACCTTAATTAGCGTTGGCTGTATTGTGGAATTTGTGTTTTGTTATATTTTTCCTTTAAGTAAAAGTCAGTGATGACTCGAAAAAAATCCTACTTAAAACTGAAATTGGAACTCAAAGTGATACTTGCCAGCTTCAGTATGCTAGGAGCCGTACATCGTACATCAGTCATGCATTCCAAGTTCCATGCAAGCCAAGGAAAAGTTGAGAACATCCTGCCGCCATGGTGCCAATGTGTAGCCTAGTAAAACCATCCAGTCTCCATGGATCGCTGCATCACCACCAAACTTGCTGCATCTGTTAAAAAACTAATTCTTAACATTCCCATACTTGGATCTGAATACTAAGATAATGTCTCACTGGCAACCGTCGAGATGGAGCTGCGGAAAAACCCAGATTAAAGAAAAATACCAGAATAGGCTACTTGGTAAAGCGCTGTAATGAAAATAAAGCCTGTAGCTTTAACCTTGAAAAGGTAGGCTAGCTTGGTGGGCATGCAGAAGGTCAAGCTTTTTGCTGACTTTATGAAACTCAAAATGTCAGAATAATGACTCCTAGGTTAACACGACTAGGCCTAGGCTATATTAGTTTTTTCTTTAAAGCATTTCTCCCCCCAGACCCTCCCAAAGCCCTGCTTTCCAGTTAGCCTACATCTAGTCTAGTGGTAGCTAACCTAGCAAAGCCGCTGTCTGCTGTTCCCGGGCATGCCTTCATGGTATGACCTCGAACTCTTTTTTTTTAAGAAGATTTTTGGGTGTGTCATTTTTTTTTTTTGAATTAGACAGATTGGATAGACAGAGTTGAAATGGGCCAAAGAGGTGAGGACATGCAGAGGACTGACCAAGGGGCCGCTCTTACCACTACTCCAGGAGCGGGGAGCGGCCCCCTCGATGCAACTCAATAATAGGTAGGTTCCATAACTCTCACCTTAAGTTTTATAGCCGTTTTTGACTGCTTTTCTGCTCATTTGCTTGCATACGAATAGCCTACAGTACAGTCCTGTCATTAATATACTTGCTTTGGCTATTTACACAGAACTGAATTATAATGTAGCCCTACCATTTATTTAATTTGTCTAATTTGGTTCTGTCAATATTTAAGAAATTAGCAACGTTTAGTCAGCTAGCTAGGCCTACAGCTTTATCGTTAGCTGGCTCAACCAGAAATTGTAAAAAGGGCGAATTGTTTTATGTTTGCATTAGCTATTGTAGGTACATGAAACCTTAATAATAATGTAGGCTAGGCTATGTAGACATATAGCAAAGACTAGCCCTACAATTTATTTAATTTGTCTCATTTGGTTCTGTCAATAAGTAGGATAATGAGCTAACATTCAGGTAGCTGCAACCAGCTTTATCATTCTGGCTCAACTAGGAACATTAGCCTATTGGTCAGAATATTTAGTTTAAATTACCGCAGTTGAAATAATAGCCTACGGAAACTGTATAAAAGGGGTGTGAAAACATTGAGTAGGTTGATGGTGTTAATATCAGTGATGTAGCCTATTATCTACATTGTCAGCTCAGGTGCACATTGTGCTACTTTAAACATTGTAACAAGTTGAGACGTCGCCACAGGGATGAAACGATTACAGAGAAAACGCAGGTTGCCAGGAAAGGTGCTGCGTCAGCCGGCAGAGTTTTGGATCCGTCCTCTCCCTCCTTCGGGGCTGACATCCCGCTCAACCAGCACAGGAAACCACAGGGTGAGTCCAAGTCAAGTAGCCGCTGGCAATTGAAGCTCGCTTTCATCTGCTGTCCTTCCTTCTGCCGTTTCCAACTTTGTTTCAATCATACTACTCACTGGAAGAAACGTTTTTGGTTAATCAAACAAGCTGCTGATGAAATAGGCTAGCTTGTATTAATTCAGTTTTGTAATTATCTCCATGTCTCTCGAGGCTTGGGTAGACATTGGCTTCTTTCATTTATGGAATGGCAGAATAGAGAACTTGAGACTTGAGATTTGTTTGTTGTAGGCAACAGCTTAACGCCTAAATGAATAGCTAGTCATATTTTCATTTGTTTTAATTGTCTCTTTTCTGCCTTTGTCCAGTTTAACCACATTGTGTTGTTTGCCATTAAGAGAGCACTGAACAAAAAGGTAGAGCTCTCTCCAGCTGCTGCAGGTGCTCTGGTCGTTTCCATGTCACTTCGATACTCTTCTTGGACAACAGAAATCCATTTGATAATTTAGATTATGTCAATACAATTTTGTTGACAAAGAGTGATGAGTGCTTATCGTGCTAATCTTAGAAAAAGTCCCAGTTTACTGGGAGGAACTTCCAAGGTTTGGAGGTTGGAGAGTTAAACTAATCTTAGGTTGTAATGAATCCACAATGAATTGGCATTTGGCCATTGTCTTACCTTGAGTGAAATGTAATATGTTCTGAATCTGATGTGCTATGTTACCTTTGCTAACATTGTTGTATATACTTACAATTAAAAAAAAAAAAAAAAAAAAAAAAAATATATACAGTATCTCACAAAAGTGAGTACACCCCTCACATTTCTTCACATTTTTCTTTATATCTTTCCATGGGACAACACTGAAGAAATGACACTTTGATACAATGTAAAGTAGTCAGTGTACAGCTTGTATAACAGTGTAAATTTACTGTTCCCTCAAAATAACTCGACACGCAGCCATTAATGTCTAAACTGCTGGCAACAAAAGTGAGTACACCCCTTAGAAAAAATTTACAAATTGGGCCCAAAGTGTAAATATTTTGTGTGGCCACCATTATTTTCCAGCACTGCCTTAACCCTCTTGGGCATGTAGTTCACTAGAGCTTCACAGGTTGCAACTGGAACCCTCTTCCACCCATTTATGACAGCATCACAGAGCTGGTGGATATTAAAGACCTTGCGCTCCTCCACCTTCTGTTTGAGGATGCCCCAAAGATGCTCAATAGGGGTTAGGTCTGGAGACATGCTTGGCCAAGCCATAACCTTTACCCTCAGCTTTTTTAGCAAGCCACTGGTCGTCTTGGAGGTGTGTTTGGGGTCGTTATCATGTTGCAATACCACCCTGCGGCCCAGTTTACGAAGGTTGAGTGCACGTGGTCAGCGTCGTACACAGAGGTTGGCTTTGGAAAATAGACGTATGAGTGCTGCCAGCATTGCTGAAGGGCTTGAAGGGGTGGGGGGTCAACCTGTCAGTGCTCAGACCATACGCCGCACTCTGCATCATACTGGTCTGCATGGCTGTCATCCCAGAAGGAAGCCTATTCTAAAGATGATGCACAAGAAACCCCACAAAAAGTTTGCTGAAGACAAACAGACTACGGACATGGATTACTGCAACCATGTCCTGTGGTCTGATGAGACCAAGATACATTTATTTGGTTCAGATGGTGTTAAGAGTGTGGAGCGGCAACCAGGTGAGGAGTACAAAGACAAGTGTGTCTTGCCTAGAGTCAAGCATGGTGGTTGGAGTGTCATGGTCTGGGGCTGCATGAGTGCTGCCAGCACTGGGGATCTACAGTTCATTGAATTCTAACATGTACTGTGACATACTGAAGCAGAGCATGATCCCCTCCCTTCATAAACTGGGCCGCAGGGCAGTACTGCAACATGATAACGACCCCAAACACACCTCCGAACAACCACTGGCTTGCTAAAGAAGCTGAGGGTAAAGGTTATGGACTGGCCAAGCATGTCACCAGTCTTAAACCCTATTGAGCATCTTTGGGGCATCCTCAAACGGGAGATGGAGGAGCGCAAGGACTCTAATATCCACCAGCTCCTTGATGTCGTCATGAATGGGTAGAAGAGGGTTCCAGTTGCAACCTGGGAAGCTCTACTGAACTACATGCCCAAGAGGGTTAAGGCAGCGCTAGAAAATAATGATGGCAAAACAAAAAATGTACACTTTGGGCCCAATTTGGACATTTTTTCTTAGGGGTGTACTCACTTTTGTTGCCAACAGTTTAGACATTAATGGCTGTGTGTCGAGTTATTTTGAGGGGACAGTAAATTTACACTGTTATACAAGCTGTACACTGACTACTTGACATTGTATCAAAGTGTCATTTATTCAGTGTTGTCGCATGGAAAGATATAATGAAATATTTGAAGAAATGTTAGGGGTGTACTCACTTTTGTGAGATACTGTATATATATATATATATATATATATATATATATATATATATATATATATATATATATATATATATATATATATATTAATTTGCCAATCTGCAAATTGACCAGTGTCAGCCAATGAATTACAATGTAGATAAACTGAAGAGCAGGAAATCAACACTAATGTATGCACAACATGCCCTTCTTTGCCCTAGTTTCAATTTTTTCACTTCTTGAATCTGTTAACAAAAAAAAGTGAGAACATTATGATATCATTAGGTGTAATGATTAATTAATCCAATTAACAAGCACGTTTTGAATTTTAGGAATAAGCCAAAGGGTTAGGGAATCCAGACTCCTTGGTTGCTTCTTGGTAAACTCCTGTGTAGCCTTGCTGTGTATATGTGGAACTCCAACATGTTATTTTCCCATAGAGAGGAGGAGCGCTGTCAAAGGTTTGAAGATCTCTAATCTGCTGTGAAATCAAACAGTGTTGGCGTCACACATTCACCATCAAATAAACAGATGATGTGAGACCTTTCCTGTCCGCTTCTCGCACGGGAAATATGTTCCAAATAAAAAAGAATCATGATCAAAGAAAATGTGCCTCCCTTTCCCCCAACAAGCACTTCATTTATCTTGTAATGTGCTGAAACTCAATACTGTTCCATGAGTGACTGTCCTACCAATGCTAAAACACATACTGGTTGTTAAATGAAGCCTCTAAAGTAATTTATTTAGTAAGCTATATACAGTATTGCTGTTTTTATACCAGATGTAAAAATACTGGTCAGAAAGGGGAAATACACTAGTTACACTGAAGCTTTGAATTTTCACTATGTGACTTTTGGTGAGCTGAGTATGGATGTCTGTTTATTACCTGTGGAGGGCAGCAGCAGGCTTGAGATGCATCTAGGCTGCATGCAGTGTTAAAAGAAGAAGGAGAAGGAGAACACCAGCCAGTTTGTATGGATAAAAGCTGATGAGCTCACTGCATTTCTAATGTACTTTACAGAGCCATACCTTACACAGTAACATTAACAAGTTTTCCAATTACAAAGCTAAAGCAGAAAACCTTAACCTTAAACTGGCTCAACTTTGCAGTCTTTTTAGCAATAGGCTGAATATGAGTCTTGATCTAAATGCAATTGAAACAGAAAAGTAAACAGATTTATAGAACCAGCCCTTGTGAAAAACAGTCTGAAAGTGAAAAGATCAACTTTAAAGAGATTTCTTTACATTAAAGTATTATGCACAATACGTTAGTTACATTTTGAATGATGTTGTATAAAAGGTGTTTGTAAAAAAAAAAAGAAAACTTTTTTATACAGACAGGATGGTGAGAAAAACATGTTTAAGTTAACATCTATTTTTCATTATTATATTATATAATATGAAAAACATGTTTAAGTTAACATCTATTTTTCATTATTATATTATATAATATGGGGAAATATAGAAATTGGAAAAAACATTAGTCTTTTTTTTTACAGAAACATTTTGACATGTCACTTTGAGAAAAACACAAGTGTAAATGAAAAAAAAAATGGTTCCATCTGAATTAAATGTAGCTTCTTCCGCTTTATTGTTCTGTTATTGTGCATGCTGGCTCACTATCCCAATGTCTTGGCTTACTATCTGGGACACAGAGCAAACACCCCCTGGCTGAGTCCTCTGTAGTAGAAGGCAGAAAATCAGCCCTTACAGTTAAAATTTGACTTCCTCTCTGGTGGACAAACTATGTAATGTTGACACTCCCAATGATCTAGTATACACATAGGGCTTAATTTGTGCCGGATCCTGCCGGAACAAGAACCAACACCTCACATTGGGACCGCAACCTATTTAATTGGATCAGGCCGATTCGGCGCCTTGTGTGTCACTATGAAAATATATGAATCAAGTCAGTCTAATATTTATTGTTATCTGTGTATTTAGTCTTTATACCCCATTGAAGTTGTACAAAAATCGCTTATTTGCCTTTTAGATGCATTTAAAATCGGATTTGGAGGAGAGGGAAAGAGAGAGACAGCGGAGTGTGGGAATTTTGCGCACATCGTGTGTGCTGATGTTGTGTTTTCATATGTGGTTTGAATTATGAGCGGTATTGAGAGTAAACTTGTCAAATGTCGAAAAGACGATACAATTTGTTGAATTTGTTCACACCAGCCGGTCAGTTGGATCAGATTAGAGCAGCCTTTTATACAGTAGGCGCGATGGCTGTGACGCAACACTATTCAGCTCACCAGTCTCACTTTTTCCTTTTTACGCCATAGAGAAATAATCTGTTGATCCTCCTTTTACATAAAAAGAGCCTACGAGAGGTAGCCTAGAGAGGGAAAGAGAGAGAGCAAGCCAGCACAGTGTTGTAGTCTATACAGTTTAGTTGTAACAGTAGCACCACGCAGTATGATGCAAATGCAAATATATTGGACCTAGGTGTTATGTAAGCCTTTGATCGTCCAATTGGGCAAAGTATCGCCTTTTATGTGGGGTATATAACCTCATTATAGCTCACTGTATGCTATAAGCACAGCTGGGTCCTGGAGGTGGATGCATAATGTATATTATTCCTTTGTCAGGATCTTGCTGTCTGGATTGCCCTGGTGTGTGTGGCGACAAGAATATCAATCTGCAGCTGGTAAGTGTCTTACCAGTCTTTTGCTTTTTAAGGTCATATTGTTGAGCTGTTGAAGTGAGAGGCTATTGAGGTTTGTTGCATTTGTATTAAAGGCCAACTTCACCGATGGGAATATGAAGGTGTATTGAACTCTGAGATCCTATGTAGTGTAAATGTGCAATTTTTTTTTAAATCGGTTCATCCTAGCCTGAGAAAAGGCAGAAAGAGTGTTTTATGGTCTCACGGTCTAACCCAGACCTGGGCATTGTGTGGCCCGCGGGCCACATCCGGCCCGCTGGCTGTCTCTGACTGGCCCACGTGAGGTCAATGGAAAACTTTTTGGAAATCCTGTGAGAAACACCACATGTACAAACGTACTGATGAATGTGAAAGTATAACCCTATGCCCTCATTTTTAATGGGCTGTCAAAAGAGGCTCATCCCAAATGGGGTTCGTTTTGGTCAATTTCTTCTAGAAATTTGGTACGCACGCGGCGCGCATACTCTTTATCAGCTCTTACCACCGGGCCTAAAAAAAATTCTAGGGGAAACACTGAACCTCATTCATTATATTGTAATAGCGATTTTATAATGATAGAACGCCGGTTCCATATGGGTGACGTATTCATTTAAGGAATGGATTAGATATTTTCGTAATGTTATGCTATGTGTGTTTACATTTCAAACTCAAATTTGTAACATAAAAACATTCAATGTCTATTTGATTTTATATTTCAAATATTGTTAGGAGAAAAACATTTACAATGTAAGTGTTTCCCTCAGTATAACTGTGTAACTGACACATTCAATACATGTGCTGAAAAGTTGGTAGTGATGAGGGTGAGTTTGAGAGTGTGAGCGAGACGGGGATAAAAAGAGAGGGCAGGAGGGACCCGTATCAGACACTTGAATGAATTTGAAGAATAGGTTTCTACATGCAGAACAGCCACAATACTGGGTCCTGTCTGGCAGACAGCATCCGCTTCTCTCATTTAAATGATGCAGAACCGCCTGATTGGAGGGATTTCAAAACTTGTTTCAGCAGAACGTCTAAACAACACCAAGTTTAGTTGGTAAAAAAAAAGGCAGCACCGTGAATGTGAATGCACACTACAGTAAATGAGCATGATTGAGAATACTTCCATTAATTTACACTGCAAACTGTCTGGTGTCTTTAGGGCCCAACCAATACTGTATATCGTCTGGCCGATTTTAATTGGCCGATTATAGCACTTCTCCGAAAAATCGGCAATCGGCAAAATAGACGTTTTTTTATTTTTTATTCAAGCAATCATGTTGAGTTAGATGCATTGCTGCCCCAGAGGTAGCCTACATGCATAGCATTACAGTTATAGCCTATTAACAGCAGCAGCAGGTGTGTTGTAATACATTGGATTAATTCACACTTGACAGTTCCCCCTGACACCAATAGCAGAGTCATTGGTCATCTCTTTACTGTTAATAGTAATTGATAGAAGTTATATAGTGCTTTATTGGAGGTCATTCAAAGACACTTTACATCATACATATAGAAAATCATACTTACAGAAAAAAGAAAACAAAATACAGACAAATTAAAGATAAAGTTTGGAGTGGAGTCAGGTGTAATTATGCTTTCTTAAAGAGGTGAGTTTTGAGTTGACTTTTGAATGAGTTTATTTAGCCTAAGATGCTGATGTTTGGAGGGAGGGAGTTCCAGAGGGTTAATGTCTGAGTTTAAAAATGCGTCATGTCACTTTAGACATATTTCTGTAACACTTTATTTTTTTTAGATAATGCATATTTCAATAAATAAAAAGTTCCTGTACACCTATCGACAGTAACAAGTATTTATATATTTTTTAAATACATTTTTTCAATATATATTTTGGGGATAAAAAGAAAATGTCAGATTTAATCGTTATCGTAATTTTTCACTGAAAATAATCGGCATCTGCACTCAAAAATCCATATCGGTCGGGCCCTAGTCTCTAGTATTTGTGGTCCATTTATGACAACTTTTTCAAATTCAGTCAAGGGAACATCTTGCCGCCCTAAAAACGTCTATTTAGGACGGCAGTGGCGAAGTGGGTAGGGAGTTCGCCTCTGGTGTGCAGGGTCGGAGGTTCGATCCCCCGTCTCCCCGCCACATGTCGAAGTGTCCCTGGGCAGGACACTGAACCCCGAATTGCTCCCGATAGTTAGCTTAGTACCCTAGTGCTAAGCCTACCCTGCGTTGTAGCTGCTGCTATCGGTGTATGAATGTGTGTGTGACTGGGTGAATGTGTACAAAAACAATGTAAAGCGCTTTGAGTCTGTGATAAACGGAGATATAGCGCTATACAAGTCCATTTACCATCTTACAACCCCAATTCCGAAAAAAGTTGGGATGTTATGTAAAATGTGAATAAAACAGAATATGATAATTTCCTAATCCTTTTCGACATGTATTCAATAAATAACAGTACAATACATCATATGTATTTGTTTAAACTGATACACTTTATAGTTTTTTGTAAATATACTCAAATATCCAAATTTAAAATTGCAACACTTCGAAAATGTTGAGACAGGGGCATGTTTACCACTGTTTTACATAACCTTTTTTTTTTTTTTTTTTTTTAAGATATTTTTTGGGCATTTTTATGCTTTATTTGATAGTGCAGAGAGACAGAGGTGAAATGGGGCAGAGAGGGGAGTGACATGCAGAGAACGGCCGCCGGTGGGAATCGAACCCGGGTCTGCTGCTGGGCCCGGCCCGGGAGGGGGACGCCTTACCAACTGAGCTAAAGGCGCCCCCATAACCTTTTCTTTTAACAACACGAGTAAGCGTTTGGGAACTGAGATCAATATTTGTTGACATTTTGAAAGCAAAATTATTTCCCATTCTTGCCTGAAATACAACTTCAGATGCTCAACCAGGGTCGCGATTGTGATATTTAGTGCTTCATAATGCACCACATTTTTTCAATGGGAGACAGGTATGGACTGCAGAATGTGGCTCTGTATTGTCTTGCTTAAATTAAAAGGGACGTCCCTGAAATAGATCTTGATAGCAGTCTGTTGCTCCAAAACCTGCATGTACTTTTCAGCATTGGTGACGCCTTCATAGTTGTCTAAGTTATTGCTGCATGATTTTGAGAAATTGTGCGATTGCGATTATACTGTAGTGACCAATATTGCGATTTGCAATGCTATTGCGATATAATGAATAATTGGTATTATGGTCCTACCTGCTTGGTTTTTCAAGGAAAATAAGAGAAAATGTATAGTAACACTTATATCTCAATTGATAACATAAACATATTAAGAATCATTGAAAATATGAAAAATAAAGCTTGTAGCCTACTGTTTTCAAAATTAAAGACAACATTTTATTATTATTTTTTTTTTTTAAATGAGCGCATTCTTCCAAAGTTCAAAGACAGTAGCATGTGGCACTTCTGTAAACGTACTGTAACTTGCGTGGCCCTTCTCTCAAATGCATCATCTGACTTTTCTCTGTGCTGTCTGAGGTGTTGATAGACTGGCCGTTTGCCACCAGCCATGTGGGATTTAGCGACTTTAACTTTCCAGGTCTTTCTATCTGTTCAACGCCCCTGTAACTTAAATATCTCCATCGAGCAGACGCTGCAGTTACACGCACACAACATGCAGTACACATGTAGTAATATCCTTTATAAAATCATGTCATTTTGTTAATGCTGTGCCAATTAAAATGTAAATAAAAAAATGTAATGCCCATGACCCCAGGGGTCAATTTTGGACCTTGCCCCTTACGTGCAGAGATTGCTCCGGATTCTCCAAATATTTTAATTAAATATAGATTGTAGATGGTTTAATCCTTAAATTCTTTGCAGGAATGTTGTTTTTAAACTGTTGGACTGTTTTCCTCTTAAATTCTTCCCAAAGTGGTGGAGCCTCACCCCATTATTGCTTGTGAAGACTGAACCTTTTTTACGGGATGCCCCTTTATATCCATTCATGATAATATCACCTGTTACCAGTTAACATTTTTATGTGAGTAATGTTCCAAACAGGTATTTTTATTAACATTCTACAGCTTTCCAAATCTTTTAATGCCCCTGTCCCAACTTTTTTTAAATGTGTAGCTGGCATCAAATTCAGAATAAGCATATATTTACGAAAAACAATGAAATAGATAGGGTAAAACATAAAACATATTGCCTTTGTATTGTTTTCAACTTGATAGTATCTGAAAAAGGTTTAACAAATGATCACATTCTGTTTAATATACGTTTCACATTACGTCCCAAATTTTTTTGAATTGTGGTTGTATATCAAATGATTGAAACCACTTAAAAAACAGGAAGATTAAGGGTCAGTAGTATCATATCCATTCCAAGTAAAAAACTGCTAAATACAATTACTCTCTGGGAGTGCATGCAGCGTTTGTGTGCATGTACCAACGGTCAGTATTACATTGCTTGTGTCTCACTGCAGCGGCGTAAATGTCCCACAGTATTATCTTTGTCAAGTGGCTGCCCATGATACGGTTATGTGATCTCGTGAGGCAAAGTTGGCCCCACAAAATGTAAGCATACACAGACACAACTAAAGCCCCCCCCCCCCCCCCCCACACACACACAGACACACACACACACACACACACACACACACTGCGGCTGACCCGGGGGGGGTCAAGGTGCAGTGACTCTGAGGCTTGTCTAACTGGGCCTCTTGAAACTCTTGCCTTGCATTCCAGGGCCCATAGGAGGGGGTTGTTGCAGCCCGGCTTATTACCAAAGAGAGGGAAAGAGTGATAGCGAGTGAGAGAAAGGAGAGAGGGAGGGAGGGAGAAGGGGGTTGAAAGAAGCTGGAAGGTATTATGCACTGTTTCCTTGGCTTCCCAGTCGGTCCGAGCTTGCTCCCTCCCATTCTGCCTGCAGAGTTCTACGGCGCAGCAAAGGAAATGCTCAAAAACTTGAACCTGCTATTCTCCAGCTGCCTCGGCCTTCTAACTAGCTCACTTGTTTTTTTCCCTGCCTTTCCTTCTGTCCGTCTCTCTCTCTCTCTCTCTCTGGGCTGTGTGTAAGAGGATCACTTTGTTTCCGTTGCCTTTTTCCGCGGTGCTGCAGACACACATGGAGGAGACAGGATTGGATTTGAGGAGATACTGACGGGGTTGCACAGCTGCAACAGTCCCCTCCATCTCCACACCAGGACTAATCCCCCCACCTCTCTCTCTCTCTCTCTCTCTCTCTCTCCCTGTGTGTTTGACTGTGGCTCTCTCGCCGTGCGGTGGGGGGGTTTGGTGCCATATGGGAGCTCAGGAAAATAGAAATGGATCAGAGATAGACAAGGGAGGAATCTGTCATTCTTTGGCTCGGATGTCGGCATCTATATGGTAAGTGCTTTTCCTCCTTTCTTTTAGCACTTTTTGGAAGTTCTATACTCCCAAAGAAGCATCATAAGCCTAATTTCTCAGTGGTTTTGTTTAATTGCCTTTGATTCATATGTTGCCAACGGTTATCTACTTTGAGTTGTTTTACTCTTGTGGACTTGCATTGTAGTTCTAAAATGAAGCCTTGTCTCTCCCTCCCCCCGCCACAACTTTCCTCCAATGTGTCCAAGTTCATGTTTCATTGTCAAATATAAGTATATTTTTTAGCTCTAGTGATCAGAGGGGCTTTGTGCATTTGAATTAGTACCAAGTTTTGAGGGTCAAGGTAGAGCAAGGAGGGAGGTGGAATGGAGGCCGTCTGGGGGAAGGGAATTTGTACGGGTCAAAGAGAACGACACTTAGCCCAAGCAGCACAATGGCTCTGAAAACTTTTGACATTGACATTGTCACAGCGAAACATGTGTCTGTCGTGGAGGCCGTTCATTTATCTGATGTTTTTGATCAGTTGCTCAGTGTTTAATTTTTTTTGGTGAGCCGAGAGTTTTAAAGTCTGCCTTGAGTACAGTTCTGAGTCATTGAGCATCAAAGTTTTGATAAACCCTCGACATCTTACCAAACAGTCTTATTAACTTTTAATGACTTTTATATTGTAAACTTATTACATTTACAGAAATTATACCATAAAGGAATACAATGATATTCAAATACGAGAAATGCATTGCTTGCCTATTTTTCAAATTCAAAGAAAGAATCCAGATTTAGTAGACACTCCGTAGCATTTTGAAACGGGTCATTGTAGATATTGCTGCCAGTGCAAACTATGCATCACTTCAGGCGGTCTGAATAACTCCATTATGTATTAAATGTAATGGATACTTCTCGAGCACTGGCTTTAATATAGCTTTTAAAGCTGTGCCTTGACATTTCTTGATTTTACACATTGTCTGCAATGAGCAATTATTGCAAACACATTTCATTTTAAACCACAGAAGTTTTAACAAAGATCATTGACAGAGATAAAACTTGACCGTAGAAAACAATGTGCCCAAGTAATCGATCCGTCTATTCCCTAACAAACCTGTCCTTTAATAAATCTGACAAAGATCTTAAATACAATACTCTTTTACTTTTTTTAATAAATCAAAGTTATTTACATGCTTGAGGTAGATTAGTGGTAGGGGAAATAGGAAGGGTTTCCTCCTTCTTTCTACTCATGCTGATGTTGTATCTTACTTTGTATGATTGTACATTTAAAAAATCAATAAAAATAGGTTTAAAAAAAATTTAAAAAGTTTGTTGTTGCAGAGACATTTATAAACAAAAGAAATACGAATGTGTAAATCTGGTAAACAAGCTGAGTTGAATGAGTGAGTGAGTGATTTAGTGAGTGAACTCCTTTTAGGAAGCGATTGAACTTGAAAGCTATGATTTATGTGTCTCACCTTGATGATTCATTGGCAGTTTGGGGGTTTTGACCTCACTCCCTCTTCTGCTTGGGGAAATCAGAACCTGCCTCTGCGCTTCCCTCACTCTGTGCCTCCCTGGCTCCCTCCGTTCATTAGTCATGTCTAGTAATATGGGAACACAAGTGCCTCCACCACCACCTGCGAAAGGTGCTGTAAAAGCAAGAGTTTAAAGACATGAAAAAAAAGTTGAGACAGTTAGTTGTATCTGTATGAATATTTTATTGCTCTCTCTGCAGAGTGTCTATTTACCCCAAAGTATGCTGGGAAGCCTTGTTTGAGTTTAGTCACATCTGCACATCTTTTATAAATACACATAAACTGTGTCTGGTGCACAATCTAGTTCTCTATTTTTGGCATATGGGTCACAGTCTAATGAAGCAGCAGTGCATAGCTTCTTAATGAGGACGTGAAGTTCATTTCCAAAGTTGTATTCTTGGTTGAAACGTAACTTGCCTTGCTCAGTCCTTTTCCCGTTGATATACATAGAGCTTTTTCATAAAGTTTCAAATATGTTCTCCCATAGTTAGAACAAATTGAATCTACAGATTTCAGAGGAGCTGCCATCCCAAAGATCTCTGTTAGTGGATACCATTGTTTATCAAGCTCAAATACTTTATCCGTCTCTCCAGGGGAAATTTGAGGTTTTAGGGAGATTTTTGAATTATGTTTTTTTTTTTTTTACGTTTTTGGAGAATCAGAATTTTCTGTTCTGTATTTTGTTAATTCAGTACAATTTTTAACTGATAGTCATATATGAGCCATAATTAAACCAAGTTAAAACGGTTCTGAATTCATTGAACAGGTGCTTGAAGAGACAATGGCTACAGAGTTTTCATTTAAGTGCGTTGGTATTTAAGTTAATCCTCTCACCAAAAGGCCTCCATTATTTGAATCTAGGAGGCATGTCATGTTTTTGTGAATGTTGTGCATGTCTATAGATGATCTCAGTTATCTGTTGTTCTGTATGCTAGGTGAATGCATGTCGTCAGAGATAACCTGCCTGACCTCAACAGCCAATTTTAGCCTCTCCCTCATGCCTCCTCTGGTTATAAATTAGCACGGTTGTTTGCAAGCAGTGAAAGGAAAAGCTCACTTAGTAGAAGTGATTTATTAGTTGCTAGCCTGCTGCTGCCATCTGAATGACAGAGGTGCCATTCAGGATGAAAACAGAAACTCAGAAAGCAGGCAGGATATGACTGCTTCAGGAAGTTGGAGGTGGTTTCCTTTTCTGCCACTCAACCAAAGGGAGAAAATTGCATGATTTACATTTGAGTATTCCTTCCAAAGACACTTTCTGTTGTCCAAAGAGTGTTTTTACACGTAATTCCACAACACAAATACCAAGGCTTTTGTTTAGATTCATATACACATAAATTCAACCTCTGTTACATGCAGTGGTAGTTGCAATTAGAAATGTGTTTGCTCTTGCTCCCAAAATTCACGATATATTTTTCCCCAGCTCTCTTTTTCAAAGACACTCGCTTTGCAGCTAGACTCTAGAGCCACTTGAAAGATCGATGAGTAATCCATCTCTGTAAATCGAGTTGTGCTTAGTGCGATTACGACCTTAATGCAACTAAGATAAGTTTGATAAAATGTTTGTATGACAGTCGCAATAATCTCAGTATTGCCTTACTCGGGCCGTGATCAAATTAGTAAAGTGCATGCAATCGCAATGACCGATGGCGCTCTTTGCCTCTCCTCTTCTGTCCACAACACAACACTCTGCAGCACACAGATGCATTCAAGCAGAAAAGCCAAAGTTGTACCTATTGAGAGCTAGACCAACGCACCTTAGTTCGTCACTGACAGTTAACCAATAGCAGACACAAGTTACACTTGTGAGACTAGACCATGGGATATGTGGTTGATTTTGCTGACTAATGTGGGCACACAGTGTGTGGTTGTGAATTAATGCTGTTCCAGGAAGCAATACGATGTGAGCAGTAATGAGACCAACTGCTTGAACAAAGCAGCTGTTGATGCAGCCCAAGGAGTTCATAACCTTGGAGGCCAATAGAAAAGGAGCCTGACTGACTGCATCTTGTCCAGCACCCTTGTTTCTTATCAGTACTTAGACAGTTCTGATTGGCACTGTTATTGCTTCTTGGTTGCTCCTTCAGTATTCTGACAACATTGTGCACAAAGCTGAATTTTTCCCCAACATGGCCATTTATATTGACAATGCTTAAGCAAGATGTCCAGACTGAATTTGGATGGCAAACTTTATCAAAATGAATGGCCACATTTGTCCTTCAATAGACAGGAGAAGTATTGAAGGAGAAGTGAACCAGTTTGTGCCACAATTATATCAACATGATGTTCCATTAGAAACCTGGTTTATTCAGCTCAAAGCTTGTATCATATTCTCTGCTTTAAATTATCAAGTAACCTCTGGATGTGGGACGATGCTGATACATTTTTCCTTTCTTTGAGCTTTTTCCCACAGAATTTCTAACACTTTTAAACATTCTCTTGTTGCGGCCGTGGTTCACTCCATCAGGATGGAAGCCTCTTTGTGTATTGAGATTTTTACTAGATCTATTGGAGACGCAGCCTACGCAGATCCCTTAAGCCTTGTGTCCACTGATTGGTTTGGTGCGGTGCAGCTCGGTACAAATGTATTTGCGTGTCCACAGTCTAAAGTTGGAAAGGGTAACAAAATAAGCGAGCCGCGCCACAACTATTTCCGTCACCCTTTTGTCTGGACACCAAGCCGTCCCAAAGAGTCCCTAAAGGCTGGAGCTTGCAGTCCGTTAATTGGTCGACAGAATCACAACCGTGTGAGAGATAAACCGCTGTGTGTAGAAAAATTATGGCACAGAGATCTTTTCTTTATTGTGCCGGGGCCTGCGCCGTTGAACAGCTCTGACCCAAAGACTACTCTGACCGCTGCTATCGCCGTCCGGCATATGCCAAGTCAAACCAAGTATGGGTGCCATACCGGACCGAACTGGGTTGCTCAGTGGAAATGAGGCAGTAGGGTACTTCACCAGGTTGACACAGTAAATAAGGCACCACCATTGAGCTGCGGCAGTTGGGATTCATACGTCAAGTGATTGTCTAAAAGAGAGACATCATTTGTCACTCATCACCTGGTCGGCAGTGTTAATCTTAAGTGCTATTGTAATACTTGGATGTTAAAGTTGTACATTAAAACTTGGACCTGAGACCCAAAAGTGAACAACACCATTCTTCGACACAGAAAGTATTCCATTTCACGGAAACAACTTCAACTTTATTCATATGGTGAAAGACAGTCATGACATTGATCATTAGCATGACTTACTTTGATTAATAGTTTTGGGGACAGATGGATGCAGATGTCATTCAACACTTAGATGACGATGACAGATGATATGCATCGTAAGTAAGATTCTTTATTGAATTATTAATGACTTGAGCCAAGTCTGGTTCCCTGCCAGGGGAAAATAAAACAGATGTTAAGTGTTCATTGTTTTATGTAATAATTGAATACCTATGGCTACATTTCAGCTAAACCCATTATTACCATATGAATGGGAAAAGTGTAACAACATGTTGGTCTTTGAAAAATGATATAAAAAAAAGATATTGCAAAGACAACTGATTAACAGCGCTCACAGCACACTCACACATACACAAGACACACAGCATTGCATTCTAGCACAAATGCCCCCCAATGGATTGGTTATAAAGGGGGTGATGTCATATCTGTGATGGAGACTGTGTGTGTCCCTCTACCCGTGATCCATTTCTTATCCAGCTGTCCTTACTGACGCAAAGCAGAGAGGAAAAAAGAGAGAACAAAGGAAAGACAGAAAGAAAGAGTGTCCAGTGTATGAGTCAACATTTATTTTTTAAATCCTTTTTCTGCCTATTGCCTCCTAAATGTTGAGTATGATTACTGATATTTGTTTGTACTGCAATGAATCCAGTTTACATATTTAATTATCTCATTAATGTTCTGTTGATTTCAGTTCTTCCTCGGGTCAAGAGATCATGGGCAATGTGTCTGCTTGCCTTTGAACTCGTCCTCGGTGTTTGCAAGCAAAGGGAGTGTAGGACCTCTTTGTTGAATCGGTGTATGTATGTGTGTGTTGGTCGCTCTGTTGGGGGTGGGGAGGGGGCATACTGAGCTAAGGGGCACACTGGGAAATGGCTTCCATACATTTACTATTTCCTCTTTGAGAGCAGTCCAGTGAGGTGCAGCGGGGTTGTCGCATTGGCACTGTGCTGGTGGGGAGGGGGTGTGGAGGTGCTGGATAATGCAGACACAATGGGCTAAGGCAAACATTAGCAGTGAGACAAAGGACCCTCCACTCAGGTCACAGAGGGAGGGCAACTCTTCCCATTATCTGAGGGAAGTGATCTTAACTGAGGGGACTTTTTAAAGCCATCCGTAAATTAGGGGCTCTGTGTTGCTTTGAGCGTCAGGTCATGATCAAAGCCTTGAGAGTGTGTCTGTTTACAGAGGAAGGGCTGTAAGCATAGGACAGCAGTCACAACACCACACAACAGGCTGCTGGGTAAGGGCTGAGCATGCTATCATGACCATGTTATCATTGTCACAGCCGCTGTATTTACTCATGGGAAGCGGAGGATAAGTTCTTTCTCATCTACACCAAAAACACAGCCAGTAACCATATGTCACAGGATCAACTGAGGGCTCCCACGCCATATGCATCCACTCTCAAATAAGCTAAATTACAATCATGTGATATATCTCTTCTGGATTGGGTTTAAAGCTTTGTTTTCAAGGAATCAATTTCCTGTTTTCTGCTGTACAATAATACTGTGTAAGGATGTTTAATGAATAACCAACATCCTTTCAGTTGATTGATTTATTTCTTTTTTATTGAATACAAATATAGAATATATCATATAGAATAAGGCTATAGCATTTTAGGCATGCCTTTTTTTAAATTTGCTTTCAAAAACAGATCTTAAGAGTACCAATCACTTGAGCTGCCAAGTAACGATTGGTTTTTCCATCAATGGATTGGACAATAAAATGTCCATACCCATCACAGCTCTCTAAATCCCAAGGGGATGTCTTCAAATAGCTTATTTAATTTGATCAATAGTCCAAAATAGAACGATATTCAGTTAGCAGTGGCGTTAAAACAGAGGGCATTAGTTAATTTTGATAGTGTAAAAGCAGAATGTAATTCTTATTTTTGTTGAAAAGTGACTAATTAATTGATAAATTGACCATCAAAATAGTTCGACAATTAATTTCCTGTCAACCAAGTAATGGCTTAATTGACTGCTCGTTACAGCTCTACTAGCCACTTAAGTGCTCAGATGTCGGTCAGCTTTTAGCATTTTTTATTAGCTAAACAGCCTGTCAAGTTGTGCTATAATTTATGACTTGATAATAAGGCATCAATTACATGGTAATTACACGCTCTTACTGCCTAACTGCTACCATTATAAACATCAATGTTGTTGTATCTCAGAAAACGTTTTTTACTTCAATTTACTTTGGAGTTGTTAAGCCACCAAGAAACAATATAATCTAAAGAAATGGCCGTTTTGCATCAGAGTAAGGCAGACAGCAAATGTAGGCAGACTGGACTATTATTTGATCTATTTTTGGGATTTTTTTCGAAATGGCCAAAGTGAATCTATATTCACTTGTGGTTATCCAACTGTGTGTGTGCTCTTTTTTGTATGAAACCCTATGCGTGTTTGTGTGACTGAAGGGCCATTATGGGACAGGCTTTTAAGGGAGATCTGGGAAGTGGAAACCTAATACTGCCTGACTGCTGCTCTTGTGTACATGAACCCCACAGCTGCTGGAGAGAGAGAGATAGAGAGAGAGAGGAATGGGGGGGAGAATAAGGGAGGAGGGGTTAGGGGGAGAGTGTGGTGCGCTCAGTAATTAGTTGTCTGGTTTTGTATTGACCAGTCTGGTGCTTAGGCCTTGGGGACTGTTAAATTTGCTATTGAAACTGAAAGGATTATGCACCCAAAAGAAATTAAACAGGAGCAATGAATAGCTTGTGGGCCACATGGTGGACTACTGGCTTTTTTCTTTTTTTTCTTTCTCTTTCTCCTTTTCCCTCTTCCACCAGCCTTCACTCTGCCTCAGTTAGACAAGCTTGTATTTTTCTTGTCAGAAACAGTTGTTTTTCACGTCATAGGTAAATTGAAAGGGTGCTACAGGGTCACGACAGTCTTAGCTGTTGATAATGACATCTCATCTTGCGACGGATCCATTAAAAAAAAATTGCGATTTGCCAACTGTCAAGTCTTCGTTTGGATCTGTTTTGTTTAAAGGGGACTAAAATTCCCAAATCATTTTGTGGCGTGGTAGCTGTTGAAGGGTGTGATGTGGCTAGGGTGTAATGAAATCTGCTCCAATGTAGACGTGGTGATTGCAAGGGGGAATTGATGTCTTGGGCCGCCCAGAGGGGAGAGAGATTTGCGTCTCTGTTTACGCCTGCTGAGGCTGGCTCTACTTGTTACAGTCAGGAGACACTGTCCTCCACATGCCTGCATGAGGGACTGCATTCATCATGAGGGACCGCATTCACCTTGCATCAACATCATCCGCCACGTTGTCTGTCTTCCTCCGTCACCAGTTAGGTGTCAGTTGAGGAGGAGGAAGGGGTGTAGTAGGGAGAAAGAAATCTGCTTCAGACAAAACAGTAACACAATCCCCCTTGTAATGACTTTCAGTGCCAACATTTTTGGGGGAAAGCTTATGGTGCAGCCAAAGACATTGTTTTTTTTATGCACTGGTCAGTTTTGAGATTTTTTTAAATCTATTTTTCTTCCATAACATGTCTTCTTTCATACTATTTAAATTACATTTAGGTGTTTATTAGACTAGACATTGTCAGTTTATGTCTGTATATTTCGTCAGTACAACCAACAGCCATTATCTCAACATTCTAAAACCATTCTTAGCAACCTTCTCTGAAGGTTATAACAGAAAGATATGTTCATATGTTTATAATATAATATTTATAATATATATATTGTCTGACTTATGGCATTTATTTCTTAATGAAAATGCATTTTTTAAGATAGTGATTTTTGATTTATAACATGAAAGTAGGATGTCTCTTAAATCTGCTAAGTAATACAAATTAAATAGATATTTTAACTCTGGCTTTATCCAACATCTAGATTTTTGTTTTTTAAAAGATTAGACCATTATTTGCTCGATATTGCAAAATGTGAACATTTCTTCAAACATTTCTGATAGAACTGAATACAAGAAATAATAGTTTGAATGTTAGTAATCAACTGGCAACGTTTCATGATGATATCTATCATTTAGAATGTTTACCCTATATTCACCTAACGGCCCCCACACACATCCTACCTCTACTGCGCGTCTACCTCGCGTCTGCGTCTGACTTTTTGCCACAGACTGTGAAATCAACGTAGAGCGAGCACACATCCAACCTCAGACGCACTGCTGAGGCGCGTCGGAGGCACGTCTGCAGCGACGCTCCCCTTCACCTCAGGAGGCTCGCCTATTTTTTTTCTGAGAGCAGCGCGTCTCTCTCGCGTCTCTGTGCTTTAACTGATAGAGAAATACTCTGCTGACAGTCATACCAGCAGCATTCACTCTAGTTACACGTTTACCCGGTGTGTTTATTTCAAAATAAAACATCCCTCAGTCGTATACGCGAATAATCCCTTTATTTCACGATTTAATTGTGCAATCAAAATCCGAGGGATTTAAAACCTAATTTTAAATTAGTTCCGGCATTTAATTTTTGGATAAATGACACATATAGAGATCCAATATAGTGAAGAAATAAAAAAGATCATGATGAGCGCAACAGTTTTCCGTTGCTCTATCTGTGTCTACGGCCTTCTTCTTCCCCGACCACACCCCCCTCTCTCTCTCCCGTATAAATCAGTAAAGTGATTTTTGAAATACTCTGCTGAGAGTCATATTGACTTCATACTGGCAGCTTTCGCTGTAGTTTCACCATTTCCTGGTGTGTCCCCTTCAAAATAAAACTTCCAACAAGCGAAAATATGGCAAAAAAAAAGAAAAAAAATGGCAATGGGGCGCACGGATTACTGTCCAGACTCAATATAAATCATATGCATCATAGATGACATGAAAGAACTTCATTTTTAATGGGAATTATCTATGAAAACTCTATGTAGAAAGATAGGGCTTTTAGAAGCAGCGCTGCAGCAGCAGCTGCTGAGACGTTACATGTGTGTCCGAGAAAAGTCCGAGAGAGGCAGCAGTAAGGTAACGCGACGCGCTCCAGAGGTAGACGCAGGATGTGTGTGGGGCACGTAAGTGTCTTGCAGTAATAAAAGGTAGCTGTTAACATGAATCGTAAAGGAATTGCAATTGAATAAGCTTTTCTATCATAATGGACCAGGCACTGTATACTTTTTTTTGCCTCTTATTCACCAATTCAAACACACACACACAAACACACACACACACTCAAATACTTTACTGGGCTGACCCCGCCCATCAAATTCAGTGTCTTGCTCAAGGACACTTCAACATGTGGTTGAGTAAGGGGATCAAAATGCCAACCTCTTTGTTTAATGGATGAGTGGCTGTATAGCTCCTGAGCTACTAACCGCCTTGCTTCAGTGAGCTATAGCCCACAGTATGTCTGCATGGAGCATTTGAACCTGCTGAACTGTGTGAGTCTCCAGTGGATGATAGAGGGGTGATGTCATGTTCCCTCTCACTGTTTGTGTAGCTGGCAGAGGCCGTGCTGTGCTGCTGGAGAGGGTCGCACACTATGACTCAGTCAGGAACACAACAGCCCAGTAGTAGGACATTGTCCAAAAAACCTAGGATAAAATCAAATCTCCCTTTTTATTATTGGCCCTTCTGTTTTTGTGAGTTTCTGTTTTTTCTCTTTGATTCTGTTTTGACACAATGATTTGAAATCTTGTAGCAACATTCCTATCTGTTTGAGTGTCTTGTAACTTTTTTTGATCCAGACGAGAGTAGTGTGCGCTCTTTGTAGATAAGAGACACAATCTAGCCCAGATCCCTCTTTGTTATTATCAGAACGTAAATACAGTGAGGGCCAGTGGTGCACAGGTTGGCTGCATGGCGCTGGCCTGATGGTAAGCAGGCCACACTGATACCTCTGCACATGTTAAATCACTGCTGTACTATCACAGAAAGCACCACGACCGTTACACAGTAAACATCACGGTGTAAAATGATGGACTCCAACAAAGTCAAACTTTGGTGTTGTACTGTATAAATAGGGGGTGGGCACACAGTGACTGGTCCTAAGAAATACTGTATCACCTGTGTCTTACAAGGGGTGACAGATATTTCTGAGTAGCATGATTCATTGTGTTTGAGACAGCCAGAGTGGTGAAATGGAGCCAAGTGTTTGCTAACTGGAGCACAATTGCATACATTCTGGATAAAAAAAACATATCTACTTACTTATCTTTTGAAATGTTTAGTTTTTGCCCAGTTATTGCATTTAGATTTGATTTCAGATTAAGAATTTAGATTCGAGCTCCCAATGCAAACTGGTAACTATTATCAGTAATAACTACTTCATGGAATTCATTATCCAAAGGCAAAGAGCCAAAAACAAAAACACATATAATTATGTTTATTGCAAAATAAAAATCCAAGTTACATTAGTGTGATTCTCCACATGTGGTGGTCCACAAAGGTGGGTCAAACCTATTCTGATAATATAAAATGTCAGTCGGTTGCCTTCCTACTTTTCTATGGCCAAATTAAAAACAAGTTGATATAATCTATTCTTATTTAATGTGTCTACACAGTAAGCAGCATCGAATCTGAAAATGTGTTTGAGTGGGGCTCCTGGTTGTAAACCTATAGTTGACTGAGCGTTACCCTATTTTTGGGGTGTCCATCTCCCCTCCTCCTCCTCATCCGTCCTGGTAATAGATGGCCTCAGTGCTCTGGGGTTTTAGCCCACCTTTAAACAGCTAGACCAGACTGGGGGGGGGGGGGGGGGGGTGGTTTATCTCTGGCCAAACCATGGAACGTAACAATAGGAGCGTGTGACTTTGTGTCTGTGTGTATCAGGAGGCCCGTGTCTGTGCAGAACACGCGTGGATGCAAGTGATGGCGTGTTCGTTGATGCCGTATGGCTTCGGTCTGGGCCTGCAGGATACAGGGCATCCAGAGGTATGCAGATCTGTGCTATTTGTTCTTTTTTTTACTCTCACGTCTTTTCGATCCACTGCATTTTCTCCGACATGGGAGAATGCTTTACGCGTGAGTCCGTGCATCCCGTTCATTGCCGTTTCCATGTGTCCTGCTGTTTGTCTTTGAGGACGAACCCCCCCTTTGTCTGGCTAAACCTTTTATAACCTGGGTGTCTGTGGGATGTGGACTGCAAGAGCTCTGTGTGTATGTGAGTGTGTGTGTGAGTGCATGCACATTCGTGATAAAGCATTTTTTAAATATGTGTACACGTAATTGTGTTTTTGATTCATAGGCTGCTAGGCTGACAGCAGCATTGACCTTGGCCGGGGGTTGAATGTGTGTGGAGAGGAGATAGAGAGAAAGAACCTCTGTTGGTGTGTGTGTGTGTGTGTGTGTGTGTGTGTGTGTGTGCAAGCTGTTTTTTATTATTATTCTATATCTAAAGGTGCTCATGATGCCATTATTTCTGTTATGTGCTCATGGGGGGGAGGATGACGCGTCCTGTCTGCAAATGTTTGTTCTCACCCGGCCGTGGCTCCCTTTGGACAAGGATCTTGCTTGTTTTTTTTTTACTTTAGCATATTCCACATTCATATGGAAATGGAGGGGGGAGGAGGGAGGGAGGGCAGAGGAGGGACAGAATCTCACATCAACTTGATCTGGTCATGAATAGCCGCCAGTGTGTTTGACTGACCCAGAGCTGGCTTTAGAAAGCACTGGCCAGCCTCTGCCCCCTCGGACCACAGAGCTGAGAGCCCAGCCACATTCTCAGCTGCAACACACACACATAGACGTGGATACACACTCATATACATACATACACTCACGCTAAGGATGAAAAAAGCAGATGCTCATAATTTCACTCACACAATAAGATACACTTGAGCACTTGGGAACACGGAGCACTGTCTCCTTCTCTGTCACTGTCTCTTTTCTTACACACACACACACAGCCATGATAAAATTCCAGGGAGACACCAGTGTTGCAACACGCTCTATTCCTTTTTCCTCTTCATCATTTCTTTATTTGATTAACCCTAACTGCTCACCCCAAACATCCCCTTACCCACACGATGCCGCTCCTTTTAGTACTTTAATATTTGATGTTGTAGTATTAAACATTTTAATTGTTGAACTGGACAGAAAATGATGTTATACCCAAATTACTTAGATTTCCTGTTTTTTGAAAAAAATATCTTTTATTATTACATGGCAGAATTAAATATTACCATCTTGTTTTTATCTTGCATTTTGGGATAAAAGGAGAAGTGATGAAATGTGTTTACAATTAAAACTGATATACAATTTACCACAATTAAAAAAAAAAACTATTTACCACGATTAAAACAGATGTACAATGTACAACAATTTAAGCAGAATAAATCTAAACAACACATAATCAAAATGAGGAATGCAAAAGTTTTAAAAAGCTGCTTTTTTATCCCCCGTTTGTTTTACTGAAACCCAAACTAAAAAATTGTGCCCACCCATTTAGAGAACGCACAAGGCCTCGGCTGGATTAAGATAATGTGCTTTTAAGCTGTGGGTGAATTCATATTGTATTTGAGGATTCCCCCCTTTTGTTAAAAGATTTGGAGCGTGTTTCCTTGTGGAGCGTCCCTGTTACAATGGGCCTCCCAGACCGCACCGCAGCAGCAGCAGGGATCCATCAAACAAGATTTGTCTCGGTGGATATATCCTGGTTTTGTCCTTAAAGGATTAAAGCCCCACCACCACCACCCATATTCAACTCTAGGTTAGTCACCATTTCCTTTATATACATCGCAGGCAGTTAATAAAAGGGTGACTGAGCAGTTTATTTAGTAAAAACATCACAGAGCCTTTTTTGATTAAGTTTTTCATTCCAGCCATGTGGTTCATTTCAATGACACAAACATTTTACAGAATAGAAAATAATTATATGATGATGTACTGAATGAGGTACTGAATAGCTTTCCTCAAAGAGTTTGATTATATAACAAATAGCTGTTAATAAATTAGAAAGAGTTTTCCCCTTTTTTTAAAGAAACCAGATTTTCGTTTATTTCACAAATATTGCAGAACCTGCTTCGACACATATTGCAATAAATGTATTTGCATTTTAACAGTGTTTTACGTGTTTCATTTAGTATTGAATATAGTGAATGTATCAAATATTAAATTTAACACAATTTTTTTCTTGCAAATTTGCTTCAATAGAATTTGCATATTAATTACTTTATGGTTATTTTTATTTTTATGCCGTCTGTTTTGATCCATATATTCAAATTTCACATTAACGGTCAGTTGTTCAAGCGTTGTGTGTCATCCCTCGATTTATAGGCACAAGTGTTCGGCCTCAGTTTATAAAAAGAGCAGCGCGTTGCAGGAGGGCCTCACTGTTTGTGTGTGTGTGTGTGTGTTTGTGTGCGTGCTGTTTTGTCTCTCCATTAGCGGCCCATTCAATAGACAATGAGTTAGAGAAGCAGCCGATTGGACTTGTTAACACACAGGCATTAGTGAATGACTGTGTGCGTGTGTCTTTGTGAGGGGTAGGGGACACTCCTCTAGTGTTATGACGGCAGTGCTTTTCACAGACCATACACTCCACTCCAACACCACAAGTGTCCCGCCACTGAATGGGGCAGGATTTGTTGCTCTACACCTAATTAAAGCGTGCTCTGAGTAGTGGTTATGGTGAGAGGCCCCCCCTTTTGTTCCAAGTCACCTCCAAAGCACCTTCCAAAGGCTTAATGTTTGACTTTAGGTGACAGTGGTGGTGGGCTACTGAAAGCAAATACAACAGGAATGGCCTTTTTGAGAAGCAATGATCATAGCTCTTCACACTGTTTAGGGATCTACATGGGTGTCCAAAGCTGTATTTCATTTCAATAATTAAGTAAATTCTCATCTTGAGAATTGCGTTTTTTTGATCCCACAATCTACGGTAATTATTGAAACAGACTTATTTTATTGGAGAACTATATTCGTATTCCAAAAAACAATATATTAATTAGTGGGAAATAATTTAAAATGGGTTTTTTTTTTAACACAGGAGCCAAATGTATTGACAGTATGAGGCTAATGTATATCTCACACTAATGAGATATACATCTTATCCAGAGGCTCCTCTTTGCCCAAAGCTACATCAGGGCTATTTGTAAAAGACTGCAACGGTATAGGATTTTCTTATTTTTTTTTTTACGTTCTATTCTTTGGTTAAATTATTGATTTTATTAAATGAGTGCTTTATTTAAAGGCTCCCAAGGATTGTCACGCCTTTGAAGTGATGCAGTCCATCACCGTGACAACCCCAAAATAATTTCATTAAGTTGGATTTCTGGGGAGTTTGAGTGTGTGACCATGGTCTTTGAGAAGCTTTGAAACATTTTAAGGCTCTCACACTTATTCTGAGGTTAAAGAGGACTAAATATGCTATACTTTGAAAAAAGTCAAAATTATATTGATGGATACAAAATTATAACTGCTGACTTCAGTGTAACTATAAGTCAGTAAAATTACCAACCTAGTCTGATTTTTTTCCCCCTTTAGGCACAGCTAACATTATAATATGAATGGTAGCTGGGGAGATGTGTCACATCATGTAAACTGTGGAATCAGAAATCAAAGAATGGGAATTGGGCTCCCATGTGAGCTTCACTGCCGTGTGTGTGTCCGTGCTGAGTTGAGCTGATGCCCCGCGCGTGTGTCTTTGCGGGCGGTGTGTGAGCAGACGTGCTGGAGCTGCACTTGGCATTCGGGCAGCCACTGTTTCCAGGCAAAGACAGTGGTGATGATGGGATGCTGGTTTACTTGCATGTGCCAGGGAACATCTGCCAAGGCTGTTGTTTCGGGTGTGTGTGTGTGTGTGTGTGTGTGTGAGTGTGTGTGTGTGTGTGTGTGAACTGCAGAGAAAAATAGATTTATGCTCTGCCTGTCATTTAGCCAGAAATCAAACTACACTTAATACAGTATAAACAATATCACATACGTATGTGTGTCTCAGTTTCAGACGATGAAATAGCGACATTAGATTTGTATTTCTGTATTGACTTGAACCATGTTGTAGTTCAAAAAATAACCACATTTTGGATTTGGTGTAGTAACAAAAAAAGCAGTAACATAAAATAGCAAGAACTGAAAATATATGTATTTAAAAAAAGATTGTATTTTATTCTCTGCTGTCCACAAAACACACCTGGTGCTAGTGTATCATATGAGAAGGTTTAGCGGCTCTTTGCTGCAGTTTTGGCCGGCCTGTCCCTGTCGGTGTGTTTGTTGTCGATTTAGTCCAGACGTTCCACCCCACACACACTCCACCATTGTTCCTGCTCATATCAGCCTGCTCTATTTTCAACAAGCCACATCTGTTGTTACTATATCCCAGGTCTTTTTCTTTTCTTACCCAAATGGATGAAAAATGCTCTGCATTCTCTTTGGGATCCTTTCTTTATTTCATACTTGTTTGCACCATATTTAGCTTTAGATATTCCAATTGTATGCAGAAAATATTGCAAACATTTTTTTTTTATTACAATTAAATGAGCCGACATTTTCCATTATGTTCTGCTCTTTAAAATGAATACATTTGTATTAATGTTATCATTTCTGTGAGAGTAAAAATAAAATAAATTCTGATAAATTGTAAAATTGTATAACACATTTATCAGAATGATTATGTTTGTTGAGATTCATAGTTATTAAATATTAATGTTGAATTGTGGCAAAATAGTTTTTGGGACCAACGCTTTCTCGTCTGTTCAATTACAAAATGTAATTTTCACATGGATCCCCATTGACTTAGAGCAGCAGCATACCTCCTGCTGTAGCCCTCTGGTTTGGTGCTGTTTGGATGTGGCTTGTGGTAGTAGCAATATTTTTCTGGGGGCCGACCCGGAACTCACTGTGGGAGCAGGCTTGATTTTTGTGCGACCACAATGCCTTTGCCTTCTTACTTCACTGGTTCCTTTGCTGTCCTTCCTCTGCCTTTGAATTTGCTCATTTTCTGCCCTGTTTTGTTCCCCCCTCTGCCCCCTTTGATTGGCCCCTGCATAGCAGCCTGTCACATGGAAGTTGCAACTGCTCCTCTTTGATTTTGATTCATATAGTATGCTAATAATCTCTCAAATTTGGTTTCCACCTCATTTGATCATGTGCTGTATTTTTATACTATATAATGCATTTGATATAATTAAGATATTCAGTCAAGACGAATAGAAAAATAATTCATTGTTAGGTTAACTGGGTTATATGAATATATTAAACAACATATTTCTAATTTACTTAATAAAATCCATTATGTAAGATTAATCATAAAAACACAAAGAATGTTGCTATGTTATTTCTACACCTATTTTGATGTTAAAGAGAAAGTATAGGGCGAAGAGTCATAATATCATGTGTTAATTAAACAACCTGATGACATTTGCTTTATGAATCAAATAGAACAAATAGTCACCTTTCCGTGGCCTCGTCCCTGATTGAACAATATTGATATGTTAACATTGATCGTCTCACCTTTTACTAAGGCTGTCATTGGAGCCCTTGCCTGCCTCTCTATCGCTCCGTCAAATGCATGCACGCTCACCCACAACCGTTTACTGCAAGAGGTCAATATATAAAAGACAACACGCTTTATGTTCATATAAACACATATCATCTTAGCAGCCCTGACATTATCATAATATGTATCTATGTGTAACTGAATTATCAGGACTTGACACATTTAGTGTTGACTTGAAATGTTAAATATGGTTATTTGTCATATTATTGTCTCCATTTAAAATGAGTGGTTTTATGTAATTAACACCCATACATAATGCATTTATCTTAATTCTCTATTTAGAGACACGTTGCCAGGGTAATTAGAAAAATAACTATCCACCTTTTAAGAAGATGTCCACCACAAACAGCAGCCTTTAGAAATCCAGCTTCAGTTTTTTATGATCTATTAAGCCATTTTGCCTCCCCATATCATTCTGTATTTAATACAAAGGGTTCAGATTTATTTTTGGAGTGTAAATAGTGTAGATACATTACACATTTTAAAATAGAATTGCTAATGTCAGTTGCTCATTAATTTTTCTCAATACATAATACATTTATTAAATTAATTTGTTTTGCTCTAATACATGATTTTAGTTTTTCAGATGCAATTTTAAAAAATGTTTGAAAACTCAAAATCAAACACAGATTATTAAGAAATCAAGGAAAAACGATTCATCCCAAAAAACTTCATTTCTGATTTAATGATGCACCAAAATATCAGAATTGAATTTAGCCGGAATTAACCAAAATTATTTAATAAATAAAAAATTAGAATGACAATTAGTGCAAAAAGCAATCACAGCTCTGGGCCTACCACGACGCAGACCTGAGAAGAGAAGGGGGGGGGGGGAGAGAATGCTTGCTAAGCTATCCGTTTCACACACGCAGGGACAGAAGGTTCGATATTCATTCGATCGATGAATGAAAAGGCACAATGGCAAAAAAAATCGGACGGGGCTCCTTTTCAAATCCACGTCTCCAATGTCCCCCCTCCGCCACCCCTCCACAGTCTGCAGTCGCTGGGCTGCTGCTGCTGTGGCAGGCAGGCACACAGAGAGAAAGAGAGAGAGAGGAGAGCAAGGGTTACATCAAGGCTGCTCCCTGGACCGTGCAAACAAGTCTAGACCAGTGACCTGTTCAATGGCTCCTTTTGAGGAACGGGGCAAGTTCGGTCAGAGCGAGGAGAAAGGCAAGGCACAGCCCTCTTTTCACTGGGCCAAAGCAGCTCACAGCCTGCCATCGACAGGAGGTAAGGAGGGCCGGGAGGGCAGGCATCTGCTTCCATGGTTACGGGGCCGGGTATGGGGACCCTGCCATTGAGGAAGCTCCGTTCTCATGCTCCCACAGAGGCAATGTCACGCATTTTAAAAAATGCGTCAGGGCCGGGGCGAGGACCATATCCACCAGCGGGCAGAGTCGCTCTTTTGAGAGGGGGAAATGAAATGATAGCATGTTAGTTTGGAGGAGGGAGAAAAAGAGTAAGAGGGGGGGAACGCTTTGGGGATGGGGGTGGCAGCGTGAGCTTCAGAAAGAAAAATAAATGCATCACATGATCGTAGCAAAGTCTAATTCAAAGTACTGTTTTTTTTTTTCTTTTGTTTTTCTCGGGGAGCAATAGTGATGTTCTGAGATTTGCCGGGCCTACATTTTGTGCTGCTTTTTTGTGGTGAAATTGAATTGTTTAGTGGAAGTCAGAGGCACAGATGATTTATCCTCGGAGAGAGCAAAGGTCAAGGTTTACGTGGTGAACTCCTTTGTTGAGCGGCAGCGGTATCATGCTAATGGGGATTCTCTCTGAAACAACTCTCATGCTTTAGGCATTTTAAAGAGGAAGGAGGGAAAGGAAATGATCTGTTTGGACTTTTTTACAATTGTTGTTTTAATTAACAGAAAAGTGTAACCTGGGGAAAAAAAGAGGCTGTATTTATGTGCTTGTTCAAAAAATCAGTTGTAACAAACTGTGCATAATTGTGACAATAACAGATTGTGTGTGAGGGCTTTTGGATTGCAAATTTGTCCAATGTGAGGACTCACGTTGGACTGTTTGGTGTGTTGATTTGTTTGTGTTTGGGCACAAGCTGTGTGTGTGTGTGTGTGTGTGTGTGTGTGTGTGTGTGTGTGTGTGTGTGTGTGTGTGTGTGTGTGTGTGTGTGTGTGTGTGTGTGTGTGTGTGTGTTCTGAATTGAATGGATGCTTTGGGCTTTTCTTGATGAAGGAGGGGTGTGTTGGAACGTTGAGTTTGGTCATGCAGCTGACGCCTTGGCCCCCCTAACACAGTCCAAACAGAGCGGACAGATGGCTGGCCCTCAGGAAAGGGCTTGGGGCGGTGGATTTGCTCTCAGACCGTGGGAAAGTCTTTGGCTGACTTCACCTGCTCAGAAGGGCCGATGTGACTGGATTAAAACAGCAATGAAAGAAGTGAGAAAAAAGGAATCTTAACAGTAAACCGCGTTGCACCAGGCTTTGTGCTAGCGCGAGCATTGTTTCTCCTTAGAGAAAAAATTGCACAAATCGAGTTGTTTTTTTTTTTTGGTAATTTTTTTTAAGAACCGCAAACATGCCTTGTAAAATATATTTATTTTAGTGGTTGCAAAGGAGAGACAGGGGTGGATGGGTTCATTTTATTTTTTCCTGCTTGTGTCTTTGTAATCCTAATTGGAAACAGTTGATCCTCAGTTTGTTGGGACATTAGACATGATGTTTGGCCATTTCTCTCTCTCTCTGCTTTTGATTATCCCTGTCTCAGAGAGACGGCCATGTGCACACTTTGATTTATTGTTATTAAAACAGAATGGGGGCCGTTTGTCAGCCTTTTATCTGATTGATGCTTAGATGCATGCACACTTCAAATTCATACGCACAAGAAAACCACTGGCCGTGCATTTAATGGGCCATTAGTTATCTGTTTGAATGTGCATTAAAGTTGGAATGAATAGTTGCGGTGAAACATTGTGAGTTTTGCTCATTTCATTAGGCGTGTGTGGATGTTGGAATTTATGAAGACGCCAATTAATGGTGTGCTGACAAGTGTGAAACACAATTTTAAACCCGTACAAATGAATGAACAAAAAACAAACAAAAAAGTAAAATCACTGTCATGACGTGAATTATGAGCAGTATAGCATGACATCCAGACAGGTAGCCATTTATTCAGCAGGATTCCCCTCTGGGATCTCAGTGCACATTTTGTCATCTCTTATTTTGGCTTTGATCACATGTTATTTTTGAAGACTATTATTTCTGTAATCATCAGAACTACTCATCTTCAACATTTGGAGTAGGGTGTGTGTGTGTGTTCTTTATTGTAGAAAACAACAACAAAAATGTAAATGTTTTTGCCGTTTTTAGATTGTTCACTCTGATTGCACTCTGGCAAGTGACTTTATGGGAAACACAGAAATTACATTTTGCCAAGTATCTTTGTGCCCTGGCAAAAGGAGTGCATAGTTGTCATGTTTATGACACCAGTCCAGGCGTCTCCAAATGTTGATTCATAACCACAAGAATCCCCCGATTGCTGCTATACTTGTGCCATGCTCTCAGTGAAATACATTCCATTTTGGCGACAAAAAGGCATTATATTTCCTACGAGAAGAGTGCATGAGAGTTCAATTTGAGTATGAGTCAAGTGCTCTCCACCCGAGAAGGGTGTGTGTGTGTGTGTGTGTGTGTGTGTGTGTCTGTGTGTGTGTGTGTGTGTGTGTGTGTGAGTTGTTGGCTGGAAGGGCCTGTGGATAACTAATCAAAGTGGTTATGTGCAGAGCAGTGTAGTCGTTGTTTGACAAGTAATGTGAACTTGACTCTGCAGTGCTTAAGAGACCCTTCAGAAATATAGCGTGGAGCAGTTCAGTTGTAGGTTTTTGTGCTCTTCAGATTTAGCCCAAGCTGGTTCATTTCAGGGACCGATTAATGGTGTAAGGATGAGGTCATAAACGTGTCCATTTGAATCCACATTCCCTACTGGAGCACTGACAATGTCAACAAGAATTAAGACAACGTTGTTTATTTCTCTCTTAACTCCTAAGTGTGTTACTCTGATCAGTGAAGCTCTTCACTCAAAAAGAAACCGTGTGTGTGTGTGTGTGTGTGTGTGTGTGTGTGTGTGTGTGTGTGTGTGAGCTCATCTCAAGCGTTCACAAAACAAAAAAAACGCTAACAAAACACATTTTTGTGATATGACTGCAGAGTCGCGGAACATTGAAGTAGATGGAGCCTTGTCTCTGACAGTGGACCAACACTAATTGGGTTACTGGAGCTCAGTCCCCATTCGCTCAGACCCTGTATATATATACACACACACTAAGAGACATTTTGTGCTCTGGCCCCGCTGACCCGTTCACATCATGGTTTATTTTTATAGTGGTAATTTGCCATTGGCCCGATGGTTTGGGTTTAGAGGCCCACATCATTAATCATGGAGGGCATTACTGCAGTATAATTACACTTTCTCTAAGTGAACCCGCAACATGTCCCGCGTGTGCACTCTCTATCTCTGTCTCTCACACAAATACACACACACAGAAAGCGACAAAGTATCTTCAGTACAACAGTACAGTAGAAGTGCCTGGTCTATGTTGCTGAAATACTGCTGCTACCAGTGTGTACCCATGGAGTAATATTAAGAAGCATAACATTCTCATCAAAAATGAGAATCATAACATCAGTATTAATGTGTGTTTGTGTGTGTGTGTGTGTGTGTGTGTGTTAATGATTATGCCGGTATTCCCTTCACCAGATTTAAACACCCCTAAATTAATATCAGGACGTTTGTGTGTATATATAGCCTGCCAGGTTCGTTTGTTCCTGGTTTGAACCTGTTCCACTATAAAGTTTATGTGTTCATCGACCCCTGCTCTTTATTTATGGCAAACAAAGACCAAAAGCTGATTTACACAATTCCCAAAAGGTTTTACTTTTCACCAAAAACCTTCACACCATATATTACCTTAAAGGCTCTGGTTTTAAAGCATGTTACCCTTTGACCCCTGCCTATCTACAAATCTCCCCCTGTGTTGATCCCCTAACGACCCTTACAATTGTCTCTTCTAATTTTATCCTAGGTTAAGTCCAGATTTCAGACCTTTATCCTTGATAAGTGTTTAGAAAAGGAGGAGATTAGATAATAGGTTTTTAAGTTTTCTGGTGGATGAATACCTCACATTTACCCCTAGCTTCAAAAGACTACCGTTAAGTCCTCACTAAGTCCATACACCTGGATGAGCTTAGGCCAATAGATAAATGCAATTCCCTCCTAATTCAAGGAGTGTGTTTATGGGATGTGTATTCTTTGTTATCAGTAGTGTAGCCGTAGTGTAGGTTTGAATTGCTTACCTCAGAGGCGCCGCGGTCTCTTTAAAGAAAAACCCTAATTAGGTCCTTGTTCCCAACTCTAAACTAAAGATTCAGACTCAAGAGTTATAGCCTTTTCAAGAAATTTTATTTAACCAATACAAAAAGATTATACTTTCACAATATAAAAAGAAAAAAATAAAATAAAATGAAAGGAAGGAAAATAAGTACCTACACTCCCATTTAAGTGGTTAATATATGTAGAGAAGTATAAGACTTAACTTATGTGTTGTATGTCTTGTGTTCACATTGAATTTAGTTCATGAGTTCTCCTATTTCCAATCCACAAGAGATCAGGAGTATTCTCATCTTCAGGTTTGTTTTTGTTTAAAGCTATACTGTCTACACAACTTCAATAGTTCTGGGTGTTGGCCGACTCTTTCAATCTTGTCATATATATTTGAATATCTTCAAATGCTATGACAAGTTTGATTTTGCGACACAACAATCAGGAAAAGTTGGTTCAACAGTTTATTTGGTTGATCCACAAGAGATCAGGAGTAAAAGTTTGTCCACTGTCTACACAACTTCAATAGTTCTGGGTGTTGGCCGACTCTTTCAATCTTGTCATATATATTTGAATATCTTCAAATGCTATGACAAGTTTGATTTTGCGACACAACAATCAGGAAAAGTTGGTTCAACAGTTTTTCAACCTCAACTCCATGCTATTCTACAACCTGGTTCATTGATTAGTTCCCATCAATAACCCAAAATGGTCCCTTACCAAACTTCTCAGAATAGAAAAGGAAGAATTGGTTCCGAGCCTCTTCCCCTTCTTGAAAAGAAAAAATAACTCCCTAAATTTTTCTAAGTATTTTGCACTCAAAAAGATTCAGAGTGTTTCTTTCGAGTTTTTCTTCTAAGTCTTTCGTCCATGCTAAAAGAACAAAAAAGTGGAACAGCTTCCCCAAAAACCCTCAGTAGCAGCTTTCCCAAAAAACTAAAACTTCTTGCTCAAAACCCTGGCTTTATATAGTCTGAAGACAGAGAGAGTGGGTGTGTGTATTAGGAGGAGAGAGGGAGGGGGGAAGATGAGGGTGTGTGTGTGTCCAGCTCAAGGACCCACTGCCCCCCTTGTCTCTCTCACCCCTGACCTGTCCCAGGACAAGCCCAGGCATGCCTTTTCAGAGAGGCCTTAGGAATTCACAATTATGTATATATTTCAGGATAATAACTTGAATACAACACTTTTAGTGATTCTACCTTAATATTAAAGGTCACTTGTTACCTTGCCTGTCTTATTAAAAATATCATACTTTTCCCTACGAGAACAAGAAATATACATTTCACATTCTCCTAAGAACAAGATATGTACAATGAAAAGTTGCAATATTCTTGCCTATCTCAACACCCTCTCTTGCAACTTCATAATTGACATATTCAACCATCATCAAGACAATAAATTGCCTTTGCAATAAAAATCATAAAAAAAAATTAAAAAAAATTATAATAATTTTTTTTTTTTTTTCTTTTAACCTGATCCACAAAACATAGCAATATATCACATCCACAAAGCAGTAGGATACAGTATCCATAATACGAAACTACAAATAAAGAAAAGCATAAACCCAGTATACCATAATATTAAGGTAAAACCCAATTCAGAGAGCAAAAACACAACACCAGATCAAAAAAAAAATTAAAAATAAATGAAAAGTAAAAAATAAGTGATGGATTACCAAAAACCTAATTTATTCAAATAAAAGGATTATATAAGCAACCTCAAAGTTCAAATCAATAATATGAAAAGAGTCCTCTAAATCATATAGTCTCAATAAAACACCACCCTGAGATAAGTAGACATGGAAATTCCTCAAGCAGAATACAAATGAGTACCCATGTAGAAAAATCACAACATCTTGACCCAATTTAGAGTAATGAGTCCGTCAGACAGTATAGCCAAAAGTTCTTAAGCTTTTGCAATGTCCTAAAACAACAATTCAGTCCCACGACGATTCAATCATAAAGACAGAGTCCATTTTCTTCGGCCTGTTGAGGCTCTTTTTCAAACACAGAGCATGTAGATGAGTCAATATCTGAGTGTCTGCTTACACATAAGGTTTGTCCCAGGCATACACCTTGTTATATATATATATCTCCTCCAAGCTTATAGCATATGTTGGTGAGGACCAGTGGACTGTAGTGGACTGTATAGCTTGGATTAAGGGGATTGTGTTGTATAGGTGGCTTCGGTTAGAACCCCATAAGTCACATGAAGCAGTGGTCCAGTTTAGTGACTTTACTTATCTTCTGTTGGCATCACATTGGCATTGTGTGTGTGCAAGGGGGTGTGTGTGTGGGTGCGGGGGGGGGGGGGGGGGGTGTGGTCTCGAGCCTACATCGTAGAACATCTGCAGTTGCCCAGTAGTGAGAGCAGGAACATGGGCAGATGATGAAAGGCCCACTGCAGGACAAGGTAGAGTTGATGCCCCAGCAGGATAGAGTTGCCGACCTACAGCAACTGATGGAGGTGCAATGGTTCACCTCACCCAGCAGTGGATGATTCTGCAGCTTCAGGAAGCATGGTGCAGTTTACCAGGATGTACCAGGAGTTGATCAGAGTTGGAGGTGTCACAGCTGAAGATGTAGCTGTCAGGTGACGCCTGTGAGTCAGAGGTGTAGTAGGCCCCAGAAGCTTGCCAGCTTCTTCTGCAGACAAAAAAGTCTCCAAGCGGTTGTGATATAGTATTCCATGTTAAAGAAAAAATGCATGTCAACAGCTAAAACTGCTGAAGCTATATTTGGGATTTATAGAAAGGATCCTGTAGATTCTTGGTAGAACATAGAGCTTAATGTTAGTGAATAGGCAAAGGAGCCCTCTTGTCCATGAGAGGAAAAATATCTCATGATTGAAAAACAATAAAAAAGTAGCAAATGAAAAACTGTAGTAATCCATCAATAAAATAAAGGTAGCAAAGGTGTCTTTACTGGTGTTATGCTTCTATTGGTTATTTTGATTTATTTCCGGGTACTGACATAATATCAGGTAAGCAAAACAAAAAGAAAAATAAATCCTATTACAGGAGTAAAAAAAAATAGCAAATCATTAAAAAATTCAGTATTAACTTAATATGATAAAGATAAAAATCTAGGAAAATTGTGGCTATACTGGTGTTAAGCACTCATGTTTCTTTATTTATTTTAAAATAAAACAAAGAATAAATTTCACAGGTTAAAAGGCAAGTAGAAAAGTCTTCAGATTTTGTTTTAAAAGAGCTGAGAGTTGCAGCAGACCTACAGTTTCTGGGAGTCTATTCCAGACATGCAATGCATACAAACTAGAAGCTGCTACTCCATAATTACGTTTTGGCCACTAAGATAAATAAAAAATATGATTTACTTTCCCCAAAACCCTAATATAGGAAAAGGTTGGGTGGGCTGGCAAAATAAAATTAAAGGGTGCTCTGGCCAACCACACAATGGGCCGTCGGACCAGAGACTCTACGCTGCCTACAAGTAGCTAAACTTCAAATAAAGCCGCGAAAAACAGTGTTACCAGTCCCATCCTTCCGTAGCAACATCAAATAAAATTTGAAGTCATTCTATTGGTGATTTTAGTTTTACCCTCAGCTAGGAAAACAAACAAAAAAAGAATGTGCTGGGAGAACAACATCTTCTATGATCGAGAAGGCTGAGATTATGTGAAAAGAGAAAAGAAAAAATACACTAAAGTAGTATAAAGTAAAAGCTAAATATAGAGTTACACCAAGTGCAGGTGGTAGAGGTGAACGTCGTAAATTAAGGCCATTAGTTAAGAATGAGATGTCTCCAATGGAGACACCCACACTAGAGACTGTCCATCCTTGCTGTTATCAGTCCCAAAAGGGTTAAAGGTCAAAGGCCTAGGCCAGTGAGAAATGGCAAGTGTACAACTGGCATCCCTCTCTACCACTTGACTGATTTTTGCACTCAAAAAAAAACAATTGAATGCAAATGTATTTACACATTTCAAATAAAAAGCGCCCCTGAGGAAGACAATACCCACACGGCTTGTGTTATGTAGATAGAGGTCATAGGGATTCAACAGCAGGACCAGGTAAAAATGGGATAAGGTGACTCAATTTAGTTTAGTTTCTTTACAGAGTAGTTTCAGTTGTTTCTTTAACCCATCAACCATAGCACCCTGTTGACCTCTGACCTCAGTTGTGTTGTAAGTGCATTTTAGGCATGAGAACCAGGTTCTCTTTAGAGACACATAAATAATATGTGTCCAACCTGGCCCTTCACATGTGCACCTGCAGTAATTACTTAAAGAGGCTTTCTCAAGTATAACTGTGGTGTGCGATTTTCTTTGTGTTTATCTGATGGAATAACAAAGAGAGGTTTAGCCATTTCCGGCCTAGCTTGGGCCATTTCTACTATTTCTGTGTTACCACAATATCTATATTCTAAATACCTGCTTCAACAAGCATTTTAGAACATTTTGTTCTTTTATTGAAAACTTAACAATAAAACATTAAACCTATATTAAATAGATTGGTTTACATATGAGGGCTAATTGAAATTGGTTGTTTGTGGATGTTTTGGGGTAGCTATATGGTGGCTAATTTCAAACCTATTCATATACTCTGGACTAGCACCAAAAACTTCAGTGACATCACATGTATTTGTTCTTTGCAGCTGAAATTACTGGCAGCTCCCACTAACGTTTAAGAAGCTCTTAGCGTCAGCACAGAGTCTACAAGTATCCTATTTGAGAATGACAAACTTTCTGTCTTCTATTTTCACCATGTATCTAACTCTCATCACTAGCAACAAGTGCAAGCAAACTTGTTTTTATCTTTGCATATCATTTATTCTAATGGCAAATGTGATCAAAACTGTCGCACTGTACTCTGAGTCTAGAAATTTAGATTTTTGACAATTTAGAAAACCCTGGTGAATAGCTGATATCTGTTATCAGTTTTATGGCTTTGGGAGCTGCAAGCACAGGCTGCAGGACGAGGGGCAATAAAACAAGAAAAGGTGGAGAGGAGAAGAGGAGGAATACCCCTTCACTACCCCCTCTTCAACTTTCAAGAATAGCTTGTTGACGAATGTTACAGCTAAATTAGATTATAAAAAGGTAACAGTCCTACCCAAAAGGCCCTTGATAATTCTGTCTCATCCGAGTAGACTCCCTCTGCATTCCTTCCCCTGTTATTGTTAAGATTGCAGCAGCCACACCACCACCATAAGTCAGATTCCAATTCTCTGTATTTGCCATCATACCGGGTTCTGTAAAAGGAAGGCCCACAATAGTAGACTGTAATATTACTAATTTTCCTTTATTGTATTGATTACAACCCCGTATTTCCTCCAGCTTTGGAAAAACGACGGTTGGACTATTTACCACCCCAGAAGAAACGTTGTTATCCTCATTAACATCATCATATGAAGGTGGACATATTGCCATATGTGTCCGACCTCTATTCCCAACCTCATCTGTATAGCCCTCTGCACCTGTATTACTCCTAGAATCAAAAAGTAGGTGCATCAGGGACCTCAGGAACTAAGAATTCCCTGTTACAGACCAAAAACAGTCTGGTTATATCATCCATATTTCCAGAATGATAGTATTTTTCTTGGAAGGTTTATAGCCGTTTAATTCGCCTCTTCTATCCCTGAGTCTTTATAGCACTGGTTAGCAAGGCCAGCTTGACTTTCATAGAGTTACAAGTTACACCTTCGGATACAGTTGCTGTCGACGGGAGAATGAGCTATATTTATTAGTCAAATAAGCCCTTTCGCCTGGCTGTTATTTCAACAAGTATCGGTACCTTCTGAACCATATACGCAAAAATAATCAAAATCCACTAACTACCCTAAATGCCCTCCCTTGAAGTACGTTTAGTTTAGAGTGATTTTTTTACTCAACTAGCCAAATGTTATCCCTATGGCAATTTTTGCTCTCCCTTTTTAAACAGACAATCCCTTCTCCAGTGAAAAGGGTGACCAGAGTTTTTAGAGGTGAGTTTTATAAGCCTTTGCCAAAGGTCTTAGCCTAGTTTAAATAAAGCAGGAAGTAATAAACACTCAATCCTAGTTTTGCCGGTACATGCGTTCTGTTTTTATTAAAGGAAACTTTAACACATCTTAAGGATATTTTGCCCCGTTTATACTTCCTGGCAGATTTCGAATACTCTCTCAGCTTGATTTCGCTGGTTGAATAAAGACCCTCACTTAAGGGTTGTGGATCTTTGTATTTTAAGCCCGAAAAGAATAATAGTTGCCCTATCTTCCCTGTAAATCTTTAATATAAGTAAACAGCGATTATGGGTCTATTTATCTTATCGAACCCCACGTGCGGGCGCCATAATGATTATGCCGGTATTCCCTTCACCAGATTTAAACACCCCTAAATTAATATCAGGACGTTTGTGTGTATATATAGCCTGCCAGGTTCGTTTGTTCCTGGTTTGAACCTGTTCCACTATAAAGTTTATGTGTTCATCGACCCCTGCTCTTTATTTATGGCAAACAAAGACCAAAAGCTGATTTACACAATTCCCAAAAGGTTTTACTTTTCACCAAAAACCTTCACACCATATATTACCTTAAAGGCTCTGGTTTTAAAGCATGTTACCCTTTGACCCCTGCCTATCTACAAATCTCCCCCTGTGTTGATCCCCTAACGACCCTTACAATTGTCTCTTCTAATTTTATCCTAGGTTAAGTCCAGATTTCAGACCTTTATCCTTGATAAGTGTTTAGAAAAGGAGGAGATTAGATAATAGGTTTTTAAGTTTTCTGGTGGATGAATACCTCACATTTACCCCTAGCTTCAAAAGACTACCGTTAAGTCCTCACTAAGTCCATACACCTGGATGAGCTTAGGCCAATAGATAAATGCAATTCCCTCCTAATTCAAGGAGTGTGTTTATGGGATGTGTATTCTTTGTTATCAGTAGTGTAGCCGTAGTGTAGGTTTGAATTGCTTACCTCAGAGGCGCCGCGGTCTCTTTAAAGAAAAACCCTAATTAGGTCCTTGTTCCCAACTCTAAACTAAAGATTCAGACTCAAGAGTTATAGCCTTTTCAAGAAATTTTATTTAACCAATACAAAAAGATTATACTTTCACAATATAAAAAGAAAAAAATAAAATAAAATGAAAGGAAGGAAAATAAGTACCTACACTCCCATTTAAGTGGTTAATATATGTAGAGAAGTATAAGACTTAACTTATGTGTTGTATGTCTTGTGTTCACATTGAATTTAGTTCATGAGTTCTCCTATTTCCAATCCACAAGAGATCAGGAGTATTCTCATCTTCAGGTTTGTTTTTGTTTAAAGCTATACTGTCTACACAACTTCAATAGTTCTGGGTGTTGGCCGACTCTTTCAATCTTGTCATATATATTTGAATATCTTCAAATGCTATGACAAGTTTGATTTTGCGACACAACAATCAGGAAAAGTTGGTTCAACAGTTTATTTGGTTGATCCACAAGAGATCAGGAGTAAAAGTTTGTCCACTGTCTACACAACTTCAATAGTTCTGGGTGTTGGCCGACTCTTTCAATCTTGTCATATATATTTGAATATCTTCAAATGCTATGACAAGTTTGATTTTGCGACACAACAATCAGGAAAAGTTGGTTCAACAGTTTTTCAACCTCAACTCCATGCTATTCTACAACCTGGTTCATTGATTAGTTCCCATCAATAACCCAAAATGGTCCCTTACCAAACTTCTCAGAATAGAAAAGGAAGAATTGGTTCCGAGCCTCTTCCCCTTCTTGAAAAGAAAAAATAACTCCCTAAATTTTTCTAAGTATTTTGCACTCAAAAAGATTCAGAGTGTTTCTTTCGAGTTTTTCTTCTAAGTCTTTCGTCCATGCTAAAAGAACAAAAAAGTGGAACAGCTTCCCCAAAAACCCTCAGTAGCAGCTTTCCCAAAAAACTAAAACTTCTTGCTCAAAACCCTGGCTTTATATAGTCTGAAGACAGAGAGAGTGGGTGTGTGTATTAGGAGGAGAGAGGGAGGGGGGAAGATGAGGGTGTGTGTGTGTCCAGCTCAAGGACCCACTGCCCCCCTTGTCTCTCTCACCCCTGACCTGTCCCAGGACAAGCCCAGGCATGCCTTTTCAGAGAGGCCTTAGGAATTCACAATTATGTATATATTTCAGGATAATAACTTGAATACAACACTTTTAGTGATTCTACCTTAATATTAAAGGTCACTTGTTACCTTGCCTGTCTTATTAAAAATATCATACTTTTCCCTACGAGAACAAGAAATATACATTTCACATTCTCCTAAGAACAAGATATGTACAATGAAAAGTTGCAATATTCTTGCCTATCTCAACAGTGTGTGGGGGGGGGGGGGGGGGGGGGGGTGACGGTCAGGGCTGGAATCAGCGGCAATCTTTGTAACCCCTTTAATATCATTGTTCCCCACAAAATGCACCCCCGGGGTGTGTGACACATTGTTGAATGGGCTCTTCCACAGGATTTAACGGGTTAACAGCAGACAAAGGGAGCTGAGAGCATGTAGCCCAGCAGGGGAGAACCCCGGTGGAAACACCAGGCTGCCTTAAGGCCAGGACACACCAGTCCGACTACCCGAAAATGGTAACTGCCGATTCAGGGAGCTCCAGTCTTCCCGTCTCGGCCGAAAAAGTGCAAAGAACACACCAAACCGACTGTTGCCTTTCCGTACGCTCTGCGCTTGCGCGGGACGTAATGTCTCCATAACAGCAGGCGGCGATAATCTGTATTGTGGCCCGAAAAAATACGGAAGCCGGAAATGATGGGACGGCTCTCTAGTCCATAAACATAGATAGAAATACGTATTTATATTTATGGACCATAAAGAGCACCATTTTTAGCAAAGAGTGTCGAGCATGGTGTCGAGCAGTCAACAAGGGTTGATGCATGTGAGTACTAGCTGAACGAAACAAACAAACACATTAAAACGATGGCTAACTGTTGTTAGCTGTTTGTGCGACCCACCTCACTTCCGGTCTTCACTGATTCGCGAGCCCTCTACAAATCAAATTGCTCAAACTGAAAGACTGTCCGCTCAAAAGAAGCCCGACGACATCAACTACGACCGATTTCACGGCACACACCAAACAGATTCATGTCTCCGTCCCCTCGAAACTCTACGACGGCGATTATCGGGCCGGTGTGTCCTGGCCTTTATAATCCCTAACGCTCTGTCCCATCCCGTTTGCTGGCCTGACATGTGCTGCTGGAAGGCTGAGAGGGGCCACATGTTGGCTACTGGAGCGTATCTCTGCAGCATTTCTACGCCAACTCACACACACACCTCTAAACACACACATATACATACTCACACTCCCAGGCCATGTCAGGATATGTCACACTTTGCCACAAGCTGACTACAGAAATGTTAATTTATAGAAAAATTGTTCGATTCGGAATGGATGAATATGAACTTTGGACAGATACTGGACTTTGTTGTCTTGACCAGCTGCATGGGATTTCATTCTGTTTAAGCCCTGATCCATTGTATATAACTAGCATAAGGTTTACTGTATTTCTACATGTCTCATATGCATCCGGGTGTATCTTGGAGATCATTGAGGCCTCGCAGACTAAATCCAGCACATAATATACAATAGTGCTGCCAGTTCCTCTCATGTTTTGCAGCATGTATTTTTTAAAGTAAAAAGTCTCTTTGAGATAGTAAAGCGGTTTGGTTCCGAACCACTAATTCAATTCCACACTTCTGTGCTGTGAAAATGCAGCAAGTTATTTATTAAAATCTAAATAAGCTTTTGATTATTCCCTCAAATATGTCTCATGTCATTTAATGAAAACTCAGATTATATATTATAGTTTGATAATGTTTGAAGGGAAGATGGATTTTTGAAGGCTCAGTCGCAAATCTTCTTTAGTAGCCTACAAGTTTATTTGTTTGGAAATAAAATGTGTTTTCTTTTCCAGGTGAAGTTAAAAAAAATTATAAATGAAACATTCATTAAAACTCAAGTTGACAATATCATCTAAACAACAAAATAAATTATTCTAAAGCAGCATCATGATTGTAGTTTCAAGCTGCATGTTTTCATAACTAAATTTGCACTGAAAGTTTAGGCTTGGGACAAACCTTTGCTAACACATACCTGTTAAGTTGACAAAATGCCTAAAGAGTTGTCATTTTAGAATGATTCCAGCTTTAAATTAATTAATTAATATAATTCTTCTGATAATTTACACTACGTCTGATCCTTTTTGGGGGTAGTCCTTGAAAAAAAGTTTGGTTATTTGAAAAGTTTTATGTTAAGAGTTGATGCTTGACCTTGCTAAAATCAGTATGGCACTCTGTCCGACGTCTTAAGAATTCAGAGCATGGTTGTGGACCCACTCAGACTGTGCTTAGTAAGTCAATTAAGCTAATGGCCATTTTCAATGGAAGGCAGTGATGATTCACCTGCTGAAATCACCTACTATATAAGACACATAAATAGCTGCGGACACCGACTGTGAGCGAAAGGCATCTGAACTGAAATAGCCATTTAAAAAAAATCATCAAACATTAATTCATCCCCTTCTTGCTTGTATACATTTTAGCTTATTGACTGGTTCCTCCCTAATTGTGTCTGATTGTTTTGCGAGAGCCTAATTAAGGTGTAGAATCGACAATCACTTTTCCATAGTGCCTACACTAATTGACGTCATTTCCAGTGTTCTTTATTCTACCAGTTGTCAGAAGATTGCTTTGATAATGAGTGGTTGTTCGGAGGGGATTATCTTTGAAGGAAGCATTTGGTAAGGACACGCAGAGAAAAGGTATCATTACGATAACTGCCGTTTCCGCCTCCCAAATGAGAAGTCCATCCCTGATGTGGTCGATTATGCTCTGCTCCTCTGGAAATGATGTGTGTCATATAATGTTCTTAGTTTTCTTTGAAATCGAAATACCTGTTGCTAAGTTGTTACTGCACAAAGACGCAGAAATATGTCCTGCAGTTCGGCAGGGCTGCTAGTATGGAGGATAACACAGGAGTGAGTGTGTACTGATTCCAACCGGAAGACAAAGATACTTGAATAGGGCTGTTTAAAAAGATATTTGAGTGTACATTTTTAAGTGAGCATATGAATCAAATGTTTTTTTTATAAATGATAATGGCTTAACCTTGTTTCTCTCTTTCAGTGTTGAGTGTTCTGAATGAGTTGAGTTCATAGGCCCCTTGAGTTTTAGCTCACCTGCACTAATGTACTGTTTATCCTCTCATGGTGTGTTATTGTCATATTTATAAAATGAGCTAATCACAGCTATACACTGCTGTGTTTCAGCCTCTAGGTTAATTGCAGTTTTTTGTTTGTTTGTTTTTCATGTTGATGTCAGGAGCATTTGTCACTTATCTCCACAAGCATCTCTTCTAATGGCCAATATTAAAATAAATGCCACACACCGGTCCTGCCTACACATATGATTTCTAATGTAATATGATCGAATAATTCATTGTAATATTAGCTGTTGTCTCTGCCTGTGTGTTTGGTGTTACCATCGCAAAGCATAGTATAATATTAAAGCCCCATAAAACAAAAAACCTACCTACAGTACGCTAAGGGCCTAGCCGCTTATAGGTGCTTATTTAATGGAGTCGATCATATTACTAAAACAGACTTGGAAAATTGAACTTTCAGACATGGAAAAAAATACAGCACATAAACTTTTGAAGGGTTGACAACTGCACTGTTTTCTGCAGTATCTTAACAGTATGTCCGTAAAGCAGCTGCTGTGTACTTTTTAATTACATTTGATTCCCAGTTCAATGTTAACCTTATCCCTGTACAGTGCTAATTCTATCACTATGTAAATGCTTAACTAAGCCTTTTTCATTTCTCCATTGTTCGGTTGGTATTTTCTGAGCCGCCTGATAGGAGACAGCGGTAATTAAAACATAAGGCCGGGTCAACGAGGTGAGCCGAACACACAATAAAAAGCTTTCCATCGAGATTCCAGGGACCAAGGTGCCCACCATGGTCCAATCCATTTTAATTGTCGTTGTTTGAATTAATTTGAAAATGCTCAGGTCAATTAAGAAGATGCATTCCTCTCGGCCGTGCGTAATGTCATATCCATCGATTCAATGGAGGTTACTTTATGCACTCATGTGTAGGATACATTTATGTTTCTGAAACTCTTGCCGTTTAGAATTCATTAAGTATTGATCCCCTCTTTTCTAGCGACGCTAAAAGCATGGTCTGATAGCAGCCCTCGTCTGAGTGCAATGCTATCAATTCAGTGCCATTCACAAACAGATGCCCTTTTTACTTTGTTATTGTTATGGATCAACATTTGATTCCCCAGAGAAGAAAACAAAAACAGCTTAAATCTCTATCGCCAAGCGTCTTTAATGAAAATTCAGCATTGCTATATATCTATCCCAAGAGACACCATTTGTGCTGCTCGCTAGATAATAATAAGATGTATCTATGGATAGAGTTTTGACGCAAGGACTTGTGTGTGGTTGCTTGCTGCAGATTTAGTCTTGCTGTACTTTCTTATTGTGGCATGAGGTTTGGTTGCCTCTGCACAACCTCTTCCTCTCTCCCTTCGACTCTCCCAGGCGTGTTCTTGCCCTCCATCCATCCCTCCCTGTATGCTGATAGGCTGTGGGTTAGTCAGCTGCAGCCAATCAGCCTTGGTGAAAACCCTCAGTGTTTAGTCTGGTGCTAGGCAGCAGGATCAACAGACAGGTGGGCCAGGCTCGCCGCGGCTCAATGCACGGCAAAGCTCTGTTTGATTTAAATGCAACATTATACAGTGGCTTGGCACTCACAACACTGTTGCTGTATTGCTAAACAGCGTAGTTCATATTAATTAATAACACTAATAATTAAAAAAAAATGTAGATGCTCTCATGCTGAATTTTTTATTTTGGCTTTTGCTACCAGTACAAAAGCTGTATTGTAGTGCACTGTTTACACACAGATGGCTATATGCACGTGATACTGTTTGCGTGGCATGCATCACAGGGCTCACACGTAAATTTCCAACATTTGTGTAAATTGTAGAACATCACACTTCTCATGCAACATCTGTTTGTGTCCATACTCTTTAGTTTTTGCACCTACTTGATCATTTCGACAAATCACATTTGTTATAATTTTATAAAATAGTTTGTTCAATATTTATAGCAAATTGCGGAACACTTAGTAAGTGAGACAAGCCAAGTGCACAGTAAGACTAGGCCACTACAGAGGAAACACAGTCAATTATGTGCGTAGCCTCACCTCTCTCCATCATTGCCAGTCGGTGTTTTTTTCTCCAATATGCAAAATAACCAGAGAAACAGAGTTATCCAAAAAATATTCTTTGTATTGTTATTCTGTCTTTTATAACCTTGGCAATTAAAGTCACAGAGTGAATCACTATGAAATGGCTGGATGGGTATGTCTGTCATTACACTGAAGTGTATAAACCTCTGTGTGGATGAACCTGTTGATGGTTTCTCTGTCATGGCTTGAGGCAACATTAAATTAATGAAGATAAAGAGCTGTGAGACAAAAATAACTCCCTGTGTCTCTGGTGAGCCTGTGGTGGAGAATTCAATAGCACAAATTATCTTCCCTCAGAGTTTTGGCTGCCAGTAGGGACATGGTAAAAACAACAAAATGTGTAATAGACTTTAAGAAACGGCAATTGTCAAGTGAGCAACTCCTGATTTAAACAGCAATTGTACACATTTGGTAAGAACAAATACTAGGCGAAGGTGGGGATGGGATTTCCCAAACGCAGTTTATCTCAGCTTTGGTTTCATTTCTTCACCTTAAGGACAATTACATCTCAAATTTGTTGTTTGTCTTTAAATGGTATGTTTCTGTTGTCATGACGTTAGAGTATATTCATAGGGCATTTTCTTTAAACTACAGCAGTTTTATATGATATTGTATATGTGATATATTTATAAAGCGTGTGTACATCCAATGTGTTTTTTTCGTGGCCACGTCCATCCCCCACTGACTATAGATTTTTCCTAGGTATTACCAGGTTGAATAGTCTGTCTGATCCCCCCCCCTGTCTGGTGTGAAATGGTATATCCCCAAGGGAAGTCCTTTACCTCCCCCATTCTCATTTGAACTTTGACCCTGGCCTCCTGCCTTTCAGGATATGAAATGACCCTCTCGGTGGGAGAATGTTTTTGGAACTGTTTTTAGCTTGAGTCTGTTTAATGCGGGCTGGAGCAGACCAGGAGCAGCTCAATGGGGCTGCATGGCCATTTTGTTTTGAGATCTAAAGGGCTCTTTTTCTTAGCAATTGATTTGACTCTTACAGTGTGAGCAAAAGGGTGGTGGGCACATATCATCATCCTTTGAGCCAGTCATAGCACTTGTCTCATGTTTTTAATAAACAGATATGTCACCATGTCATGGATGGTTATACAAAGGGTTCCATCAGTATACTATAGAGTACAGTTTGGTTCCTCCAAGTTAAACATGTGTGTGGTTGGAGAGGTGCAGAATGTAAACGTGTCCCCAGGTTGTCACTATTTCATAGAAGAGTTGATTTACAATAACCCATTGCTTTGATCAACAGAGAAGCTCAGACGTTGGTTTGTAGCAGAGAGGTGTTGACTGCACATGAAATCATCATGTTAACGTTCATCCATCAGCTCCCCCCTACATGCTGATGGCCTTGTGCATGGCATGAAAAAACTATTTAACTATACCAAGATGTGGTAATCCTGCTGCTGTTGCCATTAAAATATATCTTACTCTGTTTGATCTAGCTATTGCACCAGTCTGCGGTGCAACAACACTGTCTGTAAGATAGACACAATAGAATTAAGATGAATAATATTTGATCATCTTCAGTAACCCTTGTTTTTCAGGGTCTCTGCTTTTTAGGCAAGAGAGACAACAAATAACAGATTTTGGATAAAGGCTTTTTCATTTTATAAATAAAAAAATACCATGTATCGCATTTTCCTCATGTTTTAAAGACTAAATGTTACATAAATCATACACATTACAACATATGAACAGATCTGTCTGTAAGAACCTTCAGAACAGTGCTAGGAATTATTACAGAAAGTAGAGTTGATGCTAGTGCTTTAAAAGTTTGCTTTTGGTATTTTTGAGTATTTTGAAAAAATAACTAATGTTGAGATAATGGACTTTAAAATGTTGCACTTACACTGGTTGTAATTTGGTCACATAATGGTAGTGCTTGACATATTTTTACTATCATTATAGCAATATATATTACTGTTGTAATAGGCTCCTCATATATTTCTTCATATATGCTGTATAGAGAAACAGAGCTGTTAAACCCAGGAAGAAAAGAACATTAACACAATAATCAACCAGCCCTTTGCAGTAGTTCTGCTGCTTCAATCTGAGCGTCTTCCTTTTTAATCATCATCAGAGTGGAGCATGTACGGCAGGTGCTCAACATTCAGGTGTTAAATTGAGTGAGAGCATGTGATTGTGTATGGCAGCCTTTCCAACCAAAAGTAACAGGAACTTTTAGTTTCAGGAACTCCTCTTCTCCTCCTGGGAACTTTAAGGTCCCTGTGGCCCGTTGTTGTCTCTGTTTCCACCGCGAGATGGAGAGATCGTTGGCACTGCCCAAAAGTTCCTGAACATTTGTAAAGTAGTATCACCCCAGAGCACCCTTTTTCAGGGGGTAAAACAATTACTATATTTAGACCCAGTTCCTCCAAAGTTGTCCTATGGTCCGTGCTCAGACCAGTAAGCTGAGCAAATTTTAATTTGCCAGTGGCAGGTCTGGATTTTTTCTGCTAGTAGACCTATGCAGCATGGGAGAACACGTTGCTCTGTAGTTGGTACATGAGCGACTCCTACTTCTGCTTTGTAATAAGTCACAGCTTGTCTATTGTAAAGTAATCTCCCTGCCATATTTATTCACTTAGTAAAGAAAAAGAGGAATTCAGCAATTGAATACAGTACAAACATAGTGTATCAAACAAAGCCACATGAATTTGTTGACTTGTTTGATATATTATGAATCTGATCCGCTGTTTGTCTTTTGCTGTAAGGGATCACATGGTTTGGATAAGTTGTGCTTTATGGGACGCCAAATTCATTGCAGTCATCTCCAAATTATATTTGAGAAGTTATAGTTTTTCATTAGTGTGCCGTGCGTCCAGTCTTTTTTTCATTTATTTACTCTTGTCAAAAAAATTCTGGCATCCCAGCTGAGATCTTAAGCAACCCATTGAGTTGACTTTGGAAGGCGCTAAGCATTCCTGCTCGACACCATATTAGCCCCTACTTCTCCCCACCTCGGGGGGGTTGGGCAGCCTGCCAGGTAGAGGGTTGCCATGACGCCTAACACCACCCTTTACACTGCCCCCCCACCCTCCTCCTCCTTCCAGAAGGTGCCAAATTTTTGGGAAGGGGCAGGCCAGCCTATAACGTTTTGATTTAGACAAAAGATGTCTTCACAGTGTCAGCAGAATACTTACTGGGAATGTTGTGGCTTTTCTGGTAGGAAATCATGTGATCGTTCCAAGCCAAGGGTTTTGTAACGGTGCCAGCCTGAGCTGAGAGAGAGACAGAGCAAGACACACAGAGGGAGAAAAGAGGGAAACTTTGAATAACGATGCCAGCTTATCCTTTTTTCTCCTGTGTTTTTTCTTGTTTTCTCGTTTGTTTCGGAGAAAATGGCGGACGGCACGTTGCTGAACTGAGCCATGCTTTGTCGGTGAGCTCAGTGTAGAAGTGTCCCTCGGCCTTTTCTTCATTCCTCTCATTACTAGAAAAAAAAACGGCAACATTCTCAGTCTCATTGCTCAAACCCCAGGTAGAGTAAAAGATTATAAATCAGACAGGATAGTAGAACTCGTGGGGTAAGTTGCATTTTCACTCTCTCACTTCACCCCCATTCCTTTGTCGCACTGCGGCCGTAGTAGGAAGAGTCTGTTGTTTTGTGTCTGCCTGGCACTGGCACAGTTAATGGTAGCTGACCGTGGCATGCTTGATTACACTGGCATCCCATCTCAGGGCTCTGCTCTCTGCTCTCTGCTCTCTGCTCTCTGCTATCTGCGGTAGTGGCTAAAGTTGAGCTAACCTCTCTCACCACAGCCACATTGCCGCTTGGCCCAGGAAAGAGGACTGCTTTGGCAAATTCTGCAGGGACCGTTTGGGATAGCAGTCCACAACAAACTACCGATTGTTATTATTACGGACCTCATTTCCACATCTGGGAACTGCTGAGGCATGTGTCGCTCACACACCGAGGCACAGCCATTTAGGAATATACAGTCGTTTGTGTTCAAATGTTTTTGTCAGAGCAGTTTCGGGCATGTTTTGTAGCAGAATACTTCTCACTTGTTTCTTATGCAGGTTAGCGATAGTGTTGCTAGTAGTTCATAACTGTAGTGATCATCCCTTGTTAAAAGTTACACAGGCCTTTATAAACAGCAGTTACATGTCATTGCGTGTTGTATTGAACTTTCTTTTTCCCTGTTTTTTAAAGAGCGGATCTGAAGATTGACCCAGGTCAGCAAACCCCCTCCACCCCCTGAACAAGACACTTCTATGAAAGGTAAGTAATCACAATCCTTTGACCAAACTGTTTGATGAAGCCTGATTTATGTGGTAAATCTCAACAAAGGCTTTTGGTTTCTCTAAATGCCATCTGAACTCAAAACCCTTTTCTCACTGAAATTTGGACTCACTGTGTCTTTCATGCCTCTGTGGAACGTAGGCCAAAACACAGTCAACTGATTTCTGGTAAACAAGCGGAATTTTGAGGTCAAGTCCTGTTTGTTTGATTGGCATCTCTCTCTAAATGAACCGACACACGGCACGTCACATACAGTATTCACATCTGGAGTCCTTTGTCATTTTATGAGAGACTCCATGTGCTCCAGATTTCATGCTACTTTTTAGCATCCTTTATTCAATTATTTTGATACTTTGGCCATAATAACCATTTGGCACAAACCCGTAGATCCGATCTTGTGGGCAAATCTGACAGCACAAGCTCGCCTCTGTGGGTCTCTGTCATCGTGGTGTGAACGTCATCTTTCTACTTTTTTTATATATTTTTTTCACTTCTTGCTTGAATAACATTGGTAATAAAGCTCATATGAAAGGTGTTATAAACGTATATGAATCACATGGCAGTACAATGATCTTACTCTGACATCCGTGCAATGACCAACAATCTGTTAGTAGCGAAAGCTTCCAATAGGCATGGGCCGACAACCGGTTTCAAGGTATACCACGGTTTGAAAAAGTCAAGGTTTCAAAAGCGCCATTATATTCCTTCATACCCTTCTAAGGTGGCCTGGTCCTACCAGTCCATCTTACTTCATTTCATTTGTACAGAAGGTCTGGAATCGCTCAATTGACAAACGTTAACTCACCTGAAGATGGGTGTCTGTTGAAGTTTAAAACTATTGGATCTGCCCAGTGCCACTCTGGATCTGCCAACCAATCGCATAAAGTTTGGTCGTGACGTATGTCATGCGCCGGCTTCTGAGCCACTCCTTCTGTTAGCTGATTGGACCGGCAGAAATCTGTCTGGAGAAAACCCAGTAATATACCGCACACCCAGACTGACAACTGAAGGGTAATGAAAATTGAGAGGAAGTATTTATGCGGGCGGTGTATGTTAACATACAATTTTATTAATGTTCCAGATATTCCTTCATCATTACTTTTACGAAAAGAGAAATGTAGAAAGTGAGCATGTCTCTGAAAAACCTTGTTGAGCTACTCTCTTGAAGGAATGCTTTTATTTCATTAATTGCAATACCGTGATACCCTTAAACTGTGGTATTTTTGCATTAAGGTTATCATACTGTCAGAATATCATGCCGGCCCATGCCTTGCTTCCAATATTACTTCCGCCTGAAACATGACAATGGCCATGATTCTGTGTCAGATAAGGAGAACAAAGAGTCATTTTAGCCAGAGGATGATGTACTTTGTTTAACAAATAGCCAGGAGGAACCCTAGCTGAAAATGTGTGCATCCGGGTTGAGGTAGTAGGTTGTATGGTTTAGAATTACACCCTGGGAGTTAACTGTACAACCTTCTAGCTTTCCTTGGAGTACACGTATGACATCAAGTCTGTAGAGCAAAATGTTTAGCTTATGTAACTCGCCAGGCGGTATGACATTTTTCTATAGCGTTAGATTGTATATAATGCCTCCATGCAGTGTTAAAGGTCTTTGTATTAATGTCATTTTTTTGCCCATCTGAGGTTCTCATTTCATAGCTGTGACCTTAAGCTGTGGTCACCCTGCCTGCTGCGCCTCCGAACATTTCAATTAGCTTTAGCTTGACATATACTGTATTATTTAGACATGCATAATGCACAATGCATTATGTTGAGGCCGAGTAATCCCACCGCATCGATTGCATTATGGTGTCGCTTTAACTGCTTAACACAGAACAAATGAATGAGAAGGCTAACTGTTTTCCTAGATCCTAAGTTAAGCAAGTCTTGCTAACTAACAAATCTTAGGAATGAGTGCAGATTTATGCAGGTAAATGGGCTAAATACATTTCAAACTGTTAAACCATACTGTTGCATTGTTGCTCCTCAAAGACTTCTTTGAGCTGTAATGTACTTTAAAATGATAATGTTAAAATATATCAATTATGCTTTTTTAATAACGATGGCTTCACTTCTCCAACTGTTGTGCACTCTTTAGCCCCTTTCACACATAGTTCCCATTACATTACCGGGAATACATTCATTTTACATTGATTTTCCCTTTTTAACACAGTTAGTCAGTGTCCCTCCTTTGCGTCGTTAGAATCAGTCGCATGTGACCTGTGCGTGCCAAACATTATAATGCACAGATGGTTTGACTCAAACACAAAGTTTGAAATATAATCATCATAAATCTGACTTGTTCTGTTTAACAGATTCCTGTCATGGCTTGCGATTTTTACAGCAATGCAATTTGTACATTGCATTTTGCCGCATTTTGTGTGGCAGCCGACTCAGGTTGAATACATTGCTCAGGGATTCAGAGGTTTGATTTTTCATAACATATCCCTACAGTATTTACAGCTGTTTGGCCCATGCTGCTGCCACAGTGGACCTCAGTAATATCCCAGGTTTGTCCCAGCGTGGGAAAAAGCTGTATGTTTATACATTGTCTCTCGGCCTAGTGATATTTTGTCCGCAGTTCCATACAATGAGCATTTGTGATATGAGGTCTGGTTTCAGGTTGAAGCTTGCCCTGGCGACACTGAAGTCTCTGTTTACTGTAGACTTGTCCACTAAAGGCTCAATGCGTCTGACTTCATTTTCTGTCTGGCATTAAGCCATGGCTTGTAAATTGACTCCATAGCAGCAGCGCACAGCAGAGACAAATGGCCCAGCAGATCACCTCAAGATTTACCCCACAGATTGTTACTCTTTAGGACCACTTGATTTGAAATGCAGCTTGAGTAGAGGGAGCGTTGTTGTCATTTATGCTCTGGTTCTTTATCATAGTGACAGTTTTTTTTTAGTTTGATGGATGACAAGGGGGATTTTAGCTGTTGTTTAGGGCCGGGCCGGGCTGAGTGGACCGGACCACCTTTCTGTTAGTTCCTTTGGTTTCATGCTCGTGTTTGCTTCTTTTTTTTCAGCAGGTTTGAAGTTCAGTTTCCACATCCTCATACTAAGCAATCACACGTATAATCCTTTAGAATACTCTCTTAGGGCTATATTTGCACTTTATATTTTTCTATATTCTCTTTAAAGGATTGCGTATACATGACACTATAATAATAACCAGGAGGGGCTTTCCATTTTAAAGTAATGGTGAGAACTGAGACATTTAGGCCACACTCCCAACGCTAACACACCTTCTTTTTTTGGACAAATAATATAGAAAATCCTGGAAAACTCCTTACTTGATTTCTTTGTGTGAAAGATATTGAATGGGATTAATTGGAAATATCTATTTTTAGCTCATCAGTAATTAAATCTGGAGCGGGTACTAAATCCTCCATAGAAGCCCAGTGATCCTGCTCAGCCTGGGCCATTGTCATCCAACAGGTTTCTGTGAGGGAATATGATCCTGGTAAATCCTTTGGAAACCCAATAACACCTTTTTAACTATTTTTTTTGTTGGCAAGAATCACACCTACTCATTCAACTAAACATTGCCAGGGCTCACAGCACTGGCCAACCACTCATTTGTAGAATATTTTGAATAAAAGCTATTTGCACACTGAGTCTGTAGGTTTCGCACAAAACTGTCACACATTTAACAATAGATACGAGCTCACGTTGAGTCCATCACGTTGACACACTGTCTTCAATGAATTTGTCTGTCACATACGTGTTTGGATCAGGTTGGATTATCAGCGTTTTTCTCTTATCATACACATGTTTGTTTATGTGTGTATGTATTTGTGTGGGGAGAGGACTTTAACATCAATTAATAGAAAAAATGTGCAACAGACTCAGTGTGCAAGGTTCTTTGCGGTAACGAAAAATTACAGATAAGGAAAAAACGCAGAAGAAAAATACAGACAGTTGGCACATCATGCTAGTCAGATTCTAAAATAAAAAACTAGTGAAGGTAGGAACACATGTAACTGCTTTATTCAATCTTCTAAAAGTAAAAAAAAAAAGTAGTTCCTCTTCCATACAAACCTTATAGAGTATGGACACTCCAGAGTTGTGAGTTTATTTAAAGAAGTGTGATTTTCTCATCTCTCCTCGCCTCTCGATGGGTCCTCCAGATGTGTGGAGGCAAAGCGCTGCTGCTGACAGTCATGCTGGCTCAGCACTCCTCTGTCCAGCAGCTAAAAGTCATTGTTTGCAGCTGGCCATTCATTTATGGGATGGTTGAACAAATAAATGATGGGATTAGATAAGGGCCGCTTCATGCCTTCACTGCTACAACAGTCCCCTTTGAGAAAGCAGTTGGCTGGGAGACTCAAGGTTATTCAGCTTGACTTTAAGAATTCATTAAATAAAGATTTTCTTTATTAAATGTGTAATGCTGTGGTCAAAATGATGTAAAGCAGGGGTGTCAAACTCTGGCCCGCGGGCCAAATCTGGCCCATTTCAATATTTAATCTGGCCCGCGAACCAATTCGGCAATTCCATTCAATTTGGCCCGCAAAAAAAAAAATATATATATATATATCATGATTTTTTTTTTTTTTTTTTTTTTTTTTTCATGTGGAGCCTGTGCCATATTGGCACGTCGCACACGCTCCCAACCGTTAGGACACTCGCATAGCTTACCACTAGGAATGTCTGCTGAAAGTTCCACAGCTCAGGATTTTAAGCCATGAATTGATGAATTTGCATTGAAGAAAAGATGTCAGTTTTCTAATGGCTGTAAATAGGCCAATCTATGGGGCTAAATAGCATGCTAATATGATGATTGATTGTGTCAACTGTCTAAGGATGAATGCTAACATTATCTGGTTTCTAACTTTTGCCTGAAGTTACAATATAGCTCACTAACTAACGTTAGATACCCGCTGATAGCCCACCCCTTTTGTTTCCAATGGTGGCTTTGCATTTCATTACCAATGTAAAGTGTCATAAATAGTTAACACTGGTGCTGGGTCATGATTCCTATAAAAAAATAAAATTTAAAAACGTGATATGTTTTGAATGTGCAGAAAGTTTTGAAAAATCCAAGAGAAAACATATTGTGGCTCAATCCAGGATGCCTGAGAGCCTTACTGCATTATAGTCCTTTATAATTGTTTCACCAGGAACCTGAATGTTGTCTTTTCCTTTACAAAAATAAAGACATTTCCACAATAAATTGACGCAGAAAAGGCACAGAAAACCAACACAGAAAAATCCACCAGAATACAGGAAATTAAGTGTTTGACGCACACAAATTTCTGGGGGAGCACCCCCATACCCCCCACATATAATTTGTCCCCCAAAATATGTAAAGAAAATCTAGCCTATGCCTCGTATGTACGCAGGTTATATACCTAGATATGTTGTTTGAGTTTTTGATTAAAAAGAAGGCATGTCAGTAAGCGACATGTCTGGCCCTTCGTGTGATTATCATGTCGTAATTCGGCCCTTTGTGAAAATGAGTTTGACACCCCTGATGAAAAGCAATGACTGACACTGGCAACGAGTGCAATGATGTTAGTGTCTATTGCACAAAGTTATATGACATATAGAGTATGCCCCAAATTCGCATTACTTTCTATTTAAAAAAAGAACAATAATTCTAAAAAACACAAAGTGGGAATTGATTGATTCAAATTTCCCTTTCTTTCATTGGCTAGTTTATCATGCATTAGTCAGCTTCTAAATGTATTGACTGCTGTCTCTTAATACCAAAGCCGAAACAAAGGAGTGAATTGTCTCCTATGGTGTGTACAGCTTAACTGGAAGAACACGGAAGATATCCAGAGATTTAAATAGCTCCTATTTGAAGATATAGACTTAGAGAAGCAAAAGCACACGGTCCCCAAAGGATCTTTATTTAATTATCTGTGAATGGATGGATTCAATATATACACGTGATCACATCGCGGGTTATCCTTTGCTTTTTTGTTTAGAGACATTTAAAATGGAATTAACCAAACACACAAGGGAGGAATTTACTTTGTCATACTTTCTCTTCCTCCGTTGTTCAAGAGCCATCCACAATCTATCACAGGGAATCTCAACCTGGCACAAAATACTTGTAAAAATCAGCCAATTGCAGCTCGCTTTCTGTAAGCGGTGATTGGTTTCTTGTTTCTTGACGTCACAGACGGGTGGGGGGTGGGGGGGACCTTAGTAACAAAATGGCCTTATACCAGAACACTGTCAGTTCTAGCTGAGCCCGGTTCCTTTTGCGCTCCCCTTAACTCATAAAATCTCACTTCTCCTATAAAAACCAGCAGCCTCCAGCACTGGATCTTCCCAAGGAAACATATTCCCCTCTTTTTCAATGTGCTGGAGTTAATGGCAAATGAATAATCATAACACAGCGATGGCAGACATTGATCTGTCTGGAGTCAGGCCCCTCTCTGCCTTGCTGCATCAGCCACTCTCTCCCCCTCTATTGATAGGCTCTTGGCCCTTGACCCCCGGGACAGATCAATGGCATCGATCAGAGAAGGGCATGGGACAAGGGCAGGATCTGCTGACGGGGCCCGACAGCTAGTGTGACAAGACATGATCGTCATTAATGTCCCGCTGGCTGGCTGGCTGGCTGGCAAGGCGCTGTGCATCATATATATTCCCCCCCCCCCCCCCCCCCCCACCGACACACACACACACACACCTACACACACACACACACACACACACACACACACACCTACACACACACACACACACTTCCCTCACCCCTCTTACTTCTGCTGCTTCCATGTTCCCATTCTGTGCTGCTTGCAGAGATATACTGTATCTATTGTTTGAATACCTGTCTGATGCTTTGCCTGGCATCCATGGCACACAGATATGCATCGGCAGGCTGCGTGGAGATATTTTGAGCTCATTGTAAGGACAAAAAAAACGGTGTCGTTTGCAAAGCGTCTGCCTTCTTAATGTCTCTCGGCTCATTGTGCGCGCTATACTTTACCAATTAGAAACAGAGCCTCCCGGTTCCTATTTTTGGGAGCTTTGAAAAAAAGAGTTGCTCTTATCTCGGTTACAATTCAAAGCCAGTGAATTGGAATCCACTTCAACCCATGTCACAACAACTTGATTCTGTGTTTTCCCTGATTGATGGTAAATCCAACCCCGATAAGTTACTCACGTGATTTTCCAATTCCCGACACTGTGAACATGTGTCATGTGTATTTATATAACAGGGACTGGATTGTGACTATTGTACTACGCTCAGGTGGACCAATTTCATCTTGGTTATATATCCGTCTAGACTGTTAAACAAAGTGAGCAATGTTTGCATGTGTGCCTGCATGCGTGTGTGTGTGTGCGTGCGTGCGTGTATGTGTGTGTGTAGGCGGAGGGGGTGATGGGTGGGATGCGGCGACAGCTCCAGACTCGGCAGTGACACGGCTGTAATGGAGCTGATTGATCACCTATATAGCCGCCTGCTGGCCCCGCTGGCTTTATCATATACCAAACCCCCCTCCCCCCGTCTCTGCGTCACTGCCGACATCAACCCAGCCAATCTGCGAAGCCCCAACCTTCCCCCATAGACTTCAACCTGGCCACGGTTTTGACATTGGCTGCAGGATTTTTCTGCACAGCTCTCCGGCGTTCGTCGATTCGTTTTTCTGTATGTTTCCATCGGATGGCAAAAGGTATACCGACGCATTTGCCGTATTTGTCGAAAGCGACATTTATCAATTCAGCCTTTTTTTCCGTGTATGGAGTCAAAAAGCCGCTGTTTTCCATTTGAATTAAAAGGGCATAATCAATCAATGATAACATTCACCGATCTCTCTCTCTGCCCCCACCCCCACTCCTCCACATGTCACACGGGGTCATAACCCTAATTTATCCAGGGCGTTGAAGGTGATTAAGCTCTGAGATTAGAACAAGCTGTCAAGGGCAGATCTCATTCAGACTAGAAGGAGAAAATACAATATATATATAAGGAAAATAAAAAGTCAATGTTCTGCTGTGTCCATGGTTGGAGCAGGTGTAAAACATTTATAAGCCTATAATGGTTTTCCTGTTGGAGTTGTCCATCTGAAGAAGGCTATCAGACCAGAAAAGAACGAGAAGCCCTTCAAAGTAAATTCATTTAGAAATTGATTCACTATTCTTGTGATCAGATACAAGTTTTAACAGTTTGACTTGAAAGGCTTTACTGCAGAGCTCAAATGCATATTCCATTGAATAGCTGCATGTGTACAGGCAGAAGTGTGAATGATAAGTCGTGTGCTGGCAGTCCATAGTCAGTGTTACATGGTTGACATACAATATGTTAAGGCCCTCGCGTGTTTCTGTCCTGCTACGCTGGCAGGAAGATCATTTACAGGAAGACACTTCATACACATGTACACATGGAAAGCCATCAAATCACAATTCAAAATTTAAATATGGACATAAAATATGACAAGTTTCCTTGTGTCAATGGATCGTTTGACTCACTATCAGCCATTGCTTTCCCCTCTGTGTGCCTTACGCTGCTGCCTGCTTCTCTCACGCCTCCGTCACAATATTGTGACAGTGACTGTTTGTTCACTTCACGCTTGAACTGACCACATCGCTGTCTGTCTGACAGGTTGTGTGTGTGTGTGTGTGTGTGTGTGTGTGCGTGTGTGTGTGTGTGTGTATGGCACACACATAGCCTGCCTGGGCTTGTGCTGCCGGTTCTGCCTGTGTGTGCATCTATTTTTGTGTGTCGCCTTTTACACATGTTTTAGTAGGGGCTTCATCTGTTTTGTGATTGTATGTGTGTTTCTACAGTTTCAATCTACAGTTCACATGTTGCAAGACAGTGGGATTGCTACAGTGCATCTTTCTCCATGGGCAAGCAGTTCGCTGCAGTGTGTGTGTGTGTGTGTGTGTGTGTGTGCGCGCGCCGCTGGAAAAGAGAAGAAATTGATCAGCGCAGGGAGGAACGTGTTCACCAGCAAAGGCTGAATGGAGGGTGTGAGAGAGAGATGGAGAAAGAGAGAGAGAGCGAGGGCTGTCGCTGCAGACTCCTGCTGCAGTATCTCACTTTGGGCAAAGCAGCTGCAGACAGGGAGTAACAGACAAGGAAGACAAGCAGACAGGTACGGGGGGTAGTGGTAGAGGGCAGTATAGATGCTAGAGAGGCAGGGCGTAGTTTGGGGGGGGGGTTGAAGGGTCAAATGGGGGAGGGGGGTGGGGGAGGTAAAGGTAGTGGGTTGCGGCAGCTGGAAGAAGCGTATGTTTTTGGCTCGTTTTCTTTTCAAATTTTTCCTCTGGGTGATGGCAGAGCATCATGTGGGACCTGTGACCAAAGGTAGATGGAAGTACAGAGGTGTTGATGACAGAGGCAAGGCATGGCCGTGTCTGTCTGGAGCATGGGAAGAGGAAGAGGAGTAGTGTTAGAGGTGAAGGAGGGTGGGGGGGGGAGTTAAGATGCTGTGGTGGAGCTGACAATGCAAATCCTTCGGGATGGAGCGATGCTGTGTGGTGGGGTGGGGGGAGGGGTGTTCCAGGCGTCCCACCTCACTGACCTGCGTCTGGGCTGCAGCAGCTTCCCCGCCGCGGACACCTTCGGCTTCACACACACACACACACACATACACACACACACACACACACACATACTCATTCTGCCACCGCTGCCCTTTTTTCTCCCTCCTCATCCTCGGCTCAGAGGTTGGATAACAAAAGGCGTGTAGAGTTGGTCGGCAGACAGAGGAGTGAGCGTGCTCGGCAACGCAGCGTTGGGGCTGGGTGGTTCATGCGTAGCATTTCATTTCCGGAAGCCTCCACTTTCTTACGCCTGGCGTTTCCCCAGAGAGAAAGAGACAGTCAGAGACATCTATCCTTTCTTTCTCTTTAGTCTGAGGGGGAGGAGTTGTGAGGTGGGTGGCAGGAGAGGAGGGGAGAGGTGGTGGGGGGGGTTTGGGTGGTGGTGGTGTGTTTGGGTACATGACAGGCAAAAATGGACATGGGAATGTTTTCAAAATGACTTTGTTGATATTTACTGCAGTTTGGCAATTTTATCGCAAGATTATTTTTTTTCATTAGAAGCTGTTATGTCTGACTCAAGCTTGTTGCCTTTGACATTGACAACTTATTGCCATGGTGGGGCAAGTGTCTGGTGTGAAGGTTGTGCCGCAGTCAAGTGTGGAGTTTTTACCTGTGTTTTCGCTCAGCCTCCGACCGCTGTATTTACTACATATTTGAGCGAACACTGTTGGTGCTTGCCCCTGTGCTGGGGGCTGAGGCTGTCTCAGTGCGTCCATCTGTCAGTGCAAACGGACAAACGGACGGCCGTCCACAGTCGGGTCCGGGGTTCAGCCACCATCGCAGGAGAGAGAGAGAGAGAGAGAGGTAGACTGATGATCAGCCAACGCTCCTTAGGACAAAGAGGAGAGAGCCCGGCTGCTTGGCTTTGGGGGGGCTTTTTCCTTTTTCCAGCACAAAGGCTAGTTAGCACAGAGCAGGCAGTGCTGCCCCCAGCCTCTGCCTGCCTCTGTCTGGCTGCTGCCATCAAGATCATTTGTACAACTAAATGTACCTCTTTGTCTTCCTTTGTCATCTGTCTTTTCTCTTTTGCTGCTGCTGTCGCTGTTGTCTGGTGGTATTTAATGCATGTTTCTACCTTTGCATGTCTTTGTGTGTGCAGGAATCAAGCTTGAGCCTTCTGAGCAAAATAACTTAATCTACAGTGGAGGAAAAGAGGAACATGGGAACCTTTTTTCTCTGTCCCGAGCACATAGCCGTATTAGATTTTTTTGATTTCTGTTCATTCCTCATAAAACGATCGGTGCCTACGGGCAGGCATTTGGGTACTTTTAAGTGAAAGCGGTTGCGGAAGAGACAGTGTGTGTATGTGTGTGTGTCTCTGTGTGTGTCTGTGAGGAAGAGAGAGAGAGAGAGAGAGAGAGAGAGAGAGAAAGGTGTCAGTGCCCACTCAGTGCCCTGCAGCTGACTGCAGCCTCCTTCAGTAGACTGTCGTACTTCACCTGCTCCCTGAGACCCTAACTTGTGAGCTCTCTTGATCAAATATCACGGGTTAGGCTCTTGGGACGCGGGCGGAGGGCACAATCCTCTTTTTCTGCCAGAATGTTCCGAGGATGGAGTCGGAAAGAAGCACCAACTGTCCTCACTGTTCAAACTGTATGTCTGGTAGGGCCGATGGACAGAGAGGAAGATGAGTGGAGATATGAAAAAAGGGAAGTAGTTGAGCACAATAAAAAAGCTAATGTTTGTTGGATCTGTGTCCGTCCAGCTCCTCTGTCACTGCATTATGTTGTGTATAAGTCGAATGTAAGCCATGATGACACCACAAATGTAAGAATGTGCATGTTTGTTGTGTTTATTTTTATAAGAGCGCCTTTCGGCCATTCACTTCCAGAAACCGAAACACTCATCGACGTTGCACTGCATTGTCTATCGAACATTGTCATCTCTCAGTGTCAACGTCTGTGTTTGAATACCATCGGAGTAACACATGATCTGATTAGAAATGGCAGCACACACAAACCACTCTGAAACCACACCACACCCTAGACTCATGTCGAATGACCCCCTGTCAGCACAGCGTATAGCAGGGAACCAGCAAATATGTGTGTGATGCTGCATTACTGAGAGCCTTCAGCCAGATGGAGCAGACTGAGACCAATGCCACATCTGCTGCAATACTGCCGCTTTTCATGTAAAACCTAAAGATTCTAATACACGTTTTACAGTTGTGTTTTAACAGGCCATTAGCGTAATCCATAGCCAGCAGCCAGCAAGTCTCATATATTCACATTTACACATTCAGTCATTTCAGTTACTGCTTCAGAAAGTGATCAAATATTTTAAATAAGAATAATTTAGCGTCTAATAACAATTCTACTAAGAAGTTTTTACCGACTCGTTTTAAATATACGGAATCCCCAGGTACAAGAGCAAAGTATGATGCTCTCAAAATTATGTGGACAGTTACAGAGCAATTATTTGGTTTCTGAACAAATTCATTTTTAATAGAAATGGGTTATTGAATAGTCACATGTACCGTATTCATGATGACTCAAATTGTCAGTGAATAACAGCAAACAGAAAGAGCCCCCTTCATTGTATTAAGTTGATTGGTATGTTTAAATCAAGAACTGAAGACAGAAAAATTAGAACGCTTAATTTTTTTTTTTAAATCAGTTCCACAGAGATGTTGCTGCTTTCTTAATTTTGAACATCTCCGTCAAAAAATGTGCCAGTGTCACGAGACCTCACGACCAAATTCTTCTAAATCGATATTCAAACTTGAGGCATAGGACCACTCACACAGACGCTGTTAATTCAGCAAGACAGGCCGGCGAAAAAAGACCAGATTGAACATTGAATAGAAAATGAAAATTCGGAATCGGTCTCTTATGAACACCACCAAAGAAGTGCAATTAAAAATAAATTAGGCCTGCTGCTAAAAAAAAAAAAAAATCCTGTTTTTACTTAACGCTTTTCAAAGGTGTGACTTCACACCCCATTATAGTTTGACCTGCTTCTTAAACTTAAGAGTGTTCCCAAGGCAGCTTTCTTTCTCTCAAAACCTAATTTCTGCTAAATTACCCATATTAAGAATGCAGTTCAAAACAATTGATTTTTTCTTCTTCTTCTCTCCTCTCCATCTCCCTCCCAGTCTTCTGTCTCCCTCTCTCCCTAATTATGTTTTTTTTTTCTCGTCCCCATTCGGTCTCAATAGTGAATAATGTCGATGTGCCAACTAATCAGTGTGTAGCCTATGCCAGCAAGCCCTCCCCCCCCCCCCCCCCCCACTCACCCACCCAGCTACAGCCCCATGCATACCAAACAGCCAAGCCAGGCACGGTGCGACAAGTGCTGAGCAGTGAGACGCAGAGCTGGTGCCCACTAAACAGCCAGACACTTTTATTAGTGTTCCGTCTGTCTGTCTGTCAGCAGCCCCAGCCCCACTGATGAAATCCTCACTGTAACACAAAGCAGCACGCTCAATCCATCAAGGATCCAATAAATATCATTAAAAAAAATCAGCTAGCGGCTAGTTTGCAACGCCGGCGACTAGGGATTACAAACTTTGTTCAAAGTCAAAAGTGTTTCTCAATGAGCGACTGCTAAATAGATGTCTTGTTTGTCATCTCAACATGACACTGTGTCTGACACAACATGGGATCTCCCTCAGGGAAATTCTGCAAAAGCTTTCTCTGTAAATGCTGCTATTTTATTGGCAAAAAAAAAAGCTAATTAATTTGCATCCAAATCTTTGACCTTTTGAGGATAATATTCATGAAACATGTTTTGGTTTGCCTTCCTTCCTACTAAGTTCATCTGTTCATATTTTTGGAGGAAATGCATATTGACAAACCTGCTTTGTTCTATTGAGTCAGAGTCAGAGTCAAAAGAACAGTGCTTTTCATTTTGCTGTATTCTACAAAGGCTTGTTTGTATGGAAAATCCTTTCATTTTGATATAATATGATGATGCGCTCATAGTTAATCTGGGTAGTGTTTGTCATGCTCAGATTTCTTAATAGTTGGACAATATTAGCATGTTTTGTCCTTCAATAAAAACATCTTTGTACAGTGTTTACATAGAGCCAATCAAACTCTTTTAGGAAAACAGAAACATTTTAAGCAGCGACTATTTCACAGAAGAAATAACTAGCACTTAGAATACACTTAGAAACTGATAATCAAGCAGACATTCAGCTTTAGCCTTGACATTGACTGCACTAGTAACTAATGCAATGCCTCAGCAAAAATGTATATGATAATTGCATGTTAATCTGTAATATGCCTAAATAAACGGCATTCACTGTGTGGGTTTTTCTACACTCAGCTAGTCTTCAGGTTTGTCCAGGAGAGATTGATTCAGACTTTGAATGGGTGTAGATAAACCAAAGGCTTCCGCTGATGGACCTGTAGTGTGCACGGCGGAGATTACACTCCATTGTTCAGGGGTGGTCGTGTAGCACACAGTCGCTGCTGCCTGATCAAAGCAATACGGACAGATTAACATTTATCCACACACACATGTCTGGATTTTGGGGCTGACGAGATGGATTTAGTGAATTAGAAGGGCTTGTTTGGTGGTTTTTTCTCCCTATTTTTTTTCATACATTGATTGTCGGTGTTGCGTTGTCTGGTGAAACAGCTTAGTGGATCTCTTATCGCAGTGGGATGGGGGGGGGGGGATGCGTCAGGTACATGTCTGATAGCAGAGCAGCGTAGAATGGAGAAGGGGACCGGGTGGGGCGGGGTACGTCTGAGAATCCAGACACTGCGGCAGGAGGCCAGACAGTCACCTGAACACACACACACACAGGCTAGTGTGTGCCTATGACACCACACACATGCACCTGTTTAAGGCGAGACACAGCAGACAGAAACATTGTTTTTATTTATTTTCAATTATAAGATTTTTTACTATGTTGCTGCTACCAAAATACGACGACTTTCATGTTGTGCATGTTGTAAAAATGAAATGAAGATTAATACTCCTGATTCATCCCATTTTTGTTTTATTTACGCATAATTAGTTAATTATTTCTACATTTACATATTTATTCATAAAAAGTTTAAAAATGGTTTTCAAACATGTTTTGAATTAAAGTTTTAATGTGAGTAATCAACTAGCAAAGTTTCACAAGTATATCTAAGTTAAAAATGTGACCCTATTCTCCTTGTTTTTAATTCAATCAAGGTTATAAATTGTAGTGAAATGTAATTATCCCTGCACGTCAAAGGCACACAAGTTGCTCTATTATTCTCGGGGAGATAAAGTCTATTACCGTTTTACAGATGACAGTAAGTGCTCTGGGAGGTCGGGGGTCTGCTGTGTGTTTCTGTGTGTGTGTGTGTGTGTGTGTGTGTGTGTGTGTGTGTGTGTGTGTGTGTGTGTGTGTGTGTGTGTGTGTGTGTGTGTGTGTGTGTTTGAGCTGAGAGCTGAGGATTCTCACGGCGGGCCTTGTGTGGGCTCAGAGCAGGAGGCTGGAAAGTGGGCCGGATGATTGAAAACCAAACAACAAAGCTCAAGAGGGCCACAGGTCTCAGTACACAGCCAAATGGAATGCTCTCACTGCCCCATTTGTCCTCTGTGTGTGTGTGTGTGTGTGTGTATTGTCCAGAGGTCCATGGTGTTTTAAAGGGGTACATCCTCTGCAGGCCTTGGCCTTATCTCCCCTTCTCCCTCTGTGTGTGTGTGAACTGTGATTCACAGTTGGTTCATAGGCGTTGCCAGGGAAACCTGCTATCTGGCTAGCAGCTTGATGGAAGTTAATGAAGTGTAACTGGCAGGGATAATTATGCTCTGTCTTTGCAGGTTGACTGTCCAGTGTCTGGGACTCCACTGTGACCTATAAGCAGGCCCAGAGCAAAACGCTTTCAACCCCTTTGGCTGCCACACTGTTCAACTGCTGTAACTTAAGCATCTCTATGACTCTCGCTTTTGTAAGCCCATGTTATGCCGAGTTCTGCATGCCTGCCGAAAATTGCATTCACCTTTGTAAATGGGCTTAACTCCTTTGCTGAATAATGTATTCACATTTTAACTGTATTTCTGGAGATTTACGGGTTATATTTGTATTATATAGCACATACTTTGAGTCATTTTGGCTGCCCACTGGGAATTGCATACATTTAATCATGGTTTAATCAGCACATACTTTATTTAATCCACTTTGACAAATGAATGAATTTGACAAGCAACATTCATTTTTCTATAGGCTACTTTAAAACCCAATAGATGTTGTATCATCATTGATGAACCTGGCAAAGAAGATTATATCGTTTTAAACTGAATTTTGCCTTAATGATGCAATTGTTTCCCCTACAGCTAAGGTGCCTGGTAGGCATGCAGAACTATGCATAACACCGTCGCTACACTTGTGCCAAAGTCAGTTATTTGGAGACCTAGAGAGTTACATTTTACCACTTCTGGTTAGAAATGAATCTTCTCACTTGTATTCTCGCGAACACACATAACATGCTTTCTACACACACACACACGTGTTCAGCTAGCCTAGTCACATTCTGCTGGTTGGCTTTGTGTCTCCTGAACATTCCTAGTGTGTCCTGGAGTGTATCCGTTCAGGTGAACACTTGGGTAGTCACAGTGTTTCTATTCTGGTTATGTGGGGGATCGTCTTTGATACACCGCCACAAAGGAGCTGATAGTTCACAGATAATCTCTTCTCCATTTTTTTCTCAGTTTCAAGTTGTCCTGCGGTTTACCTCTCCTTTTAAAGGCTACCCCCTCCCCACACACACACACACACATACACTCTCACACACACACACACACACACTTATTCTAAATTGCAATCATTACTTCTTGTCTAAGAGCCTTTGTTCAATTGTCTGCCTTTCTCCACACTCAAAGGTCAGACAAAAACCAATAACTTTTGAATTTTCCGCTCAACAATAAAAATCAGAAAATAATTTCTTTCTGTGTGAGCCCATTTGTTAGCAGCCAGGTGCGTAGGTCAGTGTCATGTTAGAATGACTGGCTTGTTTTTTTGCATGGCAGCAGTAGAGAGTGAGTCAGTACAAAGTGTCAGACAGCTGTAACAGACGGCCCTGTGCGGGGTAATTAGCCCGGAGTCATTTGGAAAAGGCGCCCGGCCCGGCCCAGGTGCCCACTGTGCACAGAGAGAGACCAGACGACCTCCTTAACTCTCCCCCGTCCCACTGCAGTCACTTAAAACAGTGATGGATGTGTCCCCTGAACGCCCCGCTCCCTAGCAGGCCTCTCTCTCTCTCTCTCTCTCCCCAGTCTCTCCATTTCTCCTCTCCTTGTTTTCCTTCCATCCTTGACCGTTTACAGACGCTAATTCTCTCTGTTCTTCCAGGGAGCAGAAAGGCGTCTCCTCATTAGTATGCAGCTGATGTAGTCCAGGTGTCATGGCCGACAGAGCGGGACAGCAGGTAAGGACAATGAGAAGGCAAAGGGATGGACTTCTTTAGGGACTGAACACCTCCTACACATGCGCACACTTTCTGTACGTCACACTGCTGTAATGCACACACACACACACACACACACACACACACACACAGCTCTTTGGTTCAGAGCTCCACGTCCATTTATGCCAGAACAAGTTGCATTCAAATATTTGTGACTATCTGTTGAGTTGTGCTAGTTGAATTATTACAGTAACAATTATCCTGGATCATGTTGTTTTGTGTGTTAATCATATATTCTGTATTATACTGCATTCATTTACATATCTTTTTTTTTCTGGTTTATTCTTTGACAAAAAAAATGTAATAATTGTACATATTTCAATATCTGCTCTTCTCATTATAAATAGATTGGATTTGAAAATAAAGATCAATAAATGATGAATGTGTCCTCTGTCTGGTTATTTAGCAATATAATGTTTTATTCCATATGAGCAAACAGCAAGGAATCCAACATTTACATTGTTTTCACTTGAGAGGTTTTCATTCCCCTTGATATGGAGGATATTAGTTTTGTTGCCAAAGGCAACAAGAGAGAGGTATATTATACAAATACTCATACAGTCTGTAAGTGTGTGTGTGTGTGTGTCAGAGGAAAAGAGAATACAGCGAGACGATAAGAAAATGAGGAAGAGAGTCTGTGTAAATGTATTTCTGTTTGCTCTATTTGTGGCTGTGTGTGCGCGTGCATGCTTTGTGTGTGTGTGTTTGTGAGCAGTAGAGACAGGTTGCATGATGTTTGTGTGTGTGTTAAAGAGGTAGAGACTGACGCGGTGTGTGTGCCTGTGTGTGTGCGCCTGGTTGTGCTTGCGTGTGTGCTTGTGGGGGGGAGCAGTGTGGCCCAGGCTGCAGATATCATCCATCTCCCTGTCAGCTGGCCCAGGGGCTGCTGGGAAAGTGGCAGACAGCAGCGCTCTGACAACAGAGGCTGCATCCTAATGTTCCTCCTCCCTCACCAGGCTAAAGCATTAACCCTGCAGACCAGGGAACAAAGCACGCGGCTCAGCCCGGGACACCGCTGGCTGCAAGGCACATCAACTCCCACCATGCACCACACTCTGACCAGCAACACGTTATGCATGGACTACACTTGATCAAACCTTTCCTAAAACCTAAAATACTGGTTAAAGATGCACACAGAGAGGAACACCCTTAAAATGAGTCCATCTCTCAAGTCCCATCTACAAGGTCATATTTCTGACTGACACTGCAGTGATTTCATTTGTCGGGTGCATTTCTTTCAAAATAAAAGTCTTGGCAATAGCTGTTCTAACTGGATTACATGCTTTCTGGTTAGCCGTGACTAACTTCTGTTCTAAAGCTGCTATGAAGACATTCTATAGCTTTTGTTATGTGGGCCAGCGCTTTTGATTTGCCATCTCTCCAAGTGTTTCTCTGTGCGCTGCTAGGCGTCTAATAAACACGTGCATGAGGATTCAATTAGTTCTCATCAATGTGTCGTTTGCAGGTTTTTATTTTTTCCTGCTTGTCAAGTTATTTGAGTTTTATAGTTTCAATATAAGAAGGAAATCAAAAGGCCTTTGAGCCATGTAGTGTAGTTCTCACATAGACACCAAGTTAAAGTGCACACGTCAGGTCATATTTTCAAATCTAATTAAACTCATGAAATACAGCTCTAATGGTTTTCCTGAGCATTTATCCGAGTCCAACACAATATGTAATAGTGGAGCAATAATGAAAATACATGTATATGGATAAATATATGAATTATTGTTTCCCAGAAGAGGGAAGAATGGAAATATTGTTTATAAAAAACAGTATATTTGATGTCAAATCATTTAGACTTAACTAGACTGCTTTAACATGATACAGAAATGCACAGACTACAGAAAAAATTACCGTTCAAATGTTTGATTGATATACATTTGAAAGGATATGCAGTTATAAGTCGACTTTTTATATCAATGTATATATAAGCTATTTCACTTCACTCATTCATCTTAATATCATCAGAATATTTCATTCTACTGATTTTACCTATTACCTATTGACTTGCTCACATTGTACAGAACTTCCAGGGCAAAGGAATCCTTTCCCAACATGTGCAATACAAACATTTGTTCTGAGCAGGCACATTTAACCGTTGGAACTTTTCATGAATAAAGAACCATTGGATAGATGGAAAATAAAGAATAAAATCAAACTGTTTGTTTTTGTCTAACTTGTGTATGAATCATTGGTATAGGACAGGTCATGATTGATGTCAGGGCTTCAGAAGGTATGCATGTATGATCAAGGCTGTTAACATATGAGTGGGACACATGGGTGGGATCACACACATTCTCTATTGAACAAGCTCTCCATGTCGGGTGGGAGCTAATGTGTGTTAGCGTTAGCCAGCCATAGGGAAACAACTCCCACTGAACAACATACAGTAAACCTCTGCTGCCAATAACAATAAAGCCAATACATGGGAAAGTAAAGTGTGACTGAACTCAAGGCAATATTATCACTGGTGTCAACACAGAACAGTGTAAGGAAATTCACATTTCATTTTATACAACACTATAGCTCCCCTATGTAGCATTTATAATACATTATTCAATGGCTTTTTACACACTACTTTCTAAGATATAAAATTATATTTTAAGGGGAAAACTCTAGTATGCCATTGAATACGATTGTCTATCTTATGGTACGTTACTAAGTATTCATTAACTGCATGCACCAGTTGCAGTTACAATTTTCACTTTCATCTGCTGACTATCTATCTACGTAATAAACAATGAATTAATTGTATACATAGTTCTAAGATGTTAAAGTTAAGACAATTTTCTTATCACACATTCTTATAGAGCGCTGTTTTGAGGAGGGTCGTGGGTTACAAACGGATACAAACAGTGGAGTAGCCTACTGTGAGCTCCTCTTCAACTGTAGTGTCATGTGGGTTAGAGCCTCAATACAGTAGTTGTATAAGGCGTCAGCTGTGCTAAAGAGAAGGGCTTCAGAGTTAATATCTCCTCCTGTTCTCACTCACAAGGAAAGTACAAAATGATACATTCAGCTTTAAATGAACCAAAAGAACCGTATGACCTCAGTCAGTTCTTGCTGACATGAAGAGAGAGAGAGAGAAAAAAAAGCTAGAGCCGGTATACAGTGGAGCTGGATTTGTCATTTGTGGTTTGCTCCTCTGTGATTGGCTTTACATGTAAAACATGAACTCCATAACCAGGAACACATGTGAAAGAGCTCAGGAGAGGACAAACCAAACTCTACAGACAAGTGCAATCACTGTGTCTTTAAATGCTTCAAAGTGCCCCGAATAGGAACACTTCCACTTCCAGTCATTTCTCCTAGTTATTCCCACATGGCATGAACGCAGCATGAGCCAGTAGTATGACACACAGGGATAACTGTGCAACAGACAGTGTCAGAGAACATAACAGCAAAGAGCATCTTATAAAACTGGCTGTAAGAAAGAAATACTACTTTTTGGATGAAATAAGCTGTTTCCCCTTTCATTCAAATAAATAATAATAAAAACACAGATTGTAGGCTACATTGAGGTGTTCAACTGACTAAGCCTTGTCTGTATATTTCTCCCATACAATCATCTTTAACAGCCAGTATCTCAACATTAGTTCATTTTTTTTGATACTCGTTGATTGATACTTTTGATTTATAAAATTTAAAAAAGGTTGCATCCAGAATCTGTTGAGTCAAAACCTTTATGACAGTAATGTGTTGTAAAACATAAAATACAGAGTGTAACTCTTTCTTTATCCAGCATCAAGATTTCAGTTTTTTTAAAGAGATGCAAAATGACATACACTATGATGAGTTAGATATTGACAAATGGGCATATTTATTCAAACATATCTGAAAATAATTGTATGTTGATATGTATAAGTAACACATTTGACCCTATTCACCTGCAGTGTCTCACCTTAATAGTTCTCCCACCCCCTTACTGCTCTGCTGAAGTGCCTGACTGCAGCATTGTGCATAAGGGTTGTGGGTAAACGAGCTTCCCAGCTGTTTTGAAATCCATGTGACTGTGATTCAACCACAGCTCACAAACACACTGCTGCGCTGAGCTCAAAGAGAAGCTCTTACTGCAGCCTGGAATCCAGCCACTCGCACAGGCACAAAGAAACACTTTGATTTGTGATGAGTAAAATAAACATCATGCTTGTACACGTTAGCACAATCTGCTGACTGTGTCTCTGTCAGGGGCCTCTGGGAAATCTCACACTGCGAAAGGAAAATGAAAAAAATAAACATGAGCTTCTCAAATGTTGCAAATGAGGCTTGAACACATGTACATACCACTGTGTGTGTGTGTGTGTGTGTATGTGTGTGTGTCAGTGTGTGTGTGTGTGTGTGTGTGTGTGCATGTGTGTGTGTGTCTACAGCCAACAAAGTTGTGAGTATGTCTGAGCTATTTTGTAGCAGTAAAGTCATCAGTCCATAAATATATAAGCACTTCAGCACACCACAGTTTCACAGTTTCTATATTTTTCAATATCCAGAGGCAAAATATATATATAGTAGTTTAAGATAAATCCATGAATGTGTTTTAGATTTTCGCTTCATACCGTTTAAATGGTCCATACCACTTACATGGTGCAGGATAACACCACAAATGAACAAAGGCCTCCGGCAGTTGGTGTTCATGTTCCAAATAAAAGAGAAATCATTGCTGTACATCACATACTGACATGGTTTGGTTTCAGACCAAATCAAAGATGATCTTTTTTTTCACAAAAAACAATGTAAAAAGCTCCTGTACAGCACTTAGTTTGTTTTAGCAATGCTAGCAGCTTGGTTCTGTCGATAGAAATGTCAAAGTGGTTGGGAAACAATGGAATAAATTGCCTGATGGGTTTGTACCTTCTTGTTCCACTGGACAGGAAATCAACACCTCCTTTGGTGCACCCTTCTCTTTTCATCTAGCACCATCATCAGGTTGAATGTGTCCAACACTTTGGTTTAAAAAAAAAAAATTAAAAACATTCCCATCATCCTCTGTACTCAGTGTTCACTGCTAATAATCTTAAATTTAGCCAATAAGCTAAATGGTAACACTGGTAAAGGTAGCGCTGCTTGCCTTTTACTCATATAGCCTCACAGCGGCACTAGCACATCCCGCTTCCTGATGACCAGGTATGTACACATTTTATAATATTTTCATTATTACAGCATCCAAAATAATAAATCATATTTTGTAGTGAATGGTATCATGGTCATAGTATTAATAACAATATAAAGCTAAATGCTTTTTATGTTTGGTTTCCTTTAACACTCAGATACGGAAGCCCTAAAAGGACATGCTCGTATACAGTCAAGTGCGAAAGTTTGTGAACCCCTTGAGCCTTTTGGAATTTTATTTATTTTAACCATTATTAATTCATTTTTATCAATACCAGTATTTTTATATGAAATAACAGATGTTTGTTTATCAATTCAACATTTTTATTTTCCAGAAATCAATTGTTAAAACAGATAAAACAAATTATTTGACGAATGTTGTATGTGCAAAAGTTTGTGAACCCTGAGCTGCATTGCTTAAATCGAGCAAGGTAAACACAATCAGGTTGGCCAAATTGGTTGATGAAATAGACCAATGTAATGAGAGATCTTTAGGAAAGAAATTGGGTGGCACTAGATAAAACAGAGATAAAACCAGGTCAGTTTAGGCTCACCAAAGTGAACCCATACAGGTCAGACATGCTAAAAGGGAAACAAATCTCAGAGGATCTCAGGAATAGAGTTTTGATGTTACACATTTGTCTGGGGACAGTTATAAATTCATAAAAAAAAATTTGAGCTCAATCGGTCCACCGTGAGGCAAATCATCTACAAATGGAGAGCTTTAAGAGTGACTTAACATCTGCCTAGAAGTGGACTTCCTTCAAAAATATCCTCAAGCGCCACAAGAAAAGTGATTTTTCAGGTAAAAGCCAACCCAAACATTACACCTGGAGATTTGCAGACAATTTGAAACCACCATTATTCACTTGGGAGAAGGTTCTCTAGGTGGTAGGCAGAATTGCGTTTTTGCCCAAACATGGCGGTTTTGGTTATGACCAAACAGTTCAATTTTTGACTAATCTGTCCACAGAATAAGACTTCAGGTATCTCCAGGTGCTCTCTGGCAAAGTTGTGACAAGCAGTTTTGTTCTTTTTTGAGAGCAGAGGCTTCTTCAGCAACCATCCCATGAAAGCCATGTTGACTGAGTTTTCTTCTTATTGTGGAACCATGCACATCTGTCCCAGATGCTGCAAGAGAGGTCTGCAAATCACCAGATGTAATGTTTGGGTTGGCTTTTAACTGAAAAATCACTTATCTTGTGGCGCTTGTGGATATTTTTGAAGGAAGTCCACTTCTAGGCAGATGTTCAGTCACTCTTAAAGCTCTTCATTTGTAGATGATTTGCCTCACGGTGGACCGATGGAGCTCAAACTTTTTTTTAAATAATTTATAGCTGTCCCCAGACAAATGTGCAGCATCACAACTCTATTCCTGAGATCCTCTGAGATTGTTTCCCCTTTTAGCATGTCTGACCTGTATGGGTTCACTTTGGTGAGCCTAAACTGACCTGGTTTTATCTCTGTTGTATCTAGTGCCGCCCAATTTCTTCCCTAAAGATCTCTCACTACATTGGTCCATTTCATGACTCAATTTGGCCCATCTGATTGTGTTTACCTGCTCCATTTAAGCAATGCAGCTCAGGGTTCACAAACTTTTGCACATACAACATTCGTCAAATAATTTGTTTTATCTGTTTTAACAATTGATTTCTGGAAAAGAAAAATGTTGAATTGATAAACAAACATCTGTTATTTCATATAAAAAATACTGGTATTGATAAAAATGAATTAATGATGGTTACAATAAATAAAATTCCAAAATGTTCAAGGGGTTCACAAACTTTCGCACTTGACTGTATATTCTTTTTCATGTCCATTTGGGGCTCCTGTACATAATATATTTGTACATATGAACAACATAGTGCTATTGGTTTCCACATAGCAACAGCCTACCACACCTCTGTTAGGCACTAAATCCTTTTCAGTACTAAATGCAAGTTTGATTAACCCATATATTCTGACTTTCAATGTCTTCCAAATCTCAGTGGCCTTGTTTTTCTTTTACCACCAGCTTAAAAAAATCTGAAATCAAACCAATATCTCACATCACAATTTCCCATTTCTATTGCTGCCTCACAACCTGCTTATTGAAAAATAGCGCCCTTATTGTCAGTACTCACCCCAAGTACTCCACAACAGGGTTCCAACCATGTCCTCTGTCTCAGCTACGGGTTCCACCTAACTTTATTGAGAACCTGGATCTATGTTTTGCATGGTTACATACAGTAGATAGTTGCAGGTTTTCTTTCACTCGTGACAGAAAACTTACTCTGAACATTACTCTGACACTATGATGAAATCCTCCCAGATGTTTAAGTCCTTTGTGTAGCCTGACACAACAACAGTCCTCTACAGTGAACACACACACACACACACACACACACACACACACACACACACACACACACACACACACACACACACACACACACACACACACACATAAATATGTACAGTATACCGCCAGTTTATTGTTACATCTTTATTTTCACAGTCTCACATACAGCAATGATGGCGGATACGGCTGGCCACGCAGCCAGGCGAGCGTGCAACAACTGGCCGCCATGCACACAGCAGGCAGGAGGAGAGAGAACCTGGATATACAGATGTATCCGTCCCTCACACGCTCACTGGGGCTGCACACCACCACACACACACACACACACACACACAACACAGCTAACACAGTCCTGATACAGCCTGTCAGACAGACAGCCATCAGTGCACAGACAGAGCACACAGCCTGTTATACTGCGGCTCTGTCTTAAAGATGTGTATGAGTGGAGAGGACAGACTGCTGTCAGAATGAGCTGTTGGAGCAGAGCAGGCGGTTGTGTTCTCAGTGTGTTAAGGAGACAGAGTATCATCTTGGTTTAAGCCAGACTGTGATAGTAAAATGACAGCTCTTTACACCACAGGCCAACATGATAACACTTGTAAGCGTCTGACAATAGATTTTTAAATAAGAAGGCAATTTTGTTGTACATTCAAGATGTTCCTCACTTTCATACAACAAGAAGTGTCACAGTAACTATGAGTCAGTTGGATTCTTTATGTATTTCTCAGGTATACAGCATTTATAGTCACGTGCAGACCTCACTGTCAGCTGATTGGAGGAAGGCCCTGCAGTGGCGCGCTGCCTTATCTCCAGACAGGGCTCTGGCTCCATCTTGTGGTAGATGTCATATCACTCTCCAGCAAAGCATTGTTTCAGTACTTTCGTTCCTACCACAACATTTCCTATTTGCTTTAAGAAGAAAGAGAAAGCACTTGTCTCTGTTTTTTGCAGTCTTTTGCCATTTCTTCATAAGTTATTATTATTATTTATTATTATTATTATTTTTATTACTAATGACCAATATGTAGATTCCATCCTGAATGGACATTTTTCAACTGTTATCTCGTGGGTCATGAGATACATATTGTGTAATCATGAGATAATAAGCTGGTTATGGAAAATATTTATCTGGTGATCACGGGATAACGGAATAGAAAAAATATATAAGTCTGTTTAGGGTTTACATAGGATTCCTCACCTCATAGGAACTTCTGCAGAAATGACAGTATCCATTTAAATTTAAAAGAAATCTGAAGCATTCATATATGTCAGGCAAAAGTTTACATTTCTTTCAAGGAGAAGTCTTTTCGGTAACGCTTTATATTAAGGTTCTTGTTATAAGCCTTAGTTAATAGGTAATAAGGACCTTATAAGATGCTTATTAACATCAGTTTGTGTTAATAAGACTATATTTAAGTGTTAATAATAACACAATAAACATGTTTACTGTGTGATTATAAGACGTTTATAAGCACTTATGAGAAACTTCTTAACTATTTATTGATTGCTTAATAGCATTAATAAAAGTCTTATGAGTTTCTGATAGCTGTTAATAAAAGCATTACAATCCTATTTATTGAGTCTTACTAACTTACCTATTATGTCATTGTTAAACCTTTACTAAGCATTGTTTGTTGCTTTATGAAGGTGAACACACCTTTATTATTTGTTTATTAGCAGTTAACTATGTTCTAAGAACGATGCTTATTAAGGTTAATAAGTCCTTTATTAAACAGGTAATAATGCATTTCTATGCTCTAAGAACAATGCTTATTAAGGCCAATAAGTCCTTTATTAAACAGGTAATAATGCATTTTGAAGGTACCTGATCTAAAGCGAGAACAATGTTTATTAAGGTTAATAAGTCCTTTATTAAACAGGTAATAATGCATTTTGAAGGTACCTGATCTAAAGCGAGAACAATGCTTATTAAGGCCAATAAGTCCTTTATTAAACAGGTAATAATGCATTTTGAAGGTACCTGATCTAAAGCGAGAACAATGCTTATTAAGGCCAATAAGTCCTTTATTAAACAGGTAATAATGCATTTTGAAGGTACCTGATCTAAAGCGAGAACAATGCTTATTAAGGTTAATAAGTCCTTTATTAAACGGGTAATAATGCATTTTGAAGGTACTGGATCTAAAGCGAGAACAATGCTTATTAAGGTTAATAAATCCTTTAACATACACTTTTTAACAGTTAATAAGTACTATATCTTGTCAAGGTGGATACAATGTGAATTAAAAAAAAACTACATGTAAATACAATGTTAGAGGTGAAGCACAAAAACTTACTTTTAAAGAAAAAAAAACACTTAACAACTGTGCAATTGTAAACATGTTTGTTTGTTTCCCAGAACTTTCATGAACAACATTTTACTAAATGTAAAAAAATAAATACCTTTGTAAAATAAAAATGCTGCCTGACATCAATTCAAGTGTCCAATGATGAAGACTATTAATTTAAAATATTAAATGAATAAGAACAACAAAACAATTAAACGAGTAGAGCAAAAAAAACTTCCATCAAACAATAATAAAAAAAAACTCTGTTGTAGGTAAAACAATATAAAACGACGTGGGGTTGTATGAGTTGCTTCTGCATATTGAATCTGTAACCTTATGGAGATGGCAATCCTCACTCAGAGGAATTTGGGCGAGACGTTGCTGTATCAGAAGTCAGCATTATACTGTTGCAGATAGGACAAGCAGAAAACCACATACAACTATATAGATGCTAACCCAGTGGTTCTCAAACTTGTTTTGTCATTCCCCACTTTGGAGGTGGGAATATTTTCAAGTCCCACCGTTCCCCGATTGTGTCAACAAAATAGTAAGAAAATTGGTCAGTCTTAAAAGTTTAAAATGTATTGAAATAAAATCAAGTAATACAATTCAAAAATAGATCATTTAAAAAAAAAAGCCTTCTTCTGCTGGCCCCCTCTGCAACAGTATAATGCTGACTTCTGTTATACTTCCTCTTCCTCTTCCCATCGTCTGAGGAGGGGTCAGAGGAGTCAGACGACAACGGACTTGAGCCCCAGGGGAAGGTTGAGTCAGGCTGGTCTTTCTTGTTACTGTATAAATACAACACAAAGAAACATTGATCACAATTAGACAGATAGCAGACAGGTTATACTAAGCATTTAAGCGATTTGGACATGGAATCTGCAAAAAGGGGTGCAGTATCAAAGTAAATTTAGTCTGTAATGGTGACAATTGTTGGAAAAAAGTAAATATTTTCTTTCATTCAGATAGTTGTCCCTTCAAGAAATCTCTCTCCGTTGTCAGGTCTTTTATTTTTTCATACTGGCATTCTAATTTATACCTGGCCAGCTCATGTTTATATTTCTGTAGACCCAGTTTGGCAGTTAGGACAATTTGGGCAACATCTGGGTCAGCACAGAAATAACCATTCAGCATTACTTTGCCCCTTCCTGACAAGCTAGCATGACACAACTGTTAATAGATACGTTTGGTTGCAGTTTTTATGATAGTGTAAGCTAAACGTTAGCTCAAAAAAGAAGCTCACCAAAGCTTCTGAAAGAAAGTAATGTAAGCTAGGCAAACAACTAGCAAGCTAGAACCAGCTAACGTTACTATAGCATTACATTCTTAAACTTACCAGAAGAGTCATCCTCCAGTTTCGGACCTCACCCTCTTATTTTTCAGAGACCTGGTTTGGGGTGCTGACTGTGCTGACGACTCCGACATGTTCTCCTTACTTTCGTGAAACACTTTGTCAAGCATGGCCGTCAAGCTGGCGTCAAGCCATCAGCGACTTGCATAAACGGAACTTCCGGTTTTACAACTACCTTCAAAATAAAAGCCCTTAAGGATCTGATTTGAGGCACAAAACCGATCATACGAGTCATATTCATCATAGATTGTGAAAAATATACAACGTTCTCGGGGCATCTCATTTTAACACTCACTCAACATGTGTGCGCACACATAGAGGTGAAAGAATCACTTCAGAGCAAAAACAAATATATTATGCACTCATTATGCAAGATGCCAAAAGACAACATTTTGGAAAGAGGGATGAAAATCAGTGACTTTAGCCAACTAAGGGTGTATTCACACTGGGAAAGTCCGCTAGTGCACTTGCTTTGGTCCAGACCAAATAGAGTTTTTTTTTTTTTTGTTTGGTGTGGTCCATACGGTGGCGCTGAGCATTCACCAAATAAAAAAAAGTTTCAGAGCAGGATCTCGTAATTACGAGATAATATCTCGTAATTACGAGATAAGGATCTCGTAATTACGAGATAATTATCTCGTAATTACGAGATAAGTATCTCGTAATTACGAGATAAAGATCTCGTAATTACGAGATAAAGATCTCGTAATTACGAGATAAAGATCTCGTAATTACGAGATAAGGATCTCGTAATTACGAGATAAGGATCACCCTCTCATTCATCAATAACGATGTGTGTGTGTGTGTGTGTGTGTGTGTGTGTGTGTGTGTGTTTGTGTGCAGACGAGGTGAACCTAGCCATAGGAAAACGTAGGCAATAGCCTTGGTTTCCGGACTACAATGGGCCCCATAATCAATACAATTATTTTAAATATTTGTTTACTGTTCATTCATTAATCAGCGATCGCATTGGGAAATGAGGGACACACTTTCACTTTGTATATGCAGTTTGTTCATTATGAGCCACCGGAGCCACCGTACTGTGTTGCCTCATCCAATCAAAATGCCCGGTGGGCTAGTTCACTTTTACCTCCTGTTTGTTACTGTATCGGAACGCAGTTTTATTGAATGCTTTGATTAAATGCAGTCGTTAAACTCGGTGTAATCCATGACTCATACAAACACATAAGAACTTTCTACAAGGAGGGCATGACAATGATAGCCATGTCAACTTTGTGCAGATATGCAGTCACTGGGACTATTCAGGAGAAAAGCCCAGTCGGACCTCAGCAGCTGATCACGGGCGTAAAGCCGAAAGTGTGTCCCTCAGTAGCCTACCCGATGCGATCGCTGATTAATGAATGAACAGTAGCCTAAACAAATATTTAAAATAAGTTTATTGATTATGGGGCCCATTGTAGTCCGGAAACCAAGGCTATTGCCTACGTTTTCCTATGGCTAGGTTCACCTCGTCTGCACACAAACACACACACAGACATCGTTATTGATGAATGAGAGGGCGATCCTTATCTCGTAATTACGAGATCCTTATCTCGTAATTACGAGATCCTTATCTCGTAATTACGAGATCTTTATCTCGTAATTACGAGATAATTATCTCGTAATTACGAGATATTATCTCGTAATTACGAGATACTTATCTCGTAATTACGAGATATTATCTCGTAATTACGAGATCCTGCAGTGAAACTTTTTTTTATTTGGTGAATGCTCAGCGCCACCGTAGGTCCACTTTCATATTGCCCCTTTTGCAAGTGAACCAGCATTACGAAGCAAAACCACACGTGATCTGAGGTCATTCATTCATTGGACAGACATTCTGGGGTGGAGAGAAACAGGAAGCACGAAGTTTAAACTGCGAAATACATATCATTGATATAATATGGGGCTAAAAATAATAAAAGGGCCTACATCTAACCTATAAATAAAGAGGAAAAACATCAAATTATTGCTGTTTCATATGGTCATAATATGTAGCCCTATGTCAATGCCACGTTATGTGGCTTGTAGCCTACGATGTGAAACATAATTTTTACTGTATTTTTGGTGCTGGATGCGCGTCACGCGAGAAGAATAGACACAAGCTGACACTCAGCTGATTAAGCTGTGTATCAGCTGGGTCGGCGCAGTTCAGCTCCAAACTGACACGGGGATAGTATTGACGGTCCCGTACATGGGAAGCAAAATAAAAACACACACTTCTTGCGCAGCGTGAACCTGTTGGCACTGTGCGAGAGACGCCCCTCTCCTTCATCTGATCGCTGATCGCTGAACACGTTCAGCATTTATATTGTTCTGGGCTCCCGGTCAAACCACAACTAATCTTCCTAACAATGGCGACAACAACACTTTCCCATAATGTGAAGCTGACGGCTATTTATTAAAAAAGAAAAGAAAGAAAAGGCGCAGTGCTTCCTGCATTTGGGTCGGATCGAGTCCGGCCAAATTCACACCACAAACGAACTGCAGCAGAGTGCGTTTGGAAACGCATCGAGACTACCTCTTCAGCTGGGTCTCGGAGCGTTTGTTTGGTCCGCACCCGAGTGCGATTGCTGTATTCACACCTGCCTGAAAGATGCGCACCGAAGGCAGAAGTGCATCTGAGTTCGTTTCAACCGAACTAAACACGGCATGTGTGAATACACCCTAAGATATGGCGCTGCAAACCAAACTCAGAAAACTCATTTTTGAAGGTACTTCAACAAGAAAAACATTAAAGCTTATCAAATACCTTCACCGCTCTAACATTGTATTTACATGTCGTTTTTCTAATTCTCATTGTATCCTCCTTGACAAGATATAGTACTTATTAACTGTTATTAAGTGTTTAATAAAGGACTTATTAACCTTAATAAGCATTGTTCATAGAGCATAGTTAACTGTTATTAATTGATTAATAAAGATGTGGTTACCTTCATAAAGCAACAAACAATGCTTAGTAAAGGTTTAACAATGACATAATAGGCAAGTTAGTAAGACTCAATAAATAGGTTTGTAACGCTTTTATTAACAGCTATCAGAAACTCATTAGACTTTTATTAATGATATTAAGCAATCAATAAATAGTTAAGAAGTGTCTTATAAGTGCTTATAAAAGTCTTATAATCACACTGTCAACATGTTTATTATGTTATTATTAACACTTATATATAGTCTTATTAACACAAATTAATGTTAATAAGCATCTAATAAGGTCCTTATTACCTATTTACTAAGGCTTATAACAAGAACCTTAATATAAAGCGTTACCGTCTTTTCTTTTCTTTCATTTTTAACCAATGAGCTACATTAGGTTGCCCAGATTAAATAAACATCTTTTATATTTTTTCCTGTCACCAGGTTCAAGGCGACTATCTCTTTGGAATGAAAAGAAGTTTGAATAAAAAGTGTTTGCAGTGAGGAGCCATTGTGCAGAAAAAAATGATTTGTGAAATAATAACATAACTGTTCTATTCACTCATCTTTGTAAGCCATGGCAGTGTGTCAGACACTCAGGAGTCAGGAGCATGGACAATAGAAGGACCCTTAAACTGAAGCAGCTCAATGGAACTCCTCCAACATTCATTTTCTTATTTACAGCTGATTTTACCATTGTGACATGATAAGAGGTCTGCAGAGGAGGAGGCATCTGACACTGACTGGAACGACATCATGTTGCTGAGTCCTTTTCAAAGACGTTCTACTGCAGCTGTGTGGAACTGGGGAGCCAAACAGTTTTGGGCTCTCAGTAAATTCAATGTCCTAAATATAAACTTATATATTATTGACTGTATTGACTGTATGTGTCATATTTAATAACAATATTATAAGTTATATATGTTTATACACTGGCCACTTTATTATGTACACCTTTAGTACTGGATTGGACCTCTGTTGGCCTTCCAAACTGCCTTAATTCTTCGTGGCATACTTTCAACAAGGTGTTGGAAACATTCCTCAGAGGTTTTTGTCCAAATTGACATAAAAGCATCACACAGTAGCTGCAGATCTGGCGGCTGCTCAAACATGATGCAAATCTCTCAATCATCCTCATCCCAAAGGGGCTCTATTGGGATGAGATCTGGTGAGTGTGAAGGCCATTGGAGTACAGTAAACTCATTGTTATGTTCAAGAAACCATTTTGAGATGATTTGAGCTTAGTGACATGGTGCATTATCCTGCTGGTAGTAGCCATAAGAAGCTGGGTACACTCTGGTCATAAAGGGCTGGACGTGGTCAGCAACAATACTCAGGTAGGCTGTGGCGTTTAAACAATGCTCGATTTTCCCAAAGTGTGCCAAGAAAATATCCCCCACACCATTACACCACCGCCATCAGCACAAGCCTGAACTGTTGATACAAGGCAGGATGGATCCACGCTTTCTTGTTGTTCCCGCCAAATTCTGACCCTACCATCTGAATGTCGCTGCTAAAATCGAGACTCATCAGACCAGGCAAGATTTTTTAAATCTTCTATAGTCCAATTATTGTGAGCCTGTTAATAAATAAAGGGCATATTCACAAGTTTTATCTGGGTTCCTGCTCATGTTGTGAAGGGAAATGAGCAAGTGGATAGTCTGGCCAAACAAGCACTCAAGACGTACAGGTTCCTCTGAGCAAAGCAGGTAGAAACAGGTACCGAAACCTACCGAAACAGGTAGACATATGTACAAAATACAAAGACACGTTGGTGATGGGAGGAAGGTGGGCTTCAAGCGTAGGGATGAAAATATAATCACACGTCTCAGAATTGGTTATACAGGTCTGAATTATTCATTGCATAAAATATGCACGCATCCAACTGGGAAATGCCATCAAACAGTTGAACACGTATTAGTTCATTGTAATGAGTACAGTCAGTGGCGGACTCAGACTGTTTGAAGGGCAGGGGCGAAAAAATAAAAAGGGCACATTCTGGAAACATGGGACCCCACCAGCACATACAGTGGCTTTCTAACTCGATGGTGTTTTGTTCCCCCAATGGAGCCTGAGAGGCAGCGCTGCCTGGAAGGCCCTATCCCCTAACCTTAGCAAGCGCTGCTTTGAAGGTCCGTCTCTTACTTGTTACATCTCCATGTAGCACTTACTTGTGGCACTTAATAATTAGTTTTATTTGCAGCTATAGCACTTATGTGATTCTTGTTGTTCTGAGTTTGTACCTTCATTGTTGAATGCACCTAATGGAAGTGGCTTTGGATAAAAGCGTCAGCTAAATAAAAAGTAATGTAACGAAACACCCAAAAAAAACGGTTGGGCTCATACAATTAAATGGGGGTTCTGGGGGTCCCCCCCCCCCCCCCCCAGAAAAAAATGTAGCTTCAAAGACACTGTTTCCCCTTATTCTAGCGTCTTTATAAACACCAAAATGACTTGTTCACATCATTGTGCTCTTTCACATTTTAGCCAACGAAGGGAGGATGCCTTGCTGCTTTCATCTTTACTAACATTTAAGTAAAAATTAGACTGGAGAAAAATCAATGTCCCGCAACCATACAGTCTTTGTCCGCTGACAGCCAGCTATGGAAACATTTAACCCATTGATGACAGCTGCTGCGCGATGCCACATTGTATCTCCTGCCTGATGCTGCATCATGCAGCATTGTTACTTTATCTAATTTTCATGGCGTGCGAAACATAGAATACACCATCATTGGTTCAAATACACATGAGGTGGGTTTTGTTGATTTTTTAAGACCACGTGACCACCCAAAAAATGTGTGGTTTGCAGAAAATTACGCCAATCAAAAAATAAATAAATAAATAATAATACAAAAATACGCCAGCTGTGTCGGCGATAGTGTATTACAGAACATTTAGTGGCTTTCGGAGCGCAGAATCAAGGTATACTATAGGCTACTGACAAAAATCACACAACACATTGCATCTATTTATTAACAATATTTATGAATTTAGGCTATATTTTGCTGCTCCAACTCAAATTCAGCCCAGCCAGGCGATAGTTAAGTTTCAGTTTCGTTTTCATCTCCGTGGTATACAGCCGTTTGGACCAGCTGATCGGCTCCCGACAGCAGGAGTCAGTCTGCGTTCCAGTTGTAGGCCTACTGGGAAATCGGATTTATGGTGCCAGTGATAACTGAACTAAATAATAAAATAAAGATATCTTCTCCTTCCTATATCTATCTATCTTTATCTAATTTTGACGATTTTTTTAAAAATGTGTTGGTTTGTAAGCGCTAACGGAGCATGTTTAAATAAAACCTGTGAACCTTAACTTTTAAATGTATTTTATTTCATGTTTCTATGTGCTACACAGGCTTAGATATTAAGGTTTTGGTAGACTTTACAATTCATACTATTTTTTCAGAAAACCCTCAGGCATTAAGGACATGCATCCTAGATTGCCATAGTCATCAATGGGTTAAGGAAGTTTTCCTTCATTTTGAGGTGATAGCTGACTATTATCGTCTCTCTTGCATGAAATGACCTACACTTGAATGAGGACCGGATCTTGACACTCAAAGGGCACCAGACGGGCAGAAGGGCACTAGAAGGGCACCATATGGGCAGAAGGGCACTAGAAGGGCACTAGAAGGGCACTAGAAGGGCACTATCAGGGCACTAGAAGGGCAGAAGGGCACCAGACTGGCAGAAGGGCACTAGAAGGGCACCAGACGGGCAGAAGGGCACTCATTAAGGCACATCATCGAATGTTCTTGTTCTAGAGGGCACATCATAATTTATTTTATGAAGGGGCACCCTAGAGGGCACCCAATCATGTTTTGCACGTGAAAAGGGCAGTCAATAAGGCATTTCCTCTCGTTTTTTACCACTCTTGAGGGCACTTTAGCGAGCTTTTTCAACCATTGAGGCACGCGGGGGGGAGCAGTCGCCCCTCCCCCCCCGAGTCCTGCACTGCAGCTTTAAATGAATTGTCCTTCTCTACATTCTTAAAGCTGTACCATGGTGATGCTCAACATCCTCTGAACCTATCCTAGTAGTAATATTCTACTGTAGTGTATTATATCAGTGCATTGTGTTTGTTAATGTGGAGTCTTCATATGAAAGGTAACCAGTAATTAAAATTGTGAAATATATGTAATGGAGTATTATGTATAATTTTCCCTGTGAAATGTATAGCTGCATAAAGAGGAAAGACTAAAGAAGAAGGACCTCAAAATGTTACGGCTGGCCAGAGAGGACAGTACCAGTTTAAGATGTTTTATTTGCTGGAAAAGCTGGGAGCTGGCTGACATGGGGCTCCAGGGGGAGAGCAAAGGGGAAAGTCCAGGGAGACGAGCAAGAGCAGGCAGGCAGGGGGGTCCGGGGTGGAGAGCAGGCAGGCAGGGGGGTCCGGGGTGGAGAGCAGGCAGGCAGGGGGGTCCGGGGTGGAGAGCTGGCTGACGAGAGCTGGAGCTGGTGGCAGGAGTCAGGCCGGGAGAACTGAGGCAAAAAGAGACAGAAATTAGGCGACAGAAAAAATACAGCCAAAACTGTCAAAAATCAAGATGGCTGGAGAGTGACTGACTGGGTAAAACAGAGACTACAATCTGGCAGTGTCCGGAAGGTTGAACCGGGTATTTGTAGAGCAGTAGATTGTTGATTGCTGGCAGCTGTGGATGCTGGTGCCTGACTGACTCCTACACACCTGACTCCACCCCTGCAATCAGACCAGACTGACAAGGGAAAGGGGGAAAAACACACAAGGGCTTGAGGCCCAGGCAGGATCATAACACAAAATGCACTAATGGAATAATACTCAAAGTGGACCTATTATACTTTTCGACTTTTATGACCTATAAACGTTGTTAAAATGATTGCGTATAAAACAATTACATACATGCATTTAGACGTATTCCCTGCTGACCGTCTGGGGTGGCTGTGCAGAGCGCTAAACACTAGGGCAGCCGGTCGAGAAATCACGTGTTCAAATCGGTTCAAATTTCCTGCCATCGTGTCGTCACGATTCCGGATTTTTCCATATATGGTAATGCTGCAACGTGCTGGCGCGCCCCGGCCATGCCCCCACCTTCCTGCTCTCAAATATGCCCGTGCGCTGCTGAAAATGTTCCGGCAGGAAGGTAACCAATTACAACAGAGTGGGGTTTGCAGGAGGTGGTGGCGGAGAAGCACAAAGCCGAGTGTGGAGAGAGACTGCTGTGCGCGCTCAGATGAGAGGCAGAGTGTCCCAAAAATCTACATGGTTTTTTGTGATGTGATTCGTGTCAGGTTGCTCTATAGCAGTTTTTAACAAGAAATGAAGACCAGAAAAGTAGTATAATAGGAGATCTTTAAAGGTGCACTATGCAGGTTCAGGGGAGAAGGGTTTTTTACATTTGCAGAGCCTACAGTCGGTTTTACAAAACAAAATCTATAATTCTCAGTGTTGAATTATTCTATTATCATTTATCGAAACAACCTTATTTTGAGGCACCTGGAACCAAGCGTATAAGACTAGAATATGGTTGTAAACAAAACTGTGGGGCCAGCCACTGTTCACAACTACAGTGAATTACTTTTGAGGATGCTTTCTAACTTCAAACAGTGTCCCAAGGATCCAATTTTCCTTTTGGGAAAGTATGTTTATTCATTAATAATAATAATAATAATAATAATAATAATAATAATAATAATAAAAATAATAATAATAATAATAATAATAATAATAATAATAATAATAATAATAATAATAATAATAATAATAATAATAATAATACATTTTATTTATATAGCGCTTTTCTCTCACTCAGAGCGCTTAATGAGAGTATATCTTCGAGAAATGTCACTTCTTTGACACACCCAAAGTTACATAGTGCACCTTAGGTAAATGTGCTTTCCGTCACTGCCTTAGAAGAGTTGTAATCAAATTATGATTAATATTCGTTAACTCTGCAGGGCTGACGGTTTGAAGGCATTTTCTCTCAAAATAAATCAGGTTACATTATCATTACAGCAATCAGTTCCTTTTGTTACTATGGGCCTCCTTCTGAAGTGTCAAGTCTCCCGTGCAGAGCATAGCATACGCTCCACATAACAGAATTAAAAGTGGTGAGGAGGGTAAACAAACATGGTGGGACTGTGAGCAGTGTGTGGGCTGAAGTGAGCGACCACAACGTCTATCAAGATGGAAATGAGGATATGTGTGTTTTAACATCTGAAGAAGAACACGCTCCTCGGGGCTGCCATGCTGACAGAACACATTAGTGTAACATGGCTCTCTCCCACAGAGACCTACCAGCAGGGGACAGTAGTGCATCTAGGCTGTTTGGTCATCGCGGCTGGGTTTGTCGCTTTACACAAATACCTTCCTAAGGAGCGAATTTTATTTCTGAGCCCGTTTGGGTGTGTGTGTATGCTCTTATCTTGAAGATGTATCCCATTAACTTTGGTTTCATCACTGATGTATTTCCAAGACACAGCCCCTGAATGTACAAAGTGAAAATGAGTGTGTGTGTGTGTGTGTGTGTGTGTGTGTGTGTGTGTGTGTGTGTGTGTGTGTGTGTGTGTGTGTGTGTGTGTGTGTGTGTGTGTGTGTGTGTGTGTGTGTGTGTGTGTGTGTGTGTGTGTGTGTGTGTGTGTGTGTGTGTGTGTGTGTGCGTGTGTGTGTGTGTGTGTGCATGTGTTTGCTGATAAGTGTCAGCTCAAAGATGTCAAGCACATAGCTGTTCAAAGTTAGATTAGATAAACCATGTACCACTGCAAACAATCCGCCATGTCCCTTATTCTTTCAGCCCCTTTGCATTGTGGCTCTATTGGACGACAGTGTCGACTGCTATACTGGATTGGATTTGCCCATTGAATTGACTGCAGGTAAATTGTTATTGTTATGACACTGTATACATATATATCATACAGAATGTTGATGGTGCAGTGATTAAATGTGTTTGAGTTGATCTAGGGCAGAATGTCTTTTCAGATAATTACTGCATAGCGACTGGAGGCTATGTGCCAAGTTGGATGAATGCTAAGCGACGCATCACTGTCATCATTATTCAGATGAAGAATTGACTCTTAATGTATTGGGTAACAAGCCAAATGCTGCTAATATCAACTATAGAGGATGTGTGGAGCAGTACGGTGTGGCCTTTCACTAACTCCTTTAATAACCTTTAAAAGTGGATCTCTGCAGGAATGTGGGGGGGTGGAAGATGTTAAAGGTGCAGTGTGTAGAATTTATTGGCATTTTTTCAGAAGAGACTTGGTAGAAATGGAATATAATATTCATATGTATGGTTTAATTAGTGTATAATCGCTTGAAAGTAAAAGAAGTTTCTTTTGTGACCTTAGAATGAGCCTTTAATATAGGAGCAGGAGAATGGGGGGGGGGAGGCGGCTGTGTTGCACCGCCATTGCCCCATATTTCTAAATGAACACAGAACGGACAAACTTTACTGCCTTGTTTTTATACATGTTTTTATATTGGGCATCGTAGAGAATTGCACCTGTTCGAAGACAAAGCAATAACTAAATACATCTTCACCTCTTCACTTGATATTGTGGAAAGACTTGAGGCAGTGGTGGAGATGCCATCTTATGTTTCTAGCTTCTTGTCCTTAAAGGCCACTGTAGCTTCTGTAATTATTCAAAAGGGAAGGGTTTCACCACTTTCCATTACTTGTAAATGTGAAGTAGCTACACCTCATCCTCACAGAACATCTTCACCTTCTACACACGCTGGTAAGATGCTGAAAGGGATTCTCATTTTAACAGAAATCTCCAGCTTAGTGCCCATCCAGCTACGTTGTCATAAAGTATTATATTACCAGTATAACTGGGAGGTGATGCTCAAAGCGATAACGCCCAGGATCCAGACACCATCTGAAGGTTTTATGGTTAAGGTTTCTTTTCCTTTGTCTTATTTATCTTCACAGCCTTAAAGGAAGCATAAAAAGATTTGGAGGCTGGTGGCTGGGGAATAGTGTAAACAACAAACTACCATGGTGTGTCAACAGCCTCTGCCTGTGTTTGTCCTGGAAGCTGACACTGCTGTGGGCTGTGTCATAGACTTCACAAAGGCTCTGATTATATCTGAAGACAGAAACTGTCATATAGTCATGTCTGTCTCATAATGTACTTTTGGAAAGCAATGTTTTCATTTGGGCTGTGAATGAAAGAATGGCCAGGTCTCTGTAAAAAGAAGCACAATGTTACAGTTGAAAAGACATCTTGTTTCCTGACTTCATCCAGCTTCTAATCCAGTAAGTGGACATTGGCTAGAAAAACCAATAGAGGACTCAAATAACATTTTTGTAATCGCCATTGTTCATCATTGGTCATGATGAATAAGGGCTGTGCACCAACAATCTAATGTGCAAAAGTTGATGTCTATCATATTGCATGATAGGGGCTATAGCTTTAGCAATGGCGAAAAAAGCCCTCAATAAATAATGAAATGATCCATTGCTCCATCTCGAGCCAATTGTGCTCAATGAAGCGTTGCTGCAAGTCAATATTCACAGGGTCTGTACTCTGTTAGAGGCTTTATCTCCAGCTCTGCAGTCCCTCTGAGAGCATTTGGTGCTTTTTCTGATCATCTAGTCGAGTCATATTAAAACCACAATGTCCACCATGAGACCTGTATGCATTACAGTGGCTCTAATTCATCTTGGAGATAAGCATTTGAACTGTAAAGACATGTTTTCTTGTTCCATACTAATTCATTCATAAGATTTAATATGTGCAAATAGTCAGTTTAAGAAGAGACACAGCTGGCAATAGCGCTGGTCAATTTTGATATGTTTGTCCATGTTGCTTCCATTAATGTGGTTTCTTTCATACCAGTGTAACTTAAAGGTCCAAAATGTACATGTAGGTGTTTATTCGACTAAACCTTGTCGGTTTGCGTCTGTATATTTCTCCTACACGATTCTTTCAATACTCTTTCCATAATCATTCTCAGCACTGTTCTGGAGCTTATTGAAGAAGGATTCTTTTAATTATGTTAATTGTCTGATTTATACATTTTCTTCATTTTGTAACAATGAAGATAAGGTAAAGATTTGAACTCTGGCCTCATCGAACATCTGCATAAACATAAAGGGATGCAAATTTACATATTCACACACACAGTGAGACATTGTCACATTTGCATGAAGTATTTATACTGATATTTCTGAAAGAAAATGTGTTAACAGTTGTAATCTAAGTAATCAACTGACAAAGTACTATAACAATATACAACGTACAGTACTGTGCAAAAGGTTTAGGCACGTGCTGTAAACTAAGAATGCTTTCCAAAATATAAATAATAATTGTTTATTTTTATAAATTAAAAAAAAATGCAACATTGAGGATCATAGACACAGTGGTCGGCCAAGGAAACTAAGTGCAACAGATGAAAAACCCATCGAAATCAGATGATGTTCAGTTCAACAGTGCCATCAGCTCAGAACTGGCAGAAACCAGTGGGGCCAAGGTTCACCCATCTACTGTCCGGACAAGTCTGGCCAGAAGTGGTCTTCATGGAGGGTTGCAGCCAAAAAGCCATAGCTCCAACCTGGAGACAAGGTCTAGCAACTCAGCTATGCACGAAAGCTGTTGCAGAAGGCAGGTTGTTCAATGAAGGGCTGGACAGCGGTACAATAATGGGTGTCTGAAGGCAACAGTGAAGCATGGTGCAAGTTTCTGCAAATGGAGTTTAAGATTTGGTCAGGATTGACGGTGTCCTCAATGCTGAGAACAGTAGTCGGGTGTACCTGGGTCCGACTGGTTTATGCCAGTTCTGAGCTGATGGCACTGCTGGATTTAGATTTATCTTCTGTTCATTCACTGCATTTTGTTCATTTATGAAAATAAACTGTTCAATCTTAATTTTTTGCATTTGTACAGCATTTGTCACACCTGCCTAAAACTTTTGCAGAGTACTGTGTGCATAGGTAACACTGTTTACCCTAATCACCTGCAGTGTCTTTCCAAAATAGTTTTAATTAACAACTGGTCAACACAGACACAAAGCTGTTCTTGAATCTCCCTGTGTGGATTATAATCAGTGAGTGTGATGAGCAGAGGGAGCCAGGCTTTCTGAAATGGACTCATTGGTGTGCTACAGACGGCAGTGGGTTTGATTGAGAAATGTCACCTTCACTTCTGACATAATCACCATTCATTCTGATGTCTCTGTGTGGGGGAGAATTCAAATGCAGGCAACGCTGCACACTAAATGCCTTATTCAAACCTACTGGAAGTAGAATTCAACTCAAAGTGTCTGTCTGTCTATCTGTCTATCTGTCTATCTATCTATCTATCTATCTATCTATCTATCTATCTATCTATCTATCTATCTATCTATCTATCTATCTATCTATCTATCTATCTATCTATCTATCTATCTATCTATCTATCTATCTATCTATCTATCTATCTATCTATCTATCTATCTATCTATCTATCTATCTATCTGTCTATCTGTCTGTCTGTCTGTCTGTCTGTCTGTCTGTCTGTCTGTCTGTCTGTCTGTCTGTCTGTCTGTCTGTCTATCTATATCTCTACATCTCTATATCTCTCTATATCTCTATCTCTATCTATCTGTCTATCTTCACCACAGCGTGATGTTCTAATATTCCCTCCCTCTCTCATGTTTCAGTATTAATTTCAAACCCTGCAGGATGGATTTCACAGAACTAAAGGATGATTCTAAAGAGTTTGGGCATCCGTGTCCACCCAATCCCATCTGAGAGGCAGGGAGACTAGCATCTTATATAACACAACATGTTGGAGTCAAATGCTTTTGAGACCAGTGAAAAACAAACACCGCCGTTGGGCTCTAGAAACACAATAAGGAATAAACTTATAGCGTGAGCTGGACAATCCACTGAATATTTCATAGAATAATGGAGGAGTATGTGCAGTGTGTGTGTGTGTGTGTGTGTGTGTGTGTGTGTGTGTGTGTGTGTGTGTGTGTGTGTGTTTTCCATTGCTGAATTGACCCACTGTGAAACTCGAGTGACCTCAGTGTTTGGTAACACACTTGCAGGGCGGAGAGCGAGGCTGCAAATGAGTAAAACAACATGTATCTGTCTGAACTGTGTGGGCGCTTGTTATTAAGGACTGAGGTCAAAATGCTATTTTGGTAAGACTCTCTACCAGGCTTTATTACTCAGGGTGGCACTGTCACTCTGTGCCCACTGCAGTTTGAAAACACAGCTATATTGCCACTGAGATGCTGTTCAGCCCATATACATTTATATATAAAACTGTAGATCAGCTTTGGTATATTCTCATTGATCAAAGACACAGGATTTGATGCAATATTTAGAAAGTTATTATTTTGGGTGTTGGATATCAGGTGAGCATGCTGAAAAGAAATTGTAGCAATAGTGCAATAAATAAAAATCCTTCATGACAAATATTTAATATTCAGTGCTACTGTAGAAACATGGCGATGCAACATGGCAGCGCTATCCGTCCCTATGTCAATATAAAAGGCTTATTCTAAGGTAATTCAAAACTTTTGAAGTGATCATACACTAATTAAAACATACATTTCTACCAAGTCTTTTCTGAAAAATTCCAATTTAATCTTCAGTTTCCATCTAGACTGTGTCACAGAGGTTTTCATTTACCAATATAGTAAGAGAACAGATTTTTGGATATTTTCTTCATTCAGTGACGTTATTTTTTATTATAAAATGTGATACAATAAAAACAGTCAACCAAAATGTGAAACTCCAAGCTTCAAAAAGGAAGCGCTCCCTTCTCACACAGTGCCCAACCTCTTCTCTTTGTTGATGCTCATTTAACAAAATGAATATCACATCCTCGTGTTCACATGGTTATGTTGTTCAGTCATTTGTCATACGCATGTCAACATGTTCCTCTATGAAGTGTGCAATTAATGAGGTGTGTACACCTCCGACTAAAATGTTTTACCAAAGCTTCTGCAATTAAACCACCAGGCGGCGCTATTTCTACAGTGAGTATTGGAAATAATCCAAGCAGTACATCTGCTCATATACAATATCTGGCCAAGTGAGAAAAGTTGATTCTTTACCTCAGATGTGTACAGTGAACATGATTGTTTGCGTTCTTTTAGCATCACTTTAAACCCCAGAGCTGTTGTGATAGTGCTATAGTGCATAACCTTGAGACATTTCACGTGATGCAAGTGTAAACAGCTGAATGCATTTAATGAAAATAATGGATTTTATTAACATGTAAAGCATAACGCACCAAACATTCATGTACAGTCATACTAGTTGTATGGAGAGTCTTTACAACCACATGTAGCACTTTGGAGTCTTCTATCCCTCATGATTACAAACCTGTAGCAACCAGCGGATGGATTCCAACAAAAATTCAGTTCTGATCTGGCTAATGCTAATGCTCTGGTTGTCATCTGTGTTAGTAAGACCTGTCTATTTCATTAACATTGGTGTGCTGTACGTTAGAAACACTAAATACTGTATGTACTAAAGTAAAATTATAAGGAGCTACAGAAAACTGTCTTCAACCAACGTGCGTCCTTCTTCCTGGATATAAACTCCTATTTGTGCAGTCAGCACCTTCCTGGATAATCCCAACTTTCTAGACCCAACAAATCATGTCCAATCCTCTCTGAGGATCTGTCATATTTGTTAAAGAGGCCCTGCCTGCCAGGAGGCTTTCATATCACTGTTCACCATTGGATTTCACATTAAACTCTCATGTTTCCTCCAATGACCTCCATTATCCACAACTGTCCAGCCATTCACAGTGAATCTGGCGCGTCAAAGGGTCAGGTGGTCCACTCAACATGAGCCAGTGTATGAGTGTGTTCCTCACAGAACACTGAAGAACTTCTCTCTCACAATGCCCTTCTGAAACAGTCACATGGTGGACTCTGTTAAGGACCTTTTCACTTGTATCATCTCGGGATGTATTCCTGTGGGATTCTGCTAAAGTTCCTGCTCTGCAGCGCCTGGTCAACAGACTGTATGAAGGGGTCGATCACATGTCTCATATCAGGAGTGAAAGGGTCAAAGGAGGGCTGCTGGGCCCCTGAGCGTTTGAAGTGTCCGTCCTGGTTGCTGTGTGCACACAGCAGCCTCTCCTCTGTCATGGAGACGTTCAGGAAGGCCGTGATGACGCGGATCTGAGGGAGCAGAGCCCTCTGGAGCTCCTCATAATGCACCACCAGCAGCCGCCGGCCCAGCTTCAGCCAGCTCAGAGCATGAGAGGCCCACCACGGGGCGTAGCTGGACACAAACTCAGGCCATTCTGCAGGGGACAGACCAGAACAGTGGAGGAGCAATGAGACAACAGCTAATCCAGCATCAATATAATACTTAGATATTATAGTGACTGTTTACTAGGGTGAGAGCGATCAAGCTGCTAAATGTCTTGCATGTGGAGAGTAAAAAGTTTATATTCAAAATGTACTCACTTACGTTTTTGAGTTTGTGTGTGTGCGTGTGCGTGTGTGTGTGCGTGTGCGTGTGTGTGTGCGTGTGTGTGTGCGTATGTGTGTGTGTGTGTGTGTGTGTGTGTGTGAACTTGGCGGGAAAACCACAGGAAGTAACTCTAAACAGAATACACAACCATGACTATATGGACTAAATAGAACAGGAAGTGAGCTCAAAAGAAAATCACATAGACACACTTCCAAACTTGTTACGGTCTTATGTAATGGCTGATGCATTTTTCAATTTCCTTTCAGTTAATGTCATACTGGTTTGTTTCCTGTGCCTCCTCCTGCGTCTGAGTCATAGTTTTGTACAGCAGTGTTACACCGAATGGCTAAGCATGATACAATGCAACCTTTTATGGAAATGTTGAACTGCATCTCAGTGAATCAAAATCATAATATAATCATCAGAAAGTCATTGAGACAATTCACCCAGTTGAGAAAATGGGTCCAGCTGTAAATGGTGGGTTCTTCCAAAGAGAAGAGGACGTGAATACAGAAAATGCCAGAAATGCAATTGTTATTTCCTTCATATTTTATGAGTGGATATGTCTTTATAATATCCATAGTGGATATTGAGCATTTTAGGCAAAATTATTTGAGTTAAGTATTAATATCTTGTTGATATTACTAAAGCTCAAAATGTCATGTCAAAATGGTTAGTCAACCATTTACAAACAGATATTGTGAGGGCACGGAATCATTTTAGCCCGGTGAGAGCACGGAATCTTTCGGCTCACTGCAATCAGGTGTGTGGCACTGATTGGCTGATTGAGCCCAGGTGTGAGGAGGTTATATCTGCCCTGAGACCCCAGTGCTCTGTGCTGCTCATTGTCTCGCCCTCTGGGATAGTGAGAGCGGTAACACTTTACAATAAGGTACACAAAAAAAGAGTAGTTACCCTTTTTAAAAGGTAAGTTTACCTTTTTAAAAGGTAAACTTACCTTTCAAAAAAGGTAAGTTTACCTTTTAAAAAGGTAAGTTTTAAAAAGGTAAATTTACCTTTTAAAAAGGTAAACTAGGGTAACTACTTTTTTTGTGTACCTTATTGTAAAGTGTTACCGTGAGAGCTTCTCTCTTATGCTGCGTCCACACCAAACGCGTTTGGGGCGGAAGGGGCAGTCACTTTACATACAAATTTAATGTACAGACGCGAATAGACGCAAATTCTTATCGCGCGGCGCGAACACGCGAAATTCGCACCGCTCATTCGCTTGAGTTGAAAATATTCATCTAACGCAAATTTTTCGCGTGAGGTCCCGCTGTGATTATCATGCGGTTCACGCAGAGCAACGCACATTTTCACGTTTGGTGTGGACGCAGCATAAGTGTTCCCTGGCGTTCGAGTTCCAAAGTAAACTGTTGAGTTACTTGTGTATGCTTTCAGCTGCTTGGCAGTGGTGGTTTAGTTTGTTGTTTAGTGTTTCATCTTAAAGGTAGCCTGTGTGGCCCTTTAAAGCTCTGTGTGTTTTTGTTTTCTCCCTTTCCCCTTCTTCGTTATAGCGATTCAGTGGTTATCCCTCCGGGGATAACTTTAAGACACCCCTGGGTCCGCACCTGTGTCCCAAAGCTATATTGGGACATATATTAAAGCTATAGTGCGTAACTTCTATCCCAGCCCATGAGGACCTGCGTGTAGCCGGAAGACAGTAGTTTGTAAACATTGCCTTACTGAGAAATACAGAGACAGTTTTGTGGAGCTGATAGGCTCAATCAACTTCATGTCATTTCATTTGGCGATGCCTTCAATGTAACGCACATTCATTTATGAAAAAGTTAGCTTTAAAACGCAGACGAGAAGGGAATGGGTTGTGGGGGGGGGGGTCTGTCTGAGGCGTCAAGTTGTTTTTTTTTTTTGTTTTTTTAATCATTATTCAATGCTCTGAGCACAACAGAAACCCCACTTCATCCTATTTTGGTGGTGGCCCAAATCAAAAGGTTTAAAAGCTGTTATATACTCAAGAGTGCCGTCTTCACATCAACATTATGCAGCATTAAATACAGTATCCTTCAGTGGAGCAATGACCCTCTGTGTGTGTGGATTAGTCTGTACATTACCTTTGCTGTTCCACTGTGCGTCTGTGGCGTGTCCTAAGTGTCCGGCACACTTGCGGTTGAATTCGGCCATGAGGGAGCGGTAAGGGTTCCTGATGAGCAGGATGGCAGAATCAAACATCTCAATCTCTTTCTGACCGCTCTCGTGGGTCTTAATGCAGATGCTCCGCCCACTCTTCCAGAAGTCCTTCTCTCCTTTGAAACCTGGGACCAATGAATGAATAATGGTGGTCAGCTACCAGGAAATATTTCAAGCACACTGTTCAAAAAAAACTAAAAAGCTAGGGAAACTCAACATTTCAAGGCAACTCTCAAGACTTAGAATAGAAACTGCCTATATTTGAGCCAACGAGTTATCTTTTGTTGAGATAACTTACCATTCAAATGAATAAACTTCTTCATCTTAAGAATTTTAAAGAATAACAGTTGTGAACTAATTCTCGGACGTACAGGTTACCTCACATGGTTTTAAGCACGGAAAACTAAATTCACACGAAAAAAAAAGATCAACGATCCCGTTCTTTGCGAGAAACATAACCACAGAAAATGTTTCCCTCTTTGTGAAATTAGACAGCAATTATTTCATTTTCACAGTGCAGCACTCTCTCAAATGTTTGTTTTTCAGCAGTGTTAAGCCCCCTCCTCCTCACCTCTGTTGTACAATGTGCCATCGAAATAGAAGCTGCCGGTGTAGTAGCCGGTCACGAGCTCGATCAGGTGGCGTACCCAGGTGTTGCCCGCGCCAGGGAAACTAGAAAGAGCCACCAGGGAGCTGGACCTCTGAGGCAGAAACATCCTCTCTTTGCACCTGGAGTCTAGAAGCACAGCCATTTTGTTTGTCAATTACATTCATAGGATGAAATTGAAATAGAGCACCAGATCAAAATGTTTCACAAAGTGTGGATGCAGCCAAAATGGATTCCTTTTTCCACAACAAAACAGAGTGACACAAATTGTAGCATAGCGGTACGAGTGACAAAGTGGGACCAGAGAGAGATGAGATGTCCCTGTCTGATCTGAGTATGGGATGAACACTGCTTTCAACAGCAATTTCCCTCCTATCATGCACTGTGTCCTCTCCACAGAGAAGCACACAACATTCACACAGACAGTGTCAGTGGTTTTATCACAGGTTATTTATATAGCAGAAAAGAGAGGCTGGAACTTTAACTGCTGTGCACGCTCTGTAAAAATGACTGACATGGCAGAATAGGGAAGGGATTAAAATACAGACACGGTCTGGTAATTATTACATTGTCCCATCTTCCTCTGTGAAAGCCAATCACAATGAGGCTTTATGAGGTTTATAAGGCCAGACACTGAAGGCAACAACATTGTTTTTTTCAAGCACCAGTCAGTTTTGAGAATTTTGCTTATTTTGCTTCCAAAACATGTCTTCTTTCATACTAGTATAAATACAAGGTCTAAAATGTACATTGAAGTGTTTATTTGACTGAACCTTGTCTGTTTGCGTCTGTACATTTGCCCTCTACATACCATCTTAAATGACTATTATCTCAACATTAGTTTTATTTTCAATACTCTGAACCACAAATCTCAACTTCTAAAGCATTTACATCAACTAACGTTTTCATAATAATTCTTAGCACTATTCTGAAGGTTATTACATAAATATTTGTTCATATTTTGTACATAGTATATTTTATTTATACAATGAAAAAAAAGGCTGTATCCAGAATCTATTCTGTAAAACTTTTTTTTTTTTATGTACCCTATTCACCTGCACTGTCTCGCCTTAAAACAATATCTACAGTACATTCAGTATAATCAAATATCTCACCCAGCACAGGTGTGTGGTAGACATGGTAATGGTCTAGCTGGCTGGGGGCTGTGGGTGTGGAGCTGTTGGTGGAGTTGATGCTGCCCACACAGTGCTGGCTGTCAGACTGCTGGGTCAGACTGAAGAGAGACGACGTCCACGTACAGAAGCAATGCTGCTGTCTGATCACGGCCAGCGGCAGCTCCTACAAAACAAAAAGCACAAAGGTTCTCTGTGTTTTCCTAAGACTTGTCACACTTATTTTCCTTCAAAGACTTCTATTCTGCCTGTGTGTGTGTGTGTGTGTGTGTGTGTGTGTATGTGTGTGTGTGTGTGTGTGTGTGTGTGTGTGTGTGTGTGTGTGTGTGTGTGTGTGTGTGTGTGTGTGTGTGTGTGTGTGTGTGTGTCAGCCCAGTTGAAGGTGAAGTCAGCAATTCTGGAGAATGCTTGTTGTCAAAATCACTTTTTTTCCTCTAAAATCAGTGAATAGCTCTTCATAAGCAGTTAACTGTCCGTACTGTGTGCACGCCAGAGTTTATACACAGCCTAAGTTCTGTAATGGGCATGTTGCTAGCTACGGTGACCCCCCCCCCCCCCCCTTTGTTTTCATACCCATTGTTTTCACACCAGTTTACAGAGCCTAGGCTCTGTATTTATTTATACACTGGATTTTTCAGCACACACACAATACGGACAGGTAGCGGATGAGAGATATTCACTGATTCTGACTACAAGCATTCTCCAGAATCGCTCCAGAAGGTCAAAATGCTCAATGTCAAAGCATGAGGACAGACTAGAATTAACATTTAAGAAAGGTTACTCATAAACACACAAACACACACACACACACACTCTAGCAGGCTTTTTCTGTTTTTTTCTGAGGCGGAAAAGCTGCATTCAGCACTATTTCTGTCCAGACTATTTACTTCTCATTAGCGGCACATTAAAACCTTCAATATTCAGCAAAATCCAAGGAGCTCTGTGCAAACACATGTGATTCCCCCTTGGGACTGCAGACGAGAGCTATAGCAGCTATGCACAGACTCCTCTCCACCAGTGCAATACAGAGGATACACAATAAATAGATCAGGTTCTGTAATGTTGACCTCATAGGACTGATTCCAACCTTGTCTGTGCAGGTCTCGATGCAGGACTGTGTGGTGAGGTTGGGCTGGAAGGAGGTGATGGGGAAGATGCCCACGGTGCTCTGAGGCAACTTGAAGCAGCCGCGGTAGTGAACATTTCTGACTGGAGGGAGAGAGAAAAATACACATGACGAAATAGTTGCACACTGCCAAACGGTAAAATAAAGCAGCTACTAAGAAGTAAATTCAGCTCCTCCCTAAAAGAAACAAGAAAATAAGATGAGTCTGAATTTAAATTACCAATACGCCCCCAAGTATTTCTGGCCTAATTACATTCCTATACTTTAATGGAATGCTGGTGAATAATGCATTCACAAGCAGCAAATCTCCAGAGACACTGAACTTTCCAATCAGGAATATGAATACTGTATACGGTATGAATATGTTTAACCTTGCCAACAACATTCCTGATACATACCTTTGAAGTACTCCATATTGTTGCATTTCCTCTTGTTAGTGTAGTGTGTTGTTTAGTGATTTGGGATTCAAACAAGCAGTTCCCATACGGTGAGTTTCCCCTTTTATATTGTGTTCTTTTAAATTGAATATACAGTAGCTTAAATCATTTCCTGTGACCTATGCAAACAAGGGTAGACGAGCAGACAGCGTATCATCACACTCTACAAACTCCACAGTGGCTGTCTGGGGAGAATATTCTTCAACAAATGTCATCAATCTAGTGTAAAGTAGCACTCTAGTGTGATTTTTATGCAGAGATGCACCTGTTTAATCAGCCCTGAATCATGACATGGGGAGGCTACAACACAGCAGAGAGTGCCATCCAGTCATCCTCTCAGCCTCTCAGCCCAAATGAATAGGGACATTTTCTCAACTCTTCTCGGGCCTCTGAAGAAGTAATAAAGTGAAATCCAACAAAGCTCGGCACATCAAAGGACTCGTGAAAGATGAAGTCGGGTGATTTTCTATACGTCTGCGCCACTGACTGTCGTTTCTATTTTCAGCCGGGGATTAATACACGTTTAGTTGCTCTAGTGCAGCGGGAGAGAGGGGGGGAGGGAGGGGGGGGGGGGGGCGGGGGGTATCTGTTGAGAGCAGACCAAGGATGACGCAATGTACAGCGCTGTACTGTAAATCTTGGATTTTGTTTTATCTCTATGAAACAGCGAAGTTAGCATGAGATACATATTCATAATACATGTTCAAAAATATCCAAACTAAAATGTTAAAAGCAATGTTAAAGGTGCAGTTATAGAATTATAACTAAGAGTGGTGACGACAGCTGGTTCGTGGAGAAATGAGACACTTTCTGGGCAGGCAGTTTCCAAGGTGAACATCAAACAGTTATAATGACAGAACAGTGAGGGAAAAGCTTTGTTTTTTTTTAACTCAGCCCTTATCACAGGACCAAACAGTGAAATGAGAGTGTACAAAAACAAAACATTTTGAAGATATGTCTTTTTGTGGAGAGAGGAAGCTAGCGGTCCTACAATAGAACAAAGGAAATGCAAGCAAGCTAAGTTTTTATCAATTGTCTAGTGCTGTTTAAGTTTGAACGTATCCGATGATCTGAAGAGGAATGTATCCTTATTCACAATAACTGTATACATGAATAATGTGCAACTTACAACTATAACTTTTACAATAAAACAAGTATAAATGCAATAACGACAGTCAGTATAAAGGGATGCTTGTTCACCCTTGCTGTACTCTATAGCTTCTCTATTTCTGGAAGCAGAATTGTGTTGGTTGGATTGGATCTAAAAACAATGCCCATCTTCATGCTAATGAAGGAACAGTGTAATTCAGTGATGATGATGATATATATAGCATATAAAAGTCAGTATTTCATCGCTTATGTGTGAGATTTTCCCAGTGAGTGGCTTGTGGGGGAAATAAATAGCAGCAGCCCTTGTCTTCCTCCCTCAGGGGAAGTCACACTCACATTTGCGGTGCCCTGGCGGCTGCTCCTCCACCTTGTAGATGGAGAGTCGACCCACCCCCCCACAGGGAGCGCCCCTCTGCCCCCGACAGGCCAGGCTGCAGTCCTCCTCTGGAGCCCGGGGGCTGCTGATACGGTTCCCACAGTGGCACTCGGCTCCAAACTCCAGTCCTGCAAACTGGTACCCACTATAGACACACACATACGCACACAGCCGCGTACACACACACAGATACACACACACAGACACACATAGACAGGCAAATACACAAGTCAGAATCTGCAAAAATGTCCCTACTTTCCAAAAGTGTCCGTACATGTACATATGCACGCACAAACACAAACACACACACACACACACACACACACACACGCACACGCATGTTATTAAAATGCATTCCCTAGCCTCATACCTTACCCCTAAGTAACCATCAAAACTAAATACTATATACACTCAACAAAAATATAAACGCAACACTTTTGTTTTTGCTCCCATTTCTCATGAGATGGACTTAAAGATCTAAAATTCATTCCAGATACACAATTGTACCATTTCTCTCAAACATTGTTCACAAATCTGTCTAAATGTGTGATAGTGAGCACTTCTGCTTTGCTGAGATAATCCATCCCACCTCACAGGTGTGCCACATCAAGATGCTGATCTGACATCATGATTAGTGCACAGGTGTGCCTTAGACTGTCCACAATAAAAGGCCACCCTGAAATGTGCAGTTTTGTCTCACAGCAAAATGCCACAGATGCCACAAGCATTGAGGTAGCGTGCAATTGGCATGCTGACAGCAGGAATGTCAACAAGATCTGTTGCTCGTGCATTGAATGTTCATTTCTCCACCATAAGCCGTCTCCAGCAACTTCGCACAGCCATTGAAGAGGAGTGGACCAACATTCCACAGGCCACAATTGACAATCTGATAAACTCTATGCGAAGAAGATGTGTTGCACTGCATGAGGCAAATGGTGGTCACACCAGATACTGACTGGTTCTGAGTCCCCAGACCCCCAATAAAGCAAAAAAATGCACATTTCAGAGTGGCCTTTTATTGTGGACAGTCTAAGGCACACCTGTGCACTAATCATGATGTCAGATCAGCATCTTGATGTGGCACACCTGTGAGGTGGGATGGATTATCTCAGCAAAGCAGAAGTGCTCACTATCACACATTTAGACAGATTTGTGAACAATGTTTGAGAGAAATGGTACAATTGTGTATCTGGAATGAATTTTAGATCTTTAAGTCCATCTCATGAGAAATGGGAGCAAAAACAAAAGTGTTGCGTTTATATTTTTGTTGAGTGTATATTACCACAGTGCAACACTATCCCAAACCTTAACCTTATTCTAAACTTAACCTGAAAACCTGGTCTTAACCCCTCAAACAGCCCTGCCCCAAATTGAGAACGGGCCAAATATCCTCACTTTCCCAAAATGTCCTCACTCTTAATGTCTAAAACTTAAATTGTTTCTCACAAAAATAGTTGCACACGCACACACACACACACACACACACACACACACACACACACACACACACACAGTTATTGCCCTCGCCAAAGGCAATCCATAACCTCAAGCTATTGCCTTCGGTCTACGCAAACCCACAGGACACAAGTTAACATTTCAAACTTATTATTTAGCTCAAACTTCCCCCACATTAAATATCAAGTATTGTCCGCCCCCCTGTGATATTTGCCTGTGTGGTCTCCTTACTGCACTCGCCTGACTGTGTAATGCTTTTTTTTCTCCATCTGAACTGCAGTCACCTCTGATCTGTGCTTTACATATCAAGGCTGTAGTGATTCATCCCCCCTCTCCACCCTGCCTCCTTGGGACGGACAGAAAAACCTCATCAAAATTGACCTTTTCATATGTGTCCTTTTGAAGCTTCCCCCCTTAAATTGCCTTGACTTTTTTCCTTGTACTCATCGCGGTAATTGGCCCACTCAGGTAACGAGCGCGACCGCTTCCCCTGACGGGGCAGGGGAGAGGGGGGAGAGGGGGGTCTGAGATGTGAGCACCCACTCTCAGTCTGACTGCATCCATCTGTCGGCTGCGGTTCTGTTTCAGTGGGTCTACACTGCTGCTCCCCTTGTAGCAAAGATATTAAAGAATAATTCAAGCGGGTCATTCCTTCACTTTGCTTTGAAAAAAGAATCCACCTGCTCTCTACATTTTCCTCACATCTCTTGACAGTCGTTTCAATGTCAATTTCAATTGGGCTCACCCTGACCCAATCAGAGATGATTTTACCCCCTTCCCGGGCCCCTCCTTCCTTCTTCTGCAACAGATCAAGCCTTCTGTCCCCCCCCCTCCCCTCCCCTCATCTTTCACTGTCATCCAGCCACCTGGCTCTCCGCTGGCTCCAAACACAGCAGGCCATTCATTGGAGGAGACTGAGACCCAGAGCGTTTTACTCAAACAGCAGGCCTTCTGTTGTGCTCCCCTTAGTTCACATGGAGCCAATGCCCCCAATAGAAACACATTACCTTTCTGAGCAGGTGTCCTGACACAGAGAGCTGGTCATTTTGCGCAGGTCATAAAGCACGGTTCCTCCCAGGGCGCCGGTGCTGGCGTTGTGCAGAAAGCAGCCCATGTAGGTTCCTGTTTCAGAGAGAAAAGCATTCAGACGTGAAGCACTCCCTGTAAGGTGCTCACCACCAGCCCCCCTCACATTTGAAAAGGCTTGGTTTGGAAAGCTGCTGATTGAAAAAGTATGTTTGTGTTACAGAACATTTTCATGTATGAAATGATTAGTCAATTCATAATCAATGGTTAACAGATTAAGTCATTTGCCAAACAAAAATACTAAACATTCTTGGCTTGATTCTGAGCGTACTTACAAAGAAAATGAATAATTATTATAATTCTGATTGCACATTGCTCCGTGTTATCACAAAATGTAACACCTGTTAATGCATGTGCACACTCTCTTTTATGACTTGATGTGGACCTAGACCAGACTTCCTCTGTCTTCAGCCTTTGCCTCAACACTTACTGACAGCGTTACACACACACAGCCGCATGTATTGTGAGCCATCTTATCTCAATGGCTTTTTCTACGTAGAGGCCTAATTCATCATCCAATATAAATTATTTTTATGTCTACATTACAGTGAACCTATTTACTTTCACTGGAATACAACCCCCCCCCCCCCCTGTAGAAAAAAGGCCGTAACGCATAATAGGCCACGGCAGACTATTATGATGTGCTGACAAGATTAAGGCTTCATATGAAATGTCAACCAAATTCACTCTTTGATGTTATCCTTCGTCTTTGCCACATTGCTACATCAAACTCTGCATAGCTGATACATCTTCTGTATAAATAATAGTCTGCGTGTGGAGGGTTAACATACTGTATGCATTTTTTTTTTGTGTGGAGCCCTCATTTACATCTGCTCCCCTGGGGTCTGAGACTAGTATCATTTTAGGTTATGCTAGATGTTTCTTCTCATTCAGGAGCTGCATTTTGTGAACACGTACTGTAGTTTTGAGTCTTTATTTTTGGTGCGTGCAGATCATTCCTGTTGGCTTTCAGGTATTTTCCACAAACTTTAGTACGAATTTGTATTCTACAGGTTTCAAGGACACTGAGGATCTAGCCTGTGTTTCATTTTATTTTATATTTACAACCAGCATAAAAAAAGACAGATGCCAACTGGTCAAAAGAGGGGATTTAAAATGCTTGGGAGGAGATACAGACTAAGGATTGAAGAGATGTGGCAGCAAAGGTGCACAGACAAGATGGAAGCGAAGAGCAATGGAGTGTGAAATCTCTGGCAGGCCAAGCATCACCATATCAAATTTGTGATTCAATCAGTGTGATATGTCCTCTGAAGCCCCATCCAGCCTGTGTAGTGCCTGGGCTAAGGCTGAGTCACTCACACCAGCCAGTGGACAACATCCAGCAAGGAGCTGGCTGAAAGTAAGTCAATTTAGTCAATTGTACACAGGGCACACTGAAATGTGTCTTTTCGCATATCCCCTCTTCGGGTTTTTCCACTTCGGAGGGGGTCGTAGCGCAGTGTAAGCCATAGTACCACAGCGACTCTGGAGCAGTTTGTGGTTAAGTGTCTTGCTCAAGGACACAATGGTAGAGATGGTGGGCACCGTATATTTAAGTAGCAGCCACCACTAGCTTTACAAATATCACCTTGCTGTCCGGTGGTTACCAGGATCCTCCCACCACTAAAAGCACTAATAGACTGGGGCTGCCAAAGTCTGGTAGGTAAGTATCTCAAGAGGTATCACCCAAGGTTGAGCCCCCCTACACCCTGACCCACCCAGAGGGGCCAGGTCATTGCTTTAGTCAAAGTGAAGGAGAGGCCCCAGGCAGCAGCAGTGGAGGCTTAATGGAGGGAAGCAAGCCCCAAATTCCCAGGCACAGTATAGGACTAACTGCACTCCGGCCTGGCACCGTGTGGCTTTTTCTTTAACACTAAGACAGATGGCTGTGCTAGAGCGGATTACTCCCCACAGGAATGGATGGACAAGGATAATAAAGTCGCTGTCGGGGGCGAAAAACCTTGTGTGTCCAAAACGGTCATTTTTTAGGAAATAATTTTTATTTTATTTTTTTAAACAAATGAACTATGCTTTTTCAATTCACTAGCTCTTTTAGTACTTTTCCTTGGTTAAAACCCACACTAAGATGTGTGAAGTGTGACCAATAGCATTGATTTATGAATAAAAATAAAAATGTCAAATAAAATGGGAGATATGAGGTTTCTACCAGACAGCGACGTTATCCACGATGGCCAAGTATGAGGATGCTAAACTTGGCTGTGTCACATATAGTGATATAATAATAATATAGGTATATGTGCCACTGCCATGTTTAGCATGTGCACCTTGTGTGTCCATTGTAAGCTCAACAGTCACTGCAGGCTCTATAATCTCCTCATAGTGTGAGTCATCGAAAGCCCACAGAGGGTCTACACATATGTACAACCAGGGCACAGAGGTTTGGTTCCAGAAGTGGGGGAGAAAAAAGGATATATACCATATATACTGTATAGATAAAAGGTGAATGTTTGAATCTCATTATATAACCAGATTCAACCCTAACCCTGAAAAGCTAATGTGCAATAATAATAATAACAATAACTAAATTAAATAATGAAATCATAATAAGAATAATAAGAAACAGAAAAAGGAGAAAATGCTCTGTATATGTTTTAATGCTTAATGTGTCTTAATCCTTTTCAGTTTCAGCACTGTCGTCATCTAGTAACGCCCGCCCATATCAGATAGTACGATTTCATTGGTAGCAAATTTTCCGACATAGTTAGTGTGCTCCGATGGTTAGTGCCCAGAGTGAGCTACAGAGCAAATTTAAATTTGCCAGCAGCGAGTCTGGATTTCCAGGGTACCTGTTCCAGTGTTCATTAAACTGTATTTTTTCATAGAATTCCACCATCATCATCACCACCTGCACCTGCATTTGGGTCCTTCACTTGCTCCACTCCTACCCACACCTTGACAGTCACATTAACCTTCACCAATAAGGTAGGGCAACGTTTCTCTCTCTACTTAAAACCATGAAGACTAATCAACATTACCTTCAGGAGAATAACATGTAATGTAATGTAAATCAACATAGAGAGTGTTGCTCCATCCTGAGTATCATCGCCTGTATAATCTCTCATTTCTGATCCCTCACCACATCTGCGGGCGTGTAATACTTCTGATCTGTACTTTACATATGGAGCAACTGTGACTGGACCCTGCCAGGCACACAGTTTGCAGCAGCAGAAGCAAAGCATGACATATCTCACGCTTTTTATTATAAAATCTTTGAATAGGAAATGCTCCTGGATCTAAGAAATGAGCAAACTCTCCCTCCGACTGTGTAGTGTTATAACTGCTTTGGTACTGAGAGTCAACGTAGACAGTGAATGAAGAGGAACCTACAGCTTGAATATCAAACCATAGAACTGTAGATACTTCATTACAGACGGAGAAATAAAAAAAATTGTTGATTAAAATATTTTGACAACAAGCATTCTCCAGAATTGCTGACTCCACCCTTAACCAAATGTAAGAGATTTTAAGAAAAGTATTTTCTAAACTGTCGGATATAAAATTGGTATGGTCCTCCAGTAGGCATTTGGTAAATAAGTCTATTTGTCTCAAAATGTCTATTGCTTTAAAACAATCTTTGATCAGAATACTGTAGTTCCCGATACATTTCCTGACAACTTAAGGCAACAAATCTTTCCAGGACTACCTGAAAGCAATCATTATCGTTTATGGACGTACTCTAGAGGTTTATGAATGATATGACAGGTTGCTCTTGGCTTTTCTCTCTAAAAAATTCCAACCAGTTTCTGCTCCAGGGCATGTGGTACATTAGACCTCCATAATTTAATTGTGTGTCCTGGGTAATACTTTTTAAAAAAGGAACCTTTGCCAGATGGCTTCTGAAGAAACTGATCTCCTTCCTGCCTGCAGAATTTTTCATCTGTATTACCCTACTCAGTGACTGAGCGTTTTTTTTGTAGCGTCTGATTTATTTTTTATTTTTTTAAAGAAAAGAAGAATGCTTTTTCAAGTATGAACTTCAAAAACAAATGTTCCAATGGAGTTATTTCCTTTGTATTTACCATCTGAACAAAAAAGAAAATTGCACGGGCAGGCACTGTTCCACAACAGAGCAAATCTCCAGGGGACATCTTAAAGCACTCAAGTAATGGCCAAGGCTCCTTAACAGGGGGAGCGCCAGCAAGGAATTAGATCATTTTTATCTTCATAATTACTCCTTCATTTTCTTTAAAGTACTTTGGTGTGGCTGCCTACGAGATATCTGAAGCACCCACACGTGAAATGTAATATAAATGTATAATGAAGCTCCTCTTAAATGTTCTTAGGTCATGATTATCCCTTCATAAATGTACAATGAGGTCTGTTTGTGAGTGTGTGCTATGGAAGCTCAACACATAACAATGTGTAACCCCAGCTCCAGGCCAGCTGAGCTGAAAAAGTAAATCACAAAATACAAAAGATAAATGTGTATATTTGCTTCTTCATCTATTATTCACCAGGAAAACCACACATCTTCAATCTCCCATCTCCCCCCTCCCACCCCCCCCCCCCCCACTTCAGAGAGGGTGATAGTGTTCTAGTATAGCTGAGAGCTTGTAATGATAGCTCTTGTTGTTCCCCTGGCTACAGAGGTGCAGAACATTGGCAAAAAAAAAACACACATTAGATGTTGTGATGAGGGCACACAAGTCAACTGCAGGTGACATATCTTTTTTGGCAGCCATATTGGATATCACCGTGTTCGGGAAAAGGCCCGACAACAACAAATAGCGGATCGATTGGGTTAAAGCACATCTTCACAATCCCGAGCAGAATTCATTAGACTTAATTCATTTCGGTGCAGTTTGCGGTTGAGAGTAATTATAATGGCGCACTCATTAATGTAAATAGGCCAAGCAGTGGCCAGTAGTCACATGTTTAACATTAACACTGTGCTGCTCTGCTTTCTTTTGCCTGCTGGCTGGAGAGCTGTAAGGAAAGCTGCTCCAAGTCACAGCTCAGGAGTATTTAAGGTCGCGTTCACACCAGCCTTGTCTTGGTCTGGTTGAACTGAACCCTGGAGCGGTTGAGCCCCTGGTGTGGTTGGTTTGGGATGGTTTGAACACAGTCCCAGACTCTGGTGTGCACCACACAACGGGACTCTGCTCCGCTTGAAAGAGGTGGGTCTCGAGACCTCATCCACACCAATCACAGGAAGTGTAGTAGTTTACAGAGTCGGCATACAAACAAGTGAGATTTCCGCACCGCAAATGTATGGTCATTTTCAATATTTACAGTAACAATCGACCAAACAACACCAGGTCTCCATGTCATTATATCGTTCAAATATACATAAACCTTCCCCTTGTGACACTACATTTAATAGACTCTGGCTGTGACAGTACGCACTCCAAATTAAGAGACCAGCATGACAATAACTTGCAGATGCTCCATGGTGTTGGCTATCCTTTTTACTCCAAAAACTATCTGACCAACAACATGATTGATTGATGATTTGTGTTTACTATTCGTAGTTCGTTTGGAGTTTTCCTTTTGTGAATGCATGCTGAACAATCTGAAAAAGCAGACAACGTATCCAACTCACATCTGGTGCACACCAAGGGAGTGGACTATGAGTTGTTAACCGACCTAAGACTAAAGACAGCACCGTGTCAACTCAATGTGGAGGCAAGTCTGTCTCTTTAGACTGACTTTAAAGTTTCATTCAGTGGCTGAGCTGCAATGTGTGTCTGCTTCTATTTACCTTTATGTCTGCTGCTCCTGTGGAGAGACACCCTCTGCTCTGGACTGTCTGGCAGCAGACTGTGGAACCAGCGGCGGTGCCAGTGTTGGACCCCCAGGCTTTGGGCCCCGGGCCAGTGTCTGCCTGCCTTGGCCCCTCCCCCTCCTCCGGACAGAGGCTGAGCGGGAGGTGCAGCCCAACTGGAGCGCGCCCTCACACCCAGGCCCACTGTCCTGGGGGCTGTAGGGGGGGCAGGGAGGGACACTAGCGGGGGCAGGCTGGCCAGGTTGGGCTGGCCTACTCTGGTGCTGGAGCGCTGCAGGAGGAGGATGCTGCCTGCCATCAGATAGGCGATGCCCAGGCAGAGGAGTAGCACCTGGGCCCGTTTCAAAAGGCAGTGCAGTCTGTACAGGGGTGCCACCATGTCTGTATACTCCCCTCTCTATCACCTTAGTGGAAGCAGGCCATTTGGTGGTTTTAGGAGTGAGAGGATCTGTCTCAAAGTGTTATCATCTTGGAAATACTTGCAGCGTCTGGCGATGTTGTAGACATGATGTCTTGGTCTTTCATCACCACCACACAGTCCGAAGGCAGCGCTGGAACAATAGAAGTGTCACAACAGAGAGGGGTTTAATATCCAAGGCTGTGGTCACTGACTCGGGGATGAGCCCTACAGGGGGAAAAAGACAAAAGCAGCTGGGTTTAAAGCACAAGATATCTCACTGTGTGTGAGCAGCACAATCAACAGAAGAAAAGTATGTGTCTGCAGAGTAGATTCACAGCTCATGTTGACATATGGGCTTATGGGTTTCTTTCTTGCAGCATCTTGCAACACATCCTTTGGTCTCTACCGCTTCATTGCTTTCATCCCTGCCTTCCTGTTTTTCTTCCAAACACTGCTTTAGTCAACACGGCTCACAAAGATAATTAACCCATTTTTCCGAAGACAAAAAGCTGTGGCTAACATGAGTCAAGTAAATGTTGGATGGGGTGTGGAGAGACAATGGCTGTGCATTTACACATGTTTAGGCAATGCTCAATGTGAGACAACTTTTGGAAATCCTTCACCAATGTTGATCATGATTGATATTAGCAATACACAAATGATGTTTGTTCTGTTCACATAGATGTTTATGCAACGGTCGTTATTTTTTAAAATGATTTCATTTTATATTTTCTCTTTGATTTATTTCTGAACACGTTCTCCTGTTTGAATTGATTGGACACAGAAGAGCCTTTGAATGGTATGACTCCTTGCAAAGGACAACGTGGAAGCAATTGCTGTAAAATGAGATTTGAAGAATATTCTAAATAAAATTAAAGTGTTTTTCTTAACCTGTTTCAAGTTCTGCTGTTCATGTAGACCATGTTTCCTCTTGTGTGTGTGTGTGTGTGTGTGTGTGTGTGTGTGTGTGTGTGTGTGTGTGTGTGTGTGTGTGTGTGTGTGTGCTATCCCATCACATTAATCATTTTTAAATATGTTGGAACTAGGAAATGACATCAACCTTTAACAATATGACTTTTAAATTGGATTCAGAGATTTCATTCTATTCCTGCTAGCCTCCTATTATATTTGAACACCGGGAATATCAGGGTGAAATTACATCCGTGATAAAACATTTTTTTTTAAACGCTGGAGAGCGTATTAGTGGTGCTTATAAAATAGGGATTATCCTAGCAGTGTGCACACCATCCCTCCCTGGCCTCGAATGAATAAGTGATGAGTTTAAAAAAAAAGCACGCAAAGATTAGGCTATAGCCTATGTCGGGAGATTTCTTAACGATTAGGGATGTAAAGCCTCCCATGTGTTGTTGGTGGCGTTTTGTGAAGGCTAATACTTTGACTTTGAGAGCAGCAGTGGAGTGCTGCTGTGTGTCTCATTTCTGTCACTTGCAAGTCCCTCTCTGATACAGCTGCTGCTCTGACTGACAGCCCATAGGACGTTCCCATGTAACACCAGCTGTTTGTAGGCTAACCCCCCCCCCCCCCCCCTCCCCAAAGATGCCTAACAAACCGTCTCACTCCCCAGTCACATCCAATATCCCCGTTCTAACACTATGCCCTTCAGCTCTGTATACTTTCTCATCTCAGGCCTCTCGTATTCTGTCTTAGTAAAGCTGGAGACGTCACACTGTTGCCTACGTACCCCCTCATACTACTCACCACTACAAATAAGAAAAGTAGGGGTGCGGTGTATAGCCTGGTGCTCTCGAGGATAGAAGCAACAGTTTGCACAATGAACAGTCTCCCCCTGTCAAGTCCGAGTGCCCAACTTAGGCTCAAACTCCACATCTTTTACCCGTACAATGACTCACCATCCATACGAGTGTAACAGATCCACAACACTCAATGTTAAGGGATGGATGGGATGTTGAAAGATGCATGTAAAAACATATAGTAAACACACGAATCACCTATTGAGGGAATGCGAGGTCTTCCATCTTAAAAAAACTCACCACTCTGCCTCCACCATTTACAGTATGAGAGGGTATTATTTAACATGCTGCTTACCTTCACCGGTGGAGTGCTACAGTAGGCAAGGCTACGCGCGGCATCCTCCTATTGTATTGCGCGATCACTGAGCAGTCCGTAGCCGTTTTGATCGCTGTTGTCCCCAGCGAAGGTCTCCAGCTTTTCCCAGAGCTGGTGTTATATAAACTCTCTCTCTCTCTCTCTCTCTCTCTCTCTCTTCCCTTCTCTCTCCGTCGCTCTGGAAGGCTGGCACGGCGATATAAAGCACAGCCAGTATGCCTATGTGTGAGTGTGTGTTGCGATAGAGAGGAGAGAGAGAGACGGGGAGAGAGAGAGAGAGAGAGAGAGATAGAGAGAGAGAGAGAGAGAGAGAGAGAGAGAGAGATGGGGATGAGGAGGAGGGTGAAGAGGGGTAGTCGTCGGTCTCATTTGCATTGGTGATCCAAACGCGTCACAGCTCCTCCACTGTGCAAACGGCAGAATTCGTGTCCAGCAGCCCCAAAGCCTGCACTGCTCACAGGGGGGAGCCTTGCACTAAACAGCTGGCTTCACCATATATTCCATAATCTTGTATCGATTTTAATCTTTAATCTTCTACATGCGACAACAGATTTTGTCATAAATCACTTAAAAAAAAATTAAAACAAACATCCTCACAGCATGCACGCTGCAGTAGCCTACTACAGTGAGTTTCCTTGGCAGAACAACAACAGGCTAGTAGTGTACATCAAGGACGTTCGGCTTTGAGCGTGCGCTATTTGGTAAAGAGAGCCAGCCCGAGTGAGTTTAACCTGAGACTGCTGCGAGGTTGCATTTGTCATTATAATGGAGTGCAAGGACCAGGAAAACATTCGCAAGACATTTATCTTTGCGGCCGTATCTCCTAGTCCCATCAGGACTCTACATCCTGATAGCATCTGATATACTTTGGAGGTTCCTCCTGAAATCAAATCATTCGCCACATTGCCCAATGTATTGCAGTCACGTATAGTAGTTCACTGGGATGTAGCCTCGCATGTTAGTTTAGTTGAATAAGTACTACATCAATGGACTTTGCCGTAACGACCGTGTGCGTGTGTATTCATTCTGCATTTCAGCACCACGAACAGCGCCTCGTCTGTGTTTGCTCCAGCCGTGAACAAGGTAAAATCAACAGCGCATAACCAAGTGCTTAATCACGGCTGATTGACATTCAGACTAGGGCCACATAATAAACCATGGGTACAAGTGCTGGCAGTGTGTTCAAGGGCGCAAACAGGGTGGTGCTTTTTAATGTAGTTTCGACACTCAAAACATTTAAAAGTTTCTCTGATTAGTGAAAATGGAGTGGTTTGAATTTTGACTAGGCCTTAATGAGGGGAACACGATATGTGGTTGAGGCGGAAATGATCTACGTCAAAATCGAGGATGTCAGGGGGGGCAGTACACTGACATAAAGGGAGATAAGTGGTTCATTTGTAGGCTCACTGTAGATGCATACAAGAAGAAAAAAGCAACGTGCTGTGTCAAGTGCTGGCCCTAAATGTCTCTAGAGAAAGAAAACCCTGAACATATAAAAGGTAGCCGTATAACAGGAGGCCACTAAAATACACAGAAAATCTCACAAATGTGTTGCTGCGAATATATAACTGAAAGCAGTGGAAGATGTTTTCATTCTCCTGCCTGTTACTACAGGAAGGCTGCAGACCATTTAGAAGCAGGCATACTTAAATCACTGGCTCCAAGTGCTCCAAGTCTGTAAGGCAATAATGGTAAAGCTCCCCAGTATATTACTGACCTGCTCAGAACACTGCAGTCTGCTCAGAGCTCTCAGGTCATTGGGTAGAAGCAATCTAACTGTACCTAGAATAATATCCAGGGGTCGATTTGGCAAATATATTTTGGACTGGTCTGCAATGTTTGGCCAGACAGCTTTTTTCTCTTACATTATCCAAGAAGGTTTGACAGTTGAACCATAATAAAAGTTGACTTATAAACCTTACAGTTGTTCTCCGTAACATTTACATCTTGTGTATTGTCTGTTCAGTTCCTATCTATCAAATAGTGAGTTCAAAAAATGGTGATTGAGCATATGACCCACAGATGAAAGCACCTGCATTTGCTGCTTTGCCCAGTTATACTATCAGACTCGGGGCTTGGGAGCTTCATACTCGGTACTACTGAGATCATACCTGTGTGCATTCCATTAGATATGTTATTTTTATTTATTTTTTCATTTTTATCTTGGGCATGGTCCTAGGTATTAACCCAAACCACAATGTATACCAAATCTTTACTAAGACCTTTTGAAAAAATCCGATCCATGATATTTTCCTTAACCTGGTCATGTTCTTTTTGTTGTGCTTGAACCTTCATGTATATGTGTCGTCACATTGAGAAACACATTGACTAAAGTAAAGTAATGTATTTGGTTTTGGAAGGAACGGGCAAATGATTTCACCATGGAAGTCCCAGAGAATTTAGAGTCACATTTTCATGGTAAAAAGCAATGGCAACCACTGACCAGTATTTCCGTGGTGTTGATTTTTGGTTTGCTAACAATGTTGTGGAACCAGTAATGAGACGGTAGTATTTACAAATTGCAGTAAACCAGTTAGAAATACACTGCAGTTTGATTCTATTTGTCCAATGAAGCTATCCAGAGTCTGCCTGACCAGTTAGCAGAATAACTCAGCCCTGCCAAATTGTATGTTGCCTAGTATGAGTAAGCTGTAGTAAGCTGCTGCCTAGCTGTTTCCCAGTGGACAGGTTGCCTTAGCTGTAGGCTCATTTCACATCCGGTATATTTAGAGTGACACTGCCTCCACCCGCTAAGCTTAACACTCCTGTTATTAATCCAATCAGCATTCATATTACTTGGCCTCAGTTTCCATTGTGTAACTCAACCTCTATGTGGGAACAGCTGCACCAAAAAAAAAACACGGGAGCTTATCCACAGGAGTCTTTCGAGAGAGGGACAAAGGTAAATCCACGCCCAGCCTGCCTATTTGTTTTTATTACTTTTCCCTTCACAGTATACCCTCATCCATCTCTCTTCTCACACACTTGCTTGCTTTTGCAGAGGACAGGCAAGAGCCATCTGTCCCCAACAATGCAGGCAGCAGTCAATTAACCTTATCTAACCCTTTAGGTCGGCTCACTTCTCAGACCATTGCAGAAGGGACACGGAGGCTGGAGGTGTCACTCAAACAGTCCAGACACCAGAGCTCTCATCTTCTCTTGCCTGTCTCTTGCCTTTCTGTGCTGCCTGGCTGCCATACATTGATCACCTCAGACAAGACACTTGCTGCTGTCTCTATGTCTCAGTGCTATATGCTTCAGTCTAAGCTCCTCCGTCCTACATTTCTGATCCTCTCTGTCTTCATTGCTCTTCTGTCCCAATTAGAGAGCAGAGGAAAGAAGCTGGCTTATGATCATAGACTTCCCTAGCTGGTCCAATTTATTGTGCTTGAGACACAGTATGCAATGTTTGGCCGTGTGTGGTGACATTGGAACATAGTGTATGGCAGATTATTGATGCCACTAGGGGTAAAAAAAAAAGAGCGGTATTATATTATAAAAAGATGTGTATCACGATATAACAAGATCAATCATAATTCCATGATAAAATTATACATATCTTGTTATAGAGTGATACTGATCTTTTTTTCATTTCCTTAAATTGTTATATACTGTATGTATACCTATCACATTATAAAGTGATGCATATCTCATTATAACCAGACAACGGCTTATCACCTTATAACGAGATAAAAACTTAATTTTTTTTAAATCTTCGGTTCCGGACTGAGTTGCACTTGGCTTTTGGCATGGAAACAGGGAAAAGCATGACCTACAACACAGATAAAAGGCCAAATTTCACTATTCAACAAAACTATCATGTATTAACGTGCAACCTTTAGATTACACATAACGAAATAAGTGTCACATTCTAACATACATTCTTTTCACGTTATATAGATATGGACCTAGCCTGGCATCGCCCGCCTACGTACTTCCGCTCAATTTTCATTTCCCTTCAGTAGTCAGTCTGGGCCTGCTGTATATTCGCTGGTTTTCTCCGCCAGATTTTTGCCGGTCCAATCAGCGAACAGAGGGAGTGGCTGAGAACAATGATGTTGAGGTTGTGCGCCAGTTTCAGTTGTAGTCAGAAGCTGGCGCATGACATACGTCACGACCAAACGTTATGCGATTGGTTGGCAGATCCAGAGTGGCACTGGGTGGATCCAATAGTTTTAAACTTCAACAGACACCCGCCTTCAAGTGAGTGTAAGTTTTTCAATTGAGCGATTCCAGACCTTCTGTACAAATGAAATGAAGTACGATGATCTGGTAGGACCAGGCTAACATGGACCTGGATAGTGAGCTGAAATCTTTATTTGTATGATGTATATGTATCATTGACTTTTATATTTTAACATTTGCATGTTTCAGTGCAAATTGTTCCTGATGTATTTGGAAGAAAAGTTGCTGTTTATGGATACTGTTATTGTCTGAATTTATCGTATCGTAAAGAGTAACAATAAACAAAAGAAAAGTAGGAAGGTGTATTACCTTTAACTAAAATCGGGCAGGTTTCCCAGGCAAGAAAAAGCTAAGTCATGTTACTAAAGAGAGAATGAACGTTGAGTGTCATGTTTTTTTGATTATTGTTTGATGATTAAAAAATTAGTCTTTTTAGCATTGGCACTGCAATGTTGTATGCCATTTCTGGCAAACTCGTCCCTACTGCTGCAAAGGAATGTTTGGCGTCTAACATATTTATGTGGGCTGAGCACTTGAATGTGCATTCCCTAATAAATAATACAACAAGGAAGCTAACTATAGTGTAGCGTGCTTCTTCCATACTGTATTGTCCTATCTCACCCTTTCAGGTCCACTTAAAGGCTTTCTAACAGTCACGGTACATCTTAGCATACCTCACTATTCCTACACACAGGAATTATTTCCTTGTCCATCCCTATTTATCCTCTGCATTCCTGTCTCGACCAACCCCCTTTAATCTGGTTTCACTCCACACTATCACTGTTAGGCAGAATCTGCAGTCAGCAGTATCGCTCCCTCACTCCATGGACTGTCCTCTGTTCTTCCTCTGACCTTCACTGTCAGGATTTTCTGCTACTGGCATTCTGAAAAACTTGCAGAAAAATTCCTCCCTGCTGCTGACAGACGTAGTGAAAACCTTCCTCCGTGTATGTCTCACACCTTTCATTTCTCCTCTCTTTCTATTACTCCTCTCTATCTCTTTCTAAATCCAGCAAGAACAACCTTCAACAGTCAGCGTCCTCCTCTCTGTCCAGGCATCCTGCCCTGCGCTCATTAAAATGTCACATACATACTCATATATGAAGCTCCTCTTGCCAACCAACCACTATAGCCACTCATTGGGCTCACTCTTCCTCTGACCCCAACCCCCCCCCCCCCCCCCCCCCCCATGATTCAAATTCTCCTCCATTTCAGTGGTCTGAAAACCTTTTAAAAGGTAGCAACTCCAACTTTCATTAACAACCGTCACTATGAGATGACATTAGGTCAGCCTAAAGGTCACCTGAAGCTCCTCCTCTCCCCCTCCTCTTCTACTCATTAGCTTTTAAATGTTTTATTTCTATTCATTCGCTTTTCTAATGTGTATTGTGTATTTTAATCTTGCCCCTGTAAAGCACTTTGAATGGCCTTTTGTCTGGCTTGTGCTATATAAATAAACTTGCCTTGCCTAGCCTTGCCTTCTCTGGAAATGAAACCTTAACATTTTTAAAGAGACTAAGACAAGCTTTCAATTGTTGTTGTTTCTAGCGGCCCCTGTGGACAAAAGCGGTAATGTTTTACGACACACCGTGCCGTAACATACATATTCAGTGTCCTGTACTCACTTACTCCCCTAATTACAGTAATGTGTAACTTTACTGTAGTTTTCAAATGGCTGTAGTGTATAGTGCTGTTTTGAGCATTTTCAGGTAGTGTCACCGAGTTCTGACCTTTTTTTTGCATTGGAAAACACTGAGAGAATAAACTGTCATAATGAAAACATGACACAGCCATTTGACTATCTTGTTCATAAACGATGGTGTCAAGACTTCTCATTTTGATGACACTGGCAGTTTCATTGACATGAATACTTGCTTTTGAGGAATAGACTGTCCATTTTGAGCAAGCGACGTACTTTTGCAGGTTATCCACTAGGTTTTGCAGTTTGCACTAATTGTTTTGAGAAATGCACTAACTGCTGTGCAAATGTTAATAGTGATGTGAGAAAAGCACAAAAGCGACTGAGAAAAACTGTTAATTAATAATGGTAATATAACAATGGTGAAGCAAATTAAACATTGATTTGGTACCATTCATAAACACAGGATGTTCCTGTCTACCTGCCATACATCTTATTGACTGAGTTCACAGGGATTAGGAGTATGGTGGCATTACAGTTTTTCTCAGTCGCTTTGGTGCTTTTCTCACATCACTATTAACATTTGGACAGCAGTTAGCAAATGACAATTTTATAAAACAGCAGAGAATTGTATGAAAGCAACTGATACATGTCCAAACGCATTTGCAATTTGTTCAGAGGAAGGAGAAATTGCTACTATGATGTGCTCAAATGACTAAATGTTGCGGAGGTTGAACTAATAGTTATGAGAATTTTCATTCTGATCTGAGAAAAGCACCAAAGCAACTGAGAAAAACTGTAATAATAACTACACAATAGATAGATAGATAGATAGATAGATAGATAGATAGATAGATAGATAGATAGATAGATAGATAGATAGATAGATAGATAGATAGATAGATAGATAGATAGATAGATAGATAGATAGATAGATAGATAGATGGATGGATGGATGGATGGATGGATGGATGGATGGATGGATGGATGGATGGATGGATGGATGGATGGATGGATGGATGGATGGATGGATGGATGGATGGATGGATGGATGGATGGATGGATGGATGGATGGATGGATGGATGGATGGATGGATGGATGGATGGATGGATGGATGGATGGATGGATGGATGGATGGATGGATGGATGGATGGATAGATAGATAGATAGATAGATAGATAGATAGATAGATAGATAGATAGATAGATAGATAGATAGATAGATAGATAGATAGATAGATAGATAGATAGATAGATAGATAGATAGATAGATAGATAGATAGATAGATAGATAGATAGATAGATAGATAGATAGATAGATGGATGGATGGATGGATGGATAGATGGATGGTTAGATCTAACCACCATCCTGCTGTTAGCACAAAGCGGAAAAAAGGCACAATGTTTAGTGAGCTGTTTAGGGAGTGGTAGCATGCGTCAAAGTTAGACATTTTATTCGGAGGACCAGAAAAAAAGCAATGATAGGATTTGATAATCCTATTGACTGATCACACACTGATCCTTCTTTGCTGTTATATTTCATATTCGGCCCGGTGGAGGTCTGAAAATCTCTAAATCTGATTTTCAATTTAAAATAAAAATCAATGATGTGTCCATGTTGTGAGAGGGTCGGGGTTGCAGAGATAACCTCTTCTTTTCTTTTTTTGCCTGGACCACATGAACCTCGAATGCAACCGTGCCATGTTTTTCTCACCATGGAATCTCTTGTGATTAATCCCCCTGACTGACACACATGCCTGGCCCCACCAGGGTCTCTGCTGCCACTTATACAGAAACTCCCTCAGGGCTGCAGCTAGTGCCACCGCTGCTCCTTCGCTCCTCTACACTGTGTTATCACGTCCCACACGTCTCCCTACCATTGTTAATGCTGACAACACTAAACTCTACTCTTCTATCGACACACACATCGAGGCTTGCCTAGACTCATCTGCTTGCCGAGTGAGCTGACATCTGCAGTTGGATGTCTTCCAAACACATCAGTCTCAACACTTCCTTTTTTTTACATTACAAATACAGATACAGGCATGTATAGAACATGTGTATAGTAAAAAAAAGACAAGAAATAAAAACAATAAAATAGATATAGAGTAAGGACAGATAGGGAATTTCATGGTTGCAAACAACAAAATAATACATTCTAACATGTAAAGGTGCTACGAGGAACCTTTAAATATTATTGAAACTCTCATTTTCCCTTGATGATCATAAGATACATGTTACAGCAAATGAGTTCTATTTTTATATATATTTTTTTTCCTAATGCCTTTGTCATGGGTCCTTCACCCTGAAACTATAGCTGGCGTATTAAAAACACCCTAACCCTTATTCGAAAGGGGCTGCAAGAATGAACAAAAGCTGAAAGTTCCTCGGAGCACCTTAAAAGCAAACACACATACACAGATAATCAGTCTCAACACTTTATAGTTCGTCTTCAGTTTCTCTGCCCATGTCTAAAAGACTGTCTGTGTGAAGTTACGCATGATACAACCACCTCTTCCTTCTCTTCTATTCTCCAGGTCCAAATTCTAGTTGGCTCTTGTCTGTGCTAACACAACAGAACTCCCTCCTGGCTGAGCTCCCAGCAGACCTTTTTTACTCCAACCCCCTGTACAGCTCATACTAGAAAGCCTGTAAAGCCCTGTCTCACTTTCATCCACACTAAATTCTTCCATTTCGTCGGCCTGCTCACTGGCGCAATAGCTCTGGCTCTCCCTCATATTGAATTCAAAAGCTCAGCTCTCTTTTCTCGCTGTGTTCCCAGTGGTGCCATGACCCTGTCAGGACTACACGCATTTGCTCCCTATCTCTCCAAGTCTCAACTAAAAAAAATTCTATCTCGCTGAAAGATTTCATGTCCCCCCCCCACCACCACCACCCCCACCACTACCACCAGACACTATAGGCTATTCCTTGTGTGTTTTTCCATTTGATCCGGCTCTTTTTTTTTACATTAAGAACCATTCGTGTGTGACTATTTTTCTCTTACACATTGACTACATTTCATTCTGTATACATGAACAGTCAGAATACATGAATATCAATGTGTGGATGGAGAGCTCTGGCTTTTAACATACAATACAATAGGATATCTAGTTTCTGCAGTGGAAGGACCTTTCAAACAAAAACATTAATGAAAAACATTAGAATGTGATGGTTCCCCACGCCATACGCCAATGCAAATCACACTGCGCAAAAAAAAAACTCTTTCATTGTGTCTCACACCATTAAGAGCATTTCCCAGAGAGTTTTAAGCCTGTTGTATTAATTACTTTAAGGCCTGCATGAAACCCAGGGCCATTTAAAACCAGACTCTTTAATTGCCCATGTTGTTTCACGTCTCAATCCAATTGAACACATCAACTATGTTTTCCTGTTAGTTCTGCTTAACCCTATTTGCTTGTTTTTCTGCTTCTTAAATGCTCCAGATAGCAGAATTAGCACAGTTGGAAGAAAAACAGCTATGGTAACAGTTTTTGCTGCCCGGCCTACTGTTGGTTTTTCAATCAATTATTGACCTGCCAATATATTCAGCACACAAATAGCCAACAGCAAGATGGGGTATGTGTTAAGAATAATTGCTACAACCACCAACGCCAAAGTCAAAGGCTGTAAATTGTATTTCCTTAGCCACAGCTAAAACATTTATCCACATAATTTGCCCTCAGTCTTCTTTAACATAATTATTTGTTTAGCATTTTCATTTCAGGTTGGCTCACCAGCTTTATGAATGTGGCTCAGAAGATTGATTTTAAAATGACTCTTGATACCGTTTCTAAACAGAAAGTCAATAATTGGGGTTGCTTGCACATATAGGCATCTGCAGCGCAATGCTGCACCCTGCCATTCTAAACCAAACACTCCATCAGCTTATACAACCACACTGCATATATTCAGTATAATGTGTTGAAAATCGCTACCATCAACACATTTTCAGACTTTTCCTCATATTTAAACCAAACAGCAAACACACTTATTACTTATCAGAGATTCCAAGATGGAGAAGGGGTTTAGTGAGATAAGCCATAACAGTGTTAACAAGACAACACACAAGACAGATGCCAATGCTTTGGGTGACACAATAGAAAATGGCAGTGAGGGGACAGAAAGAAAAGCAACAACAAAAACAGGCAATGTAAACATTGTTTTCGGGATCTAAGGGCTTTTTCATAAAGCAAACTTACCAAATGAGCCAGGCTAATCTTGGTTAGCCTGGCTCATTTACAGGTAATTCAGCTCCATAAAGCAAGCTCAACGTAGTTCAAGCTCAGTCACTATGGAAACGTATGCAGGGAGACTAGCCTGGTCAGGGGCAGGCTAGTTCTCAGGCTCAGCGTGAGTTGCAGCTCAAACAGAGTTTACGTAGCACTGATCCAACAGGAAAGCTGTACGTTTACCACACTCTCTGGAGTGCTGCCTTTTCATTTGACCTTATTAACTCCCTATGTGTAACAAAAAATCCAACATGCAATTGAAACCAGGTTGGCGGCAAAATACGACGGGGTGGTGAGTTTGAAATGACAACAGAGAATAAACAGTGGAGGGGCAGACTCGTTGGAGAGTAATTATCCCTCAGTAGTTCTTCAGCTAGCACATTAGCTCACTGAGTTAAAGTCAAATATATCTGAGGGCACGATAGTGACTCTAAATTCAAAGTTGCATTCATTTATAAAATTAACCACAAAGAAGACCATTGCTTTTCATTCCATCCATTCATAAATTTCTAAGCACAATAGCTTATGTTAACATGGTATGTTACATCATTCCTTACAATATATTTTTCCACACGAAATTAGCACATATTAGAGCCCAGAGCAATGAACTGAAGAGATGTAGCACTGTGCAATAGCACTGTACGTATGCTCCCACCATGCCAAGCAGCTCATTTAAGCCTCTCTGCTACAACTTGCTACTTCTTGTTTGTGGGCAGACTGTGCCTCTGCAAAGCTAAACCATCATTGGCAAGTTCTATACATGCAGATGGTTCCCTTCCCTCATTGTTTCACTGTTAGTTTCTGTTCAAATTCTGCCGAGCTCTCATTGTTTTTGACTGAGAAGGAGTAAAAGTAAAAGGAATGCATTCTTACTTTCTAAGTAAGTACCAGCTCCTAGAAATGTACGACTCCCCAACCTTGACTGAAAATACATGAACCAATGAATGAATGCATGATATGTTAAACTGTGCCTTTTATCTATTCATTTTAGAGTAACTCTTTGTTGTGTTCAGTATGCTGATTGTCTAAGAAACTAAGTCTACATTCACGCTGGCGAGTGTGAGGCTATAGCCAGCGCATAGCAGTATGCTAACAATAGCAAAGTACACAAAATGCAGCTGAGCTTAACTTTTGCAAATACTCAGCTATATACCGTAATGGACAAATTGAAAATTGGACCTAATGATGGCGCTAGATGGAAAGTAAAGAGATCAACAAAGATAGAGTTCATCCCGAGGAGGACATACTGTAAATGTGTTTACCTAATTAAATAGAAATCCATGCAGGATTTGCTGAGACATTTAACTCATAACCCTGAATGTTGACCTCATAATAGTGCTTGTCTAAAGGTGAAAAGTCATGGGATCACTTGCATGACTGCAGAAAAACCAACAGGCTAATACACAAATATTTCATCATACATTGCAAAGCTAATTCTTTGCTAATTCCTTTTTATTTTTTTTAATCTCTCTACATCCATCGTGCCTTGTTACGGTGCAGCAGCTCAGCCTCCCGCTCCGTGCTGCCTCGTCTCTGATTTAATCTCCGGGTTTTAGTTTTAATGAGTGAGTCATTTTTCCCCCCTCCCTCAGGTGTCCATCTCTTTGACATGCCTGTGTGCCAAACGATGGCCCATGCTAACCGAGCACTCTTATTATTTGCTTGCCCAAGGTCAGCGAACAATCAAGAGATTGACTATGAGCAAGCTCACCGTTGCTGCCTCAGAGGGATAAACTGGATTAAGGTATTGGGGAGCGCCGGCGCTGTTAAAGCTTTAGAGATGGAAAACACAATCAGCATCTCTACGTGCCATGCCTCTTTCAATCATCCACAAGCAATCATGGCATGCATGGAACCCCCCTCCCCCCCTCCCCCCATCGCTTTGCAGATCCGACAGAGAGGTAATAGCATAAAATATGATCCTTGTAATACTGTATGTCTGTCATGGGCTTCATGATTCAAATCTGTTTGGCTAAGTTTACATAAGGATATAGATATACGTTCAATATTGAGACATAAGAAAAACAACTAACATGTGACACTCTGGATGTAAATATTAAATGACAATAATATATTCAATTTATATAGCGCTTTTCTCGCAATTAAAGGCAATGTTTTTCTAAGTCACCTTAACCTTGTTTTCTCTACGGAAATATTGCATGAATAATAAACCACATCCTACGCAGATCATGCATGAATCATTCTATGGTCGGAATGTTTTTTGTATTTCAAATAATGATCTCGCACCGCTCCATCTCTCTTTGTTTGCTTCATTCTAAATGCCTTCTGAAGGAACTTGTCATAAATTCTTTTTAAAAGGTATACAGCTCGATTTTCTCTCTCAAGAGGGCTCACAGTTATTATAGCTCAACATTAGGGGAAAATATGCTTTTGCATAGAAAGCCTACGCAAAACTCTCATACATCTGTCCTTCATCTGTGCGTTTGCCATAAAAACATTTTATCTTTTCAATCTTACTGTTGTAAATCTCATAGACCCAGGGTGAAAAAAATGAACCCTCATGTATGAATGCCTTGGTGAGTCAGAACATTTCATTTTGAGACACTCAAAAGATACCTTAAATTATTACTGAAGGAAGCCATTAAAAGAGAATCCCTACTGATTGTACAGGAACTACAGCATATAGTAATTAAGGCTCATTAAATTTGTAATCCATCATATTGAGTTACGTTGATGCCGCCTGGGCATGCCCAATGCTGCGTTCCATTGTACCTCGAGAAATCGGGAAATTCCAAAGACATGGAGGTGCACACAGTGAGCAGCAAGCAGAAACACCTTTGAACCAATTTTGAATTGGCCCTGCATTTGATTTTAGTGCTGGAAAGTCACCACAGACACCCAGAGTGTATTGCTCGGCAAAGCTGCAAGTACAAGCGCCCTAAACAGTTGGTCATTTTCTCCATAATCACCATTGTTTTACAGTAACTGGGCGACTGTGGCTCAGTTGGTAGAGCAGGTCGGCCGATGATCATGGGGTTGGAGGTTTGGTCCCCGCCCTGCCACCTGTGTCATAGTTGTTGTGTCCTTGGGCAAGACACTTCATCCACCTTGCCTCATGAGAATGTCGATAGTTAGCCTGCTATCGGTGTGTGAATGGTAACGTGGGAAAGGAAAACAGGTCTCCCTTGCAAAAGAGTCTTCGGTCTCAATGGGATATACCTGTATAAATAAAGGTAAAAAAAAAAAGTAACTCACTATTTGATAGATAGGACCTTAACAGAACCTTAACAGATCCAATCTTAACAGTACAACTTTAGGTAAAAATAGATAAACACAATAGTACATTTAGTCAAAAGTTATCGCACAGTTACTTTTTAAAGACTCTTCAGTGATGACAGAGGGACCGTTTTGCCTTGCAGAATCATGCCTTGACCTCTTGGGATGAATGCTGAAGGACATGTTTTGAAGTGTGAGGTTACATCTCTGTCTGTAAGGCCTTTTTTTTGCTCTTTCATCGTTGCCTCACTATCATCCTCAGTCCGTCCCCCGTGTTCTCTCCTGAACTGCAGCCCGTAGCCTCCGGTGGAGTCGTCATACTTCATGACTTATACATGAAGAGTCTGCTCTTTATTCATCTTCGGGAATCCCACTGTGTGAGGGCAGCTCTGTCTCTGTCTCTGTCTCTGTGTCTCTCTCTCTCTCTCTCTCTCTCTCTCTCTCTCTCTCTCTCTCTCTGTGCCGTCTGGATCATTTCAGCTACTGTGTCTTTGCTAACCTTTTCATCTTCTCACACACACACACACACACACACACACACACACACACACACACTGTCAGGAGCCTCTGGGAGTTCCATGGAAGTGAAAAAGGACATATATAAAACAGGACCTGTATTTAACCACCTTGCATCCATTAGTGTGTGTGTGTGTGTGTGTGTGTGTGTGTGTGTGTGTGTGTGTGTGTGTGTGTGTGTGTGTGTGTGTGTGTGTGTGTGTGTGTGTTTAGTAAATGTGTATGCTAATGCTAAATAATTAACTGACTGCAATGGTCATTAAAACCTGTGGTAGAGCAAGCGTGTCTTTTTTAAAACTACTTTAACTGTTGTCGATTCTTTGTGTTATTGAAGTCAACTGGACTTACTCAATGCTTTGGTGTCAATTTTAATGGTTGGAGCATCTTGATGACAGAAAACTGCAGTTCACTTTATCTATTTATCCTCCTTTATATTTATTATAACCATACTAGCGGTGGCTAGATGGATGGCAATGTCAGTCTGCCCGTCAGCCTTTCTGACTACTTTGGTCCAGGTTGAAATATCGCAACAATTATTGGATTTTTACATTGAATTTTGTTTGGACCATCTCACACCACCATGGTTGGAAAATCTTTCTAGTGACATAGATGATATTCGCTACAGATCTCCATGGTGCCCAGATGATGAATCTCATGTACTTTGGTGAACCCTCGACTTTTCCTCCTGCTCCATCAGCAAGTAATAGCTCACGTATTTTGTAAAATGCACTTTTTAATGTTATTCCAATATTAATATAGGTCCCCAGGTGTGACTAAAGACCCCCTCAGTATGAGATAAAACAACTTTCTCTCTTTTTCTCCACCTCTCTTAATACCTGTGTTCAATTACCCCCAAAGTGTGCACAGACATTCATACTTTAAAGACAATATACCATAACCACTATGGTGATCCTTTGACTTTTCCTCAAGCACCACCATGAGGTTTGACATGTATGGAGGACACTTATCTCTAACTAAACCTAATAATAAATACCCATACATTCTAAAGAGAGATGATTGTCTCTCACCCACCAGCTTTTCATTATAGGGACTTTAGACTGTATAGAGAGTATGCACTTAGGCTACATATCCCACCATGAGGACCATTCAGACGTTTATCAATAATTCATTACAGTGATTTCCTTCTAATCTAATTATATGTACAAGCTTGAGCACCGCTGTAGCTTTGAATGTCAAGTCATTAGATTTGATCTCACTTATCTTCCTTTCTGAGAGGAAAAACATCAAAACAGCAATCCTTCTCACTGCATTTTTCGTTTGATTTTTGTTCACGCTCCATTTTTGCCAGTAGGATATAAAGAGAAACCCATTAGTTGCGTCTTGCTGGTGTAATGGATTGAAATAGTTTCAACAACTGATAATATTGTGTTATATAGCAGATGATCAGGGGCAATATCTGAACATTTCATTTGAGTTCTGACTTTTGAATTTAGAATACTGACTTCAAATTCAGAAGATTGGATGCCTAATCAATCTGGCCTCTCTCTAATCTCCATGGGAAGGAGCCATGGAAAAATGCCCTGGCCAATCAGAACCCGCGTTGTGACCTCACGTTCGTCCGTTATTGTGGAAGGCAGCTTCTGATTGGTTCATGTAGTATTCAATCTAGATTTGTGACACCAGCCATATCGCACAAGGTTATTCGTCCATCCATGCAACATCAACGACAACAAGAACCAATCAAGGGCTGCCTTCCTCTAACAGAAAGGGCGAGGCTCCTCCCCACAGAGATTGTCCAGACTGATCTGTGAGAGAGAAACTAATGCTAGGGACTGGTCTCAACAGGCTACCTGTATGATAGGCACCAACACAGATCTAGCTTAGATTGTGTTGCTCAATAGTAATGTCTCACATAATTCAAACATAACACTACATGCATCTTTAAAACCATCCACTGTGTCATACAATCATGTCATTAAAATGTGATCTGAGATAAATGAAAATGTGGAATGGACAATAATTCCCTCTAGGATGGAAATACTGTGAGCTGTTGAGGTTACACATCTGTTGATGTATGCTGTTCTCGTCATGTATGCTGTTCTCGTCATGGTTCAATATATCTGTTTTTTTACAATAATTGAAAAAAAGTGTCAATAGTGGACAGAGCTTACTTTTTTTTGCAGATACATAATTTTTGAGTGTTTTTTTAATTGTGAGAAAATGTGGGGAATGCTGCAATTCAGCGTATTTCTGCATCATATTTTCTCCATCTGAGATGTTTGTTTACCAGAAATACACTGAGATTAATTGCGCTCCCTCTTGCAGAAAGCCTAATGAGACTTCTGATGAACAAAATTAGCAATGCTCTGCAGGAAGCATCATTCTTTAACTCCTGAATGTTGCATCATTTAATCATTATTATGAGAAGCTGTTGGGATGAGTAGCATGTTGCCACAAATCATATTTACTACGGAGATGGATTGCAAACACTTGTGCATGCAGGGTATGATGTCGGGAAATAAATGCAGCAAGTGTCCATCGTCAAATGCCTCTGTGTGTTGTCTGTCTCAGAGAATTATATTTTGCTCTTGTGGAAAAATAGATACAAATGAAACTCTGTTTGATTGATATGGAGGTCAGGAATGCTAGTATTGTGCTAATGAGGCGGTGCAGATCCTAATATACATCATCAGTGGCAGCTAATTAGAAGGAGCCACAAAGTAAAGCTAGACTGTGATCGCAGTCAGTAAAATGTTATGTGACTCAACATGCTTTTTACCCCGCTCTAATGGGCTTGTGGTGACATCAAGACAGCGGAGGAGCTCAAAGGTTGAACATGTTTCAGAGCAATAATCAGGGCTGGCCTCCATTTTGTGTCTTAAAAAAAATCATCAAAACAGAGTCCAGACTAGAAGCATTATAAGATCTGAGTTTGACTTCACACATCTTCGAAACTACAGAGACAGTGTCGCCTCATACAGTCATAATTGCAGGATATTTGTCCCAGCGTCTCATTTCCTGGGCGTCCGCAGTTATTTCTTTTAATAAACTCACAGCTCTCGCAGTGTTATTTTTAAGGTTTCAAGGTTTTTATTGTCTTTTTTTTTTTTTTTACTTGCTTACATAAAAAAAATTAAATACCGTTTTCTCCCGTCCGACGACTAATTCTAAAAGTGACTAGTGAGGGTGAAAGTGGCTGGTCATGTGGGGGGGTGGGGGTGGCGGGTGAGTGCAATAAGTTGTGTGTGTTCTGAGTTCTGATGGCTTGGGGGGAAGAAGCTGTTGTACAGCCTGGCAGACTTGTCCCGGATGGTAATAGTGCAAAGAGATGGTGGGAAGGATGGGAGGGGTCGGCTGCTATGTGTGTGTGGCCTTTCACATCCACAAAGCACCATGTGCTGAATAAGACATTGCCATGTACAACAGCAGTTTCTGCTCACCTAAATCAGAATAAGATCATAGAAGACATAATCCTATTAAGACAGCTGGAGTATTCCGATGTTAACTTATTATTGAGGCATACATAGCACTTCAATTGTGAGTTTTCGCTGGATTTTTCAGCATTCACCTCAGTTTGTGACTCATGCCCTGGGAGTTAAACTAGTGTGTGTAAACCATGTCGTAAACCATTGTGTAAACCTGCTTTAGAATTTTTGGCTGATAAAACAATGCAAGACAACCACACCCGCATTTTGTTTAAAATCCTGTCTTAACCTGACCATGGACTTTAATCAGAATGGGCTGTGCGTGTAAAGGTGGTCATGTGTGTCCTTGTGCAAATTTCTCTGACACCTGTGTGTGGAGCTCATGCATGATATAAGCCTGGCTATTTTTATCCAGTCATGAGTTCCAGATGATATACCTGATGGGGCCATGGCCTTAGCGGGGGTGGGGGGTTGTTATTGAGCCCTTCCCAATCAGCGGCCTGATTCATGCCTTGGGACAGATGATGAACAGCAGCTTCCAATAAAACATTACTGGAACGTAGGCGACGGAAAGACTTATTTCTGAGCATTCAGTCAGAACACAATGCAAACTGATTGATAGCCTTTGCTTCACTAGCAGATGATTAGATGTTGCTCTTTTCTTGTCTGAGAATGCCTCTGCCCTGAGGAAGCATGTATGAGAGAAGGGACTCATAGTGAGGGTTACACTGGAACTAAGTGTACTCAGAATTCAGGAAGGTCCTCAACAAAATGTGCAGTTTTATCACCAATGCCACAGATGTATTCAAACAAACTTTGAACAAAAAAAACTTAGATCTTTGGTTTCTGCTCAGAGCAAAAACAAACGTTTCTATTTGTGTCCAGTGTAGCTAGCTTTCTGGTAAATGTGTCATTGACTTGAGTTTCAGAAACAGGCACAGACATTGGATCATTTTGACGCCACTTCAAAAACAGCCTGCTCAAGTGTTCTACTCTGAACAACCAAATAACATAAAATAAGCACGGATAGAGAGAAAGAGAAACCAATATTAGGGGAGGGGGGGCAATGTGAAAGAGTCGGGAACACAAAAGTCTATTTTTTACCGTCTTTTTTTATGGCTCAGAGCTGGATTTTATAGCTGTCGCTAAATCAGCCCATGATCTCGGGCTACCGCAAGCTTTTTACTCCGATGGACATTTCAATTAATCAGTCAGGCTTCAATGCACAGGCAGGCAGAAAGGGACGAGCGCAGGGGGAAAGGTGCTCGTTATTTAAGCCCCGTTCTTCGTGCCACCGTTTCAGAGTTTCATACACAAACTGGGTACCACACTGAAAGAGCCACCTGGTGTAGGCTTGTGATCACATCAAAAGCCCAGGCATGATTCATTAGAGCCAATACGCAGGCTGAAGAATTTCGATTTTTAAATGACACTGGAGACATTCTTGTTACTGTAGGCGCTATCTTAAGAAAAAAAGGCCTTGCTCTAATTCACAGACCCAGTCCCTTTCATCTATTCATCCGGCGTTTTTTTTTCTTCTTCGACCCGGGGGCCGAGTCCACCCGCGCAAACGCAAAATGCATTACTTGTCATTCAAGAGTATAATGACTCACCATCCACTGTTCCTCCTGGCACCATCAAAGGTCATCCCTTCACCGCCATCACACTCACTCTTCGCTATGCAAAGACCACAGCAAAACTTGTCTCCGCTGCCCTCCCAGGTGCCTTTTAAAGACAATATTTCACTTTGGAATAAAATATTTTATAAATTGGCCGCACTTGTCCACCGGTTGTTACTATTCAAGTAGACTCAACCAAAACAAGACCATTCATACCATCGATCCAAACCAGGCTCAGTTCCTTGCTCAAGGACAGTAGACAAAATATTATTTTCATGGAGAAACATACATCCTCATTCATTTCAAAACCAGGGCTTAAAGGTGCAGTGTGTAATATAGGAAAATTCAATTGCATCTAGTGGTGAGATTCCATATTGCAAAGCTCCCTTGGTAACCCCTCCTTCGAATAATTACAAAAGCTTACGGTGGTGTTCAAGGACAAAAAAGCTTTTTACTAAAGATGGCATCATCCACCACTGCCTCAAGTCTCTCCACAATATCAAGTGATGAATTGAAGATGTATTTAGTTATTCATTCTATAGTACCTCGTCTTGTAAAGACAAGTAAGGCCATTTAGTTTGTCCGTTCTGTGCTACTGCAGAAACATGCGGTGCAACATGGTGGCGTCTATGGAGGGTGGTCCTTTCCTATGTAGACTCATTCTAAGGTAATAAAAGAAAACAATGCTTTTATTTTCAAGTGATTATACACTAATTAAAACATACATATGAACTGGGAAAACATGATCAAGTTGGCAGACATTTACTTCATGGTATGGCTCGCCCTCTGCTCAAGGAATTCATTAAACAAAATATAAACTCTTCCACAAGAGGGGATTTTAAAACTCATTAATTGATTTGTCAATTAATGTGCACTGTCCCCTTTAAATAAATAAAAAATATATATAAATATACAGTATAGGGGAGAACGGGGTAATCTGAGCCACTTTTTACATTTGCTCCCCTCTAAGCGAGCTAAAATAATTTTTCACTCAAATTGACACATTTCCCATTAATTCAGGATGTTTCCTAGAAATGGGCATTAGCAGAATTTTTTCAAGACAAAGGGCAGTGAAAATAGGATTGTTTTAAAAAAAGTTGTCATGTGGCTTACTTTACCCCAGCTGTGGGGTAAACTGAGACAGACCAGAAAAATCAAGGGGGTAAACTGATCCACTTACTTTTTCCACTCTGAAACTACCATAACAACACATATTGTAACAGTTAGAATCCTGAAAGCTAGCCACACATTCCAGAACTAATGTCGGACTAGTAAAAGAATGATGGGGTTTGGTCAATTAAGCAAAGCAAATTTTCTAAACACTTGAAAGTAACTCTGAACAAAATCAAATACAACATATTATAATTCAAAAGGTTTTAATAAGATTCAAATGACAGATAGAACCAGTTAGATAAGAACACAGTCTTGGGGTCAGAACACAGGACCCTTGGAGCCAGCTTGTGTCTGGGGGTCAAAGCATAGGAAAATCAGAACCAGCGAGAACAGCCTGGGACTCAGAACACAGGAGAAGACCCAACTGGATTATAACATCAGCCTGTCATACTCTACAACTAGGCCTACTCTACATTCCAGCCCTGAAGGTTACAGGGGAAGATGAGAAGGTGCTCTTTCCGTGTGGTTGCCCCAGGTCGTCTTCCTGGTGTATTTCCTTGGCATGATGGCTTTTCTACTATGTGTATGACATTAAAATAAAACATATGTTATGTAATATTACATTAAAATATGTTTAAGACTAAACTTAACTTGTGCCTCATGGTGGGGGAAAGTGAGACAGTGGCTCAGTTTCCCCCACAGCATTTGGCTCACTTTCCCCCACCACCACAATTTGAGAAAAAACTACCTCTCTTAGCATTTCAGGCTAATCTTTAGCTAATATCATCACATGGTTTTTATATGTTGGTAGTTCATCAACACGTATGATAGAAGTTTTTCTACGTGAATACATTTGCTTTGGCACAACAGTTGATTAAGTTGACAGCAAGAAAATTTACTTTTACATGCAAAATACCTATTTTGGTGAAAAAAACATGATTACCACAGCACCATGAGATCCTCTCTTTCAGGGCCATGGGGAAATGAGAGGGGCTTGAAAACATATATCTCACATGACCAAAAATGTTTTCCGTTGCCTAGATACAGGGGGTGGCTCACATTACCCGATGCCTCAGATTCCCCCGTTCTCCCCTATATGTATTATATTATATTTCACTTACCAAGTCTGTTCTTAAAAGGCCAATAAATGCTGCACACTGCACCTTTAATACAGTGCATTGCTAAGCAAACAGCATAGAGAAACATCGGCTCAGTGAGCAAGTGTGTGTGTTCCTATTTTCTAATTCCAGGGTCATTCTTTTCAGGATGTAATTTTTCCAGTTTGCTGTTATTGATGTTGTGCCGTGGGGGGGAAACAAACCCCTGGATTGCCGGTGGTAACAGCATGGTCCTGGGGGCAGTGCAATTTGGAGGTTGACTGCTCTTCAAACGTGATGGAACAATGGCTGATGAAAAGAAAATATATTGCTGCACTAAACCATCCACCGAGCCCACCACTGGAGCATTATGAAAGGTTCCTGCTTTAAATCAATATTAACACTTTATTTTAACGTTCTTTTCCTTCAAATCATATCCTTGTTTGCTCGCCCTCGCCTACATCAACACTTGGACGGCAGGCAGAGAATGCAACAGTGTGCTGCTGCTCAAGCTGCCGTTCCCCCTGCCAGCTTCAAAGACTCAGCCTCAGTCCTCAGAGGAGCAGTTTTTTGGAGATGGAGGCGCTGCAACAGACTGTGTGCATACATTTCCAAATCACACACAATGGGGGCTATTCTCTCCCAGTCTCATCTTGCCTCCTGTGCTGTCCTAAACGAAACGGCCAAGAACAGTGAATGTACTGTAAATTCTGTTTGTACTTCAACACAAGACAGAGATGAGAAATGTATAACGATCCCATCCTATTAGGAGCCAGTGAATCCGGCCCGCCCACACACACAACACCCTCTTTGGCTCACATGTTTATTTGCACTCCTCCTCCAATCCCACCTTTGGTAATGTCTTGTTTCATCCCGGCATCAATCACTCAGCTCCCCCCTTCTTTTCCTTGGGCATGGTCGTCTACAGATTGATTACCTCTCAGGAGTTCAATGTAATGACAGGAGGCCAAGCTAATTTTTGAAGTGATAAATGGTGAGCTAAGTGACTCCAATCCACTGGGGCAAAAGGCAAAATGGTCCTGGAGCATTCCCCCACTCTTTTAAAATATTTTCATTCGGAGCCTGCAATGCCCCAGTTTGTAACGACAGAGCTCTGGATGCAATACAAAAGTTACATTGAAGCAGGTGAAGTCAGCGATTCTGGAGAACGCTTCTTGTCTAAATCACTTTTTGACAAAATCGTTCAATATTTTCGAACGATTTGACCACTACCTGTCTGAATGTGGCAATTAATCAATGACTTGATTGCCAGACAAAAAAATATCTTGTTCTATTACCATTATTTTTGTTCCAGTTTCAATGAGAGCAATTTGCTCATTTCCCTTGTTTTATATCAATGCAAACTGAATATCTGATGGCTTTTGCAGCTTGTGGTGAAAAAGAATGAGCTAAAATAAGGTTTTTGCTACCAATATTTAATATGAAGGTCACACATATGTCAAATGCATACTGCTGACTGTAAGTACCAGGTAAATCCAGAAATGTTCAGCTAGTTATCGCTATTTATCCATATGTATAGGGTACTTTGTTGTTAGCTACTGTTCCCCTTATTTTCAATATGAAAGGAATGTCACACATGTCAAATTCATATTGCTGACTTGTGGGCCCAAACCAGGCGATTCCCAAAATGTTTAGCCTTGTATGCCTACATTTTTCTTGAAATGACAGCAATTATTTTATTTATAACAAGCAAATCATGCACATTTAATTGAAAAAATGCACCAAATACACTTAAGTGCTGCAAATGTTAAAGCTTTTATGAAAGATACATCAACTGAAAAATACATTGATTCCAAGAGACAGGGGGAAGAGACTGTTCTGTGACTTTTCACATGAAAAGGTTACAGATATTTTATTCCAGCGGGGAAACAAATGGCTCATATCGAGCGACAGAATGGCTGGATTCAGTCTTCTTCTCTACGTATTGACGGTGAAAAGCTATTTCACTACATTTCGTACGAGAGGTCCATCAACGTTGCTCTGTGTCGGTGAAAGCATAAGTGCGCCAGTCATTATGTGCATTAGTGGCAAATTAAATAGATTAGCTGCGAGTTTGTCGGTGCTTTCTCTCTCTCTCTCTCTCTCTCTCTCTCTCTCTCTCTCTCTCTCTCTCCATCTCCATCTCCATCTCTCTCTCTCTCTCTGCCTTTGCTCCACAATAAAAAGCCTCTCCATGCAGTATCAAAAGAGAGTCCAATTTTCCAACGAGCATTCAATTTAGAAACCTACCCTCTAATGGGAGTTGTTGTTGTTCAGCTCAACTAAGATGTCAACTAATGGCTAGGCTCTCAGGCAGCCATCTCCTTTGGCCTCTCAGTCTCTTTGAACCTATTCATCGGGGTAAGTGTACATGCAAAGGCAGAGCTCACTCTCTCAAGGCCCTCAGCACACACACACACAAACACACTCACTCTGTTCTGCTTTTAATGTCGTCTCCCACTCGTAAATAACAATCAAACGGGTCCCGGGTGGCCTTTCATAAAACACATCTGATTATGTGGGAAGAGGAGTTTATTAAAATTGTATCCCATATGCTTTGTGATTTTGCTGTGCGCCTGGAGGCAGGGGGTGTGTGTGTGTGTGACAGGTGCCATAAGTTCCCATTCTACCATTCTAATAATACCTACCCATGTCATCTTGTTTAGAACACAAATCATTTTTCATCATTTGTAATGTCTTTGTGAAAGTCAATCAAAAGCTATTTTGTGGATGAATGGTCAACAAAGGGATTACCGAACAAATGAATTGTTTCAGTCAGTTAATGAATCAGTCAGACATTTTATTGTTACAATTGACTTTTTGCATCCCATAGGCCTACATTTTTTGTTGTTGAAGAATTACCCCCTACAGCGCTTTTATATACAGAACAAAACAAGGCAATTCTATAAATGGATTACCACCTGCTGTAGGGGTACACTTTATTCAGATACACCCCTGTTGCATTATGAAGTCCCAGTACACAGAAAATATGACCTTTGTATTGGCTCATGTTTGACATTAATTAGCTGCCCTGTCCGTCGCTAAGCAACATTCTCCATTCCGGCGGCATCATGGGAGAAATCAATCACAGATAGTTTTGTCCCATGTGATTAATGCTCTCGTTTACATCATGTAGGAATGCTGCTCGCTCTTTGTTTCTGCTGTTGTTGTGATTGTGTTCTCCGGATCGTGAACACAATTTAATCACGTTTATCTTTCTTCTCTCATTTAAAAAGTCACTTTTCATTTGAACTCAAAGCCAAACAATTACCACAGAATTGTAGAAAAAAAGGGCAAGTAAAGTAGCTTATATTCTGTATTTTGTGTGATCTGTATGATGTCCTCTTGTATGATGACTTTGACAGTCACCTAGTGTACAGATAAACATCTACTTAGGGCCAGTCCCATTTCTCATTTTCACCCCTATCACTACCCCTTCACGTGAACGCGCAATTAGGAGGGGTAGGGATAATATAAGGGGTAGGACGAAGGGGTGAATTGGGATTGAGCCCAAATGTCTTGTTGTCCATGTAAAGAATACCCCCCAATATGACATTTGGTCTGCTATTAATGCAACATTTCTTTGCTTTTGTTTTGCTTTGCATATATCATAGGATTTTTTTTCAATTCAATGAAACATGTCCTAATGCAATTTTCTTAAAAACACTCATAATATTAGGTTAATATTTTGTAACAGAATCCTTTGTGCTTTTTAGGCTGTGCACTGTGGCATGCACACGTTTTGTCCACATTAACATGGTCAAACAAACAAGAACTCTGCTTCTCAACTCTCCAGTGAAAGCTGATTCAGCTTAGGACACAGGCACATTCCCATTAAGCCTATCGTTCTCAAAAAAGCATTAACATATGGCATCTATCAGTGAAATGCTGAGAAATAATAACGCATATTGATTAGTGTCACATGTCCAATTAACATTGAAACTCATCAAATGTATGTCCATTGAAATTTAGTGACTGGTAAACGATTCACATGCAGTTCTAAGGTGTCAAGTGTGTGCAGTCCTCTCCTTCCTTTATGTAACATTAGCTTGTTAATCACAGAAGCCTCCACACTTGTTCTAATTATGTACCTAGACCTCTTGTAATAACACGCTGTCAAGTAGCTCGCTGACTGCAATCAGCCATGCCTTCAGAAAATGTTAAGTTGAGGCCAGTGAAACATCATCATTTGTGCCCTGAAAAAGTTACAGCACTTCCCTCTAGGCATTTTTAAAGTGTTTGTGATAAAGAAGATATCAATAACGAGTCAATGAAGCACCTATTTAAAGAGTAAGTCAGGGGTATGGTTGGTTCTAACCGAGAGAAGGATTCATTTGGATTAAATATGAAAGACACTATTTTGTGACACAGGTTTTATAGTAATCATAGATAGTATATTAAAATGGATGTAGCATCCGGGCTGACCTCAGTTATTCACACGGCATCCAATAATCCTGGTTTATGTGCGTCGCCATCTTGTGGGATTTTTACTCCGCCTCACTCCTCTTGCCGAAAAAGGGAATCGACGTCACGTCCGGGGGAGGGAGATACACCCATCGAGCTGACGTATACCTCCGAGGCAAAGTGAGGGACAACGGGCGGAGAGCTGTCACTCAAGAGATCGCGCCAATACATTTTAACCTCCAAAAAGAATAAAAACTACCCCCCTCAGTGTTGTCATGGAGATATGACCTAAACATACAGACTAGAGTGGTTTTGTGGACCAGGCTGTAAATAGGTTTATTAATGGCGCTTTTCCACCGCAAATGTAGCTCGACTCGACTCAACTCGACTCGACTCAACTTGGTTTGGTAGCAGCACGGGTCGTTTTCCACCGCAAATAGTACCTGCTGAACGTGGGCGGGGTCGTCGTAAGGGGCTGAAAGCCTACTCCGGAGCAAAGTAGCAGAGCAGAAATTGCGAGCAGTTGTTGCACTATTAACTGAACCAACCGCCAAAAACACGGATGAAAAATGTTTAAGAAATACCCCCCTTGTATCTGTTTGCTAAAAGAAGTAGAAGAATATTGCTACGGGTCATTAAAAGGGATGGTTGTTGTCCCGATGTGTGACTCTGCCACACAGTCAGCTGTAGGGATGCGTCACGTACATCCCTATGCACGTAAACACGGGCATGATAAAGTTGACTGTTTAGTGCTTGTTTCAGGATACGTGTTTTCAAATGCAAGCTCAGCCTGAATATTTTATTGAGGTAATCAGTTCAGTCCGAGGCTTGTAATGTAATCGCTCGCTATCATGTCTGTCCCAGCTGGCTACTATTTAGCCTAGCTGCTAGCTGCCCTACATGTCTCCTCTCGTATGATAAGTAACTTCCCCAACAACCAGCACTGGATGAGCTTAGCGAATATATGGAAAATAAATTCAGATCTGTGATGCAAATCAAATGAAAGAGAGCCAGAGAAGGCTGCACGCGGCGTAAATACACTCAAAGTCCCAGAGAGTTGGGGAGAATAAACAACAGAATGAAGCCGGTAGTCTCTGGCCACTGATTGGCCAGACAATAGTCTCTGGCCAATCAGTGGCCGGCCGTCTGCCGACGTCACCTTTTAGCATCGGCTCAGCTCGCTTGGAACCTAGAGCGAGGCGATACCAAAAAAGCAGCCGCTACGTGGTACCAGGTACCATGAAATTGCAGTGGAAAAGCCAAAAATGCGAGTTGAGTCGAGTCGAGTCGAGCTGATACCATGCAGTGGAAAAGCGCCATAAGACGGCCTGTTTAACAAGTGAGTCAAAGAAAAATTGCTCAGTCTTGGTACCACCCCCAGTGGCCACCGGAAGGTACTAAAATGTGTGTCACTTCCTTATTGGATGCTGGTAAAAATCGCTGAGTTTGGGGCTTGATTGTAATATTCAAAACTCATCATTAATCATCAGCCAACCTCTTTTGGTTGAAGTATAACATAATAAGTAAATCGTCTTTGTTGTTAGCTCGATTGTTCTTAGTTGTTTTGGATAAGATTTACCAATGGACATTTTGTATAGCAGAGGTAAACAGTGAGTGTGAATTTTAGCATGGGGCCATGGTTCCTCCTGTCCCCCCCCCCCCCCCCCACCCTGAGGGCCACATTGACTGGAATGACTTTTCTGTCTGCTGTTCCCGGGCTACCATGTGCCACGTTAGCCTGCAGTTTCCCTGTCTGCATGTTAAGCAGCATTAATGGAGCTTGGAGGACCTTCTCCACAGGCCTGGGGGTGTTCCATTCATCTTTGACAGAGTGACTTTCCCCTTCCCATGCTGTTATTCTGCTGCAGATCAACTGCTCTGCTGTCACAGGTCTGTACCTCTGCACAGCTCAATCTAGGGGCTGATGAAGGCCAGCTTCACCCTCTGGCAGCTGTTCAGACGTATAGGCTGTTTTTTTGCTTGAAGGCTGACTCTCAATACGACAACAACTCCCTTCTGGCCCCCTGTGGATAAAGTCCTTGGAATGGGATGGGCTCCTTGGGGTCCGATTTAAAGGATGGCCACTTGAGTCTGAAGCCAGACACTTTTTGCGAGATTTAGGGGAACTGCAGCTCGAACCGAGACTTTTGAAGCTGTCGTCCCTTCTAAAATGTAAAATGTAATCTTGTTCCTAGCTTGAAGGCACGCTCTCATTAGAAAGTCCTGACTAATTATTAATTGATAACAATTGTTACTTGTAGTCCGAGGGGGAAGGAGAAGAAAAAAAACATAATTGCTAAATCAAGATCTGCAAGTAGTTGTTGGCTCTGATCAAAATAAAACACTTGTTATTGTTAATTGTTCATTTGAAACACTTGATCAGATAAAGATGGCTGAAAATAATGAGTCTCAATCGTCCTCTTGGAGTATTGCCGCGTAGTTTAGAGGAGTGAGAATATAATCTGAACAAACAGAAAATAACCCAAAGGGTTTTAAAGGAGAAACAGACGGATAATGAATTTCAATGGCGCAATGCAAATTCTCATTTGCATTCCTCATGCAAATGAGAGTCTAAAATGATGCTAAAAAACATTTATTTTCTCAAGTCAGTTTGTTTTCAAGGCCAGACCTACATGAGAAAATGTTGTGTCATACAGCGGGCTCAAAATTTTTTTTCAAGCCCTGGTCAATTTTTATTTTTCGGGCTATTTTGCTTCCATAACATGTCTTTAATACTAGCAATGAAAAGTCCAAACTGTACATTTAGGTCTTTATTTGACTAAAACCTGTCTATTTGCGTCTGTATAGTTTTTCAGGTTCAACTCGTTCAACTTCACCTCGGGCTTGACCAGTGTTACAGTGAAACTGTCAGAAGGAACTCAGTGTTTTCTCTAAGGTTCCTCCCTTGATAGTTCCTCTTTGTTGCACTGTGAACAACAGAGCAAATCAGAAGATGGCTATTTGAAAATGTCTTATTATATATTTATGTTCATGTAATTATGTAATGCTTTAGTCTATCTTAAGTACATTAATTAATTGAAGCCGATCAATGAGTTGAACAGATGGCAAGAATACAAAATCTGACCTGCACTGATTGTTTAAATATATATATATATATATTGCATGATTTACTCGTCTCAGGCCCAGACGGACTTCATTAAGGACTGTCTCTCCCTGTACCACACACTGGTTTGATCTCTTTGCTCATCAGACAAATCGCTCATTACAACAGCAGTGTGTGTACTTGATACCTGACATTTCATTTAGTGGCCTGACTACATGATTCATCTCTGTGTCACTTTGTTCTCGTCTGCAGCCAGACAATGACAGCGACAAAAGTCTCTGAGTCACTTGACTTTCTAAATCCATGAGTCATGTTACACAACTCTAATGAAGTGCACACTGTATATGTTAATGCACTTCAGGATGCCAAAAGGCTCAGAGGCAAATGATGTCACACTGGTGAGAGCTGCCGTCACTGCTGTTCAGAATACGCTCTGTGTTTTCTAAAGTGTCAGTGTGTTATTACTTAAATGTGTGCAGGGAAAGAGGTAGATTTTAGGTGAGCCAGAAAGATCTGTGGGTTCTCATTTGGGGCACTGTGTTTTTCTTCATACATACAGTGTAGAGCAGTTTAGTGGAGTGTGTTAACATCAAAATCTTACAGAGTGCTGTCCCAAAAATGTGTCGTAATTTTTGGGGGCGTTGACAACATTCTCACCAACACAAACACATGTTGTAGCCTATAATCACTGTCCCACTATCTGGTGATGGTTCAACCTATTCACAAATGTATCTTATATCTTGTTTGCACTCTTTGTAATTTGACAGGATTTTTAAATGCATTCAGCTGGCTGTCTGTTGACCTTTTTCAGACTGTCCTGTCTTGAAGTGTTTCAGCTTGCGCTTTTTTTAAAGACATTTATCAAAGTGTGCCACTTTGGTGGCATGAGGTAACGTGCTATTTTAAGCCAGATGAAGCTTGCAATGCCTGATAACACACTAAATCGTCCTTGTCTTAATGAGCCAGCTATGCGCTATATTGTCATGAACAATCTATTTTCTCGTGAGGTTTCAGCATCCTCATCAGTGTGTTGTGCTTTGTCTTGCACTATTCAGACTGAACATGCAAACAGGAATTTGTTTAGCGGTGGCGATACAGGCACTTTCTTTGACATTATTTATTTACTTTATTCTACGTTCATTTCTTATACAAATCAGTCACCCACATAGTATATCTGAAGGCATTAGAAGTCACTACGTTATAAATATGTTTATTTGAGATGCAGGTTTACACATATTAAATGAATTGTTACACTTCAAAATATATTAAACTAAATTAAATGTTTTCACGATAACAAATTTCCCTCTTTCTTTTCATGAATGTTTGTCTTTATTTTGGCATGGGATTTATCATTGGATTAAATGAGACTGTGTGCCCTATTGGTGAATAATCTCCAAAGCTATAGTAGTGCTCCACCATTGTACCAACAGTAGTTTACTGTTTAATTTTTCAACCGAATCTAAGCACATCAGACATCAAATAGAGCTACATGAGATTAATTGATTTTATGAGTGTGTTCATGTTATTTTAGTCTAAATGATTAGTTTATACCCAGTAGGATCAGATATTATATACATGTTTTCATTCTTAAACACAAAGGAAAAACTATGCACGAATTATCACAGTCAGTGCGTTTTCATGGCACAACTGATTGGATTAAGACATATACCGAACTGGACACTCGAACGGACCGTGTCACTTGTCTGAGTATACATGGCCTTTCAGGAATCGGATAAATGTCCGATGCATGGCTGTGTCCACTATGCTAGGTGGCGCTGTAGCCCTTTCAACAAGTGTTTATATAGAGCCACGTCCGGTTCCCTTCCGGCAATAACCCTACTATTTTTTACGTCGTCTCCAACCACTTCCTTGTGAAATCCTCCGCAGGGATTCTCGAGCAAGCGCAGAACGAGAACTCCGATATGCGATATCCGATCCCTGTATACATGCAGAGAGAATGCCGACTATGAATGAGTTATCTATAGGTGTTCTTATCCGACTTCGCTTGTCCGTTAATGTGCCGATTTGTGTGCGAAGTAGATCGGATAAAGGTGTTTACATGCATTTTACAAGTCCTGTTGAAGTCGTATTTGTTTATTTACCCGATTATGAGTGTTTGTCATGTTTTTTTTAAACAGCATCCTCTTCTTTAAAGAGAAAGCCTGGAGCTTTTACTCAGACATTCCTGTGAGTTGTCTCTCAGGATCATTTCCCATGCAGCTTACTCTTTCTCAATAAAACAATTTGACATTTCAATAGAATGGGGGAAGTGAAGCACATTAGTTCTGTAGCATGTACACTTTCAAAGGCAATTACACAGCATCAGAGGCTAAAAAGTGAAGCGATGGAGCAGGAAATCTTTTTTCTATTTGAAATGTGAAATATAGTAGGCCTATGTTAAGTATCGTGCAAGCCTGACTGTTTGCAGACATGAGACGATGCTGCCTTGTTATTGAGTAAATGCACATGATTTAAATTGTGATGCACATTGCACCGATTGATTATAAAAATAATAATAGTTGAAAAAAATGTAACCCCTTAGTGCACTGGTTGTATTCCATGGGAGATGAATTGTGCTCATCTTCCCTTAAAAAGCTGAAAGCTATGTTGGTGTAGTGGTATGTTTATCCATGGGTCTTTCTCACAGCAGACATATTCGATTGTCATAGCAGGAAAAGCATACTTGTATTCAATACCATTAAGGCCATGTCCTTGTTCTAGATATTGAAAAAATATATATAATTATTTCAATAACTTTCATACATTATGAGCATGTGCATTGAGCGTATATAGAAATACAGTTTTCCATAATCTCCGCTTTGGCCTGAGTTTTCAAAATGCTCTGGTTTTAGTGTCCAGTTGTGATGGTTGTGTGTGGGTAAAAGTCAGCACACAAAAAAAAATATATATATGGTTACGAAAATACCCGTGTAGGTGTGGACATGACCTAATAATGGCTTTGTTCCATTTACATGCATGGAACTGGCACACCTGAATTCAAATAAGCCATTTATTCATGTTTACTTGCAGCTGTGTTCGACAAGTCAAGATGTCAGTCTATAAACACACTTCATGATGCATTGAACAAGAAGCTCATAGAAATAAACAACATAATGTGGTTTAGGCTGGAGACTGACAATCAACAGGTTCTAGGTGTAGCCTACAGGGTAAACACCAGCCTTTTTTTGACATGTCACAACATACATTAAGAAGGTGAATGATAAAATGATTGATGGCTGAATTCCATTTAGCTGCTTCAGTTTCAGGGTCGCGCAATTGTGCACGTTTGGCTCACTGCCCGACGGCTTACTGAGACTCTTGAATAGAATGGAGCCGTCATTAATGTGTGTTCGTAACGCCCTTTGCTTTTCCTATACCATGGCGAATCAAAGTGTCGGCATTGAAAGAGGCTTTTAAATGAACACTCACCCTTAAGACCCTCTAAACCAGTAGGCCAATTTCAAATCACTGCAGAAGAGTCGAAAGAAAAATATGTAATAAAATAATGCAGAATTTTAATTTAAAGGACACACGGTTAAGATGCTGCTCAGTCACCATAATATATTTGAAAGTCATTACATTTTGTGCACTGATCCCTTAGATTTGAAGTCATTTAGCAAACCCACACACCAAGAACATTGATTGCAAATCAAATGTTTGCCTACTGAAGTAAATTGCAAAATGCACCCAAACAAGAGCTGCACAGTCCAAAAGTGAGACTCAATGATAGAACAGTATTAAACTTGGCTTGCAGTAATAGATCTAATAGAGCAGCACTGCCTGTGTGAGATAAGATGGTAAATAAGTGAGTATTCCTGCTTTGAGACTGTACAAGGAGAAAAGTGAACAGGTTTCATTAAATTGAGCAGTCACAGGATAGCATCCGGCTGTGTTATGATTGCGTCTGCACACAAAGAGAAAAAAAAGCATAAAGACATATTAGAATATTATAGTGAGCTGCTTTTTTTTCTCAGTTTTAGACCCAATTAATTGATAAGCATTTATCTAAGATATGCCCACTAACGTGTGCCTACATTTGATTTATTAATTTTCAAGTACTAATCAATTTTATGTTATTTAGACCCTTTATTTTCTTAAAAAAATATCAAATTTTGTATAAGCAAGACCATTTACAGTTTGACATATTTACCATGCAGTTGCACAATCCCGCCAATAGGCGGCTCAATGACACTATGGTTTGCGGCCTGTATCCACGTCCCAGGAATGAGGAATCTTTGAAGAAAATTAAGCCATGTCTCTCGTCTATGGTCTCATCATTGTTTTCTGATATTTCAGGTGGGTAATGTGTTTAAAACGTAAGAGAAGTTGCTATAACTGAACGGAGAATGTGCAGAGACGGTTTTAGTAAAGTATAAGTGTGGAAATGACTGTAATGTGTTGTGTAACTCCGACACCCACGAGAGAAGTGGCAGTGCCATAAACTGCTATTGTTAGCAGGAAGCTAGTTGCCAAAAGCTAGTAAAGACCACACTCATCTCTACCATGTTTGTATGGGGATTAAAACACACGTAGCTGGTTCCTTAAATTATTGTATAGTGTTAAAACGTGTATTGGTTTTGTACTGTGTTTAAATAGACTGTTTAAAAACGGGTTATAGACATTCAAGTTGAAGTTCATGAGTAACGTTAAAATATGTTCATGAACTTAAAGGTGCTGTAAGCGGAATGGTTCTTTTAGCTAACTTCCTTTCAGTGACTGCAGTTAGCAGTCCCCTCCCTCGTCACCACGTCACCACATTAATGCACTGCGGTCTTCAAGCAGCGAGTTATCTAGCATCATCTCAGATCCATAAGTGTGATAAAACATGATAAAAACCATCAAAACAGACATTGGGAAGGATTTTTACTTGCTCCGCCATTGTAGGCGCTGTAAGGCGCTTAAACATTCACCCATCTGTTGTTGAGACCATGAGTGAGACGGGTGTCGATTTGTAGCGTTCTCTCTTGTGATAGGATAAAAATTTCGGGATCCTCCAATAAGTTTATTTGCCGATTTCATGCAGAGCAGCTGACTGAGAGATCGGCTTTATGAGACGCTCACATTATGTAAGTGATCACTGTATGAATAAAGAGTGATTTAACACTTATATTAACACAAATAAACCGCTTACTTTACCTTTAACATTAGTGAGAAAGTGTATGTTACAAAATGTAAAAACCTACAGTTTATTTAAAAGATAATGTGAAATATATGAAAACTATGATATATGATATGAAGAAAACTGATATAACTTGTTTTTTGGATTGATGGTATATTTGTGTGTTGATGTTGAAGGAACATTACAATATGTCTACAGAGACAATAAATATATAGCCTACAGTAATATGATACTGGTTAAATAAATGGACAATGTGAAGGCAGAAAGTACAGTAAAGAACATGTGAATATAAACTAATGAGGTGTCGGTGAAGACAAGCCGTCAGACTGTCATCATTGTTTTTTGATATTTCTGCTTTCAATACGTCTGTCCACTGGCACTTTACATAGCAAACCCCCTCAAATTCATTTTTGAAGACGCATTAAGTTAGCTCACTGCTCTCAGTAGCTTTTATATAACCGTTCACTATTTGTGCAATTGTTAGTGAACATTTAATGAAATATAAAGATGACTGCTTTCAAGGAACAGGTCAGGTAGGTTAAACAGTGAAGCAAACAAAAATAACTTATACAACGTATGTTTTGTAATTAAAAATGACAATTTTAGGAAGATTAAAAACTGTAAGGTTAAATAGTGTGAATATTAGTATTTTGCTAATCATATTTAAAGGCAATAGCAGGTATGTGTGTTAGATAAACATGCCTTTGATAATTAAACCATTTTCTTTATTGTGTGTGACTTGTCATTTGCGTTTGTACTAATTTACATTAGATGATTTAGATCAGTGATTGACTCACAATATGGATTAATTCCCCGTAGAAGACAGCTCTGTGCATTTACGTCAAGCCGTGACATTACGATGTTTGGGTTTCATTGTTCCTTAACCATAAACATAAAGCCTGTTTGACTTACCGAACCGAACAAAACTAATCCATCTCCTTTTGACAGTCGGGGGTTCAATTCTTTAGCCTTATCATATTTTCTCCTTCAGTAATTGCCTTTCCTTTCTCTTTCTCAGGCTCAGGAAGGGGAATTGATTAAATTGCCAGTCTCAACGGCATAGACGGAGGAGAGAGAAAAAGCCTCAGTCAAAGAAAAAAACACAGTAAACCCCCCAGAGGGCCAAGTAAGTCTGGCACATAATGTATCTTTATCTATGACTAATGGCACAACTTCTTTGGTATTCTCATAACAGCTGAGCCCTTGCGCTATCTCTCCCAGAGGACACTGCTCATTTGAATGAGCTTGTAACAAATGTGTGTATGAAAATCTGTGTTGCCCCCCGGAGGACGTCAGCTCAAGTCCAATATGGTTTTGGCCACAGGATGTTAAAGTTCAATCAGTGTGGATGATTCTCCTTCTCGTTTGTCTGTGGTGAAATGGTTTCGGTTAGAGGGAGCTAGTGGATTACAAGAGGCGGTAATTGTTTGGAGAGGCAGTTGAAGCGCACACATGAATTTCAGATTATTTACAAATGTGTCTTCCATGTGTGTCTTCACCTACAGCATTTTTCAAAACACCCTACTCCTTCTTAGTTCACTCATCCCCCCTACTGACACCTACCTGCCACCCACTACTCTCATCGAGGTTTTATAAACCGATTTTCCCCCAGCAAGAAAATCAATCGGTAAGAGGTGGATTCCAAGAGGAGGGGAAAATTAAATAATTAAGGGTGCAGCGGTGGAAATAGCTGCTGAAATGAGCCTGTCTGACCACTTTACAAGAGGTTGTTTAATATTCCTGGGAGGTGGCCGAGTGTCAGGTTACAGATAACCTTTTTAAAAGACCAATTTACTTTTCACAATTATTTAGCACCACTATATTAACTAGATTGCAAACTCTAAGTGATCTAGCCTCTGTGAGCTCTTTCAGTTGTTAAGGCCCTATACACGGGGTCTGCGCAGCATGCCAATGACTTTACCTCGAAGTGGACAGATTGGAAAAATGTCGTAACTTTAGCAAGAAATCAACCAAACTTTAAATTGGATAAGTTAAAATATTCAAACTTTATCGCCTCTGAATCCAATCATGTGTGTTGAAATGAAACCAGGCGACAAACAAATAAAACACACTGACATCTGTCAAAGCAAATCATTTCATTTGAGTTAATTGAGTAAAATGAAAGTGCTTCATTGTAAAATGCCAGCAACTGACAGCAGCTCAAAATGCATTCAGTGTGGACTTGTGTTCGTTGACCTTTGAGTTAACAGGCAGTGGATTGTGGAAAATGGGCACGTAGATGTGTGAGAGCTGTCGACGGGTGAGGTCAGCTTGTAAAATTTAAGTCCCTCTCAGTTTGTTGTTTCATTTAAGTGCATTATAGCCTGCTGTACACGTTCATTCAATCTGTTAAATGAACTGAACCCACTCACAGCTTAATGTATTCACATCTCGTTTGTTAAACAGGTGTCAAAGGAAAGATCAGAAACTACTTCCTGGAGATTTATGCCATCCACGGCACCTGAAACATGAGGGTGGGGAAATGGCCGCGTCCCTGACATTCCACATCTGTTCTGCCTGGCATCTTGGCTAAGGATGTAGACTGGTCCCTAGACAAATGACACCCATCTTGACATGTTGTAGGTAAGGCAGAACAAAAAGAAATCATGCTCTTTGGTGTATTATGTCCACTTTTATGTGTCTTTAAGGGTACACTCACACAAGGCCCGTTTGACCCGTACCTGTCCCCCCAGTAGACCCACATGCCCGACCGGGCAAGTGAAAAAAAACCTTAGCGTTGAGCCCTGAATGATGTAATGTAATGATATAAAGCAACAAAACTGCTTCTTTACAAATGATGATATTAATATGAATCGTGATAATATCCTTTTTGGTTCCATTTGATTAAGGTGCTGTGAAGTCATAGCAGCGCCATCACCATAGAAACGATTATGTATGTAATTGGAAGTAGACATGCCTCTGACATTACTGCATGTCAAAGCCATAATGCCACAGGCTTTGAAGTCCTGTCAGCAGCTCAGCAGCCTCTTTGGACCAACTCTAATTGAAGCCAAGAGAACAGAGCTCAGGCCTGCTGGGATATGAACAAATCAAAGACTAATGATCAGAGCACAGGCCAACATGGACAAACCGCAGCATGATACCAACACTGGAGCCTTACGTTTTAGGTCAAGCAAGCTGGATCGCCTTTTAACCCATGTATTGTGCACTGGGGGATCTCAAGTCAGAGCAAGAACAACTTGCTTTGCTTTCATATGAACTGTCACAAACGCAGTACCTATTTTTCTCACCCTTTTGTTGCGGTACTAAGCCGTTCAATGGGTTCCCAAGAGGTTGGAGCTATACGCTGCAGTCCGTTGATTGGTTGACAGAATAATGATTTCCATAACTGCTGTGTGTAATCACCTCAGCAAGAGTGAAGAGTCTTGTGTGTAGAGAAAAATGTGGGCGTGCAGCTCTTTGTTTATTGTGTGCCGCTTTTCCTCTTCATAGGGCTTCACTGTATCCCGCTGCTGAGCTGTCACGAAAGTTATGTAGCTGCCTACACATAGACTATATTCAATGACAGTGGTAATCACCTTCCGGCATAAACCCCATCTACCATGTAATGGTACTGTCGGGAGTGGAAACGCATGCTAGATCTAGAGCTACCGTGCCCTGCCGAACCTTGCTGAACTGAAACGTGCTGTGCATCGGAAACGAGGCAATGGTGAACCGGTACTTGGTGTATGGCGGTCCTGAGAGCATAATGCGCTCTAACTTAAGAAAAACATGCAAATACTTCGACAGAAAAAAAGGAAAAAGAAAAGCATCTCCACCTATTTGACAGCAAATACTCTCTACGTATATTCAGAAACAAAGAAATGTAAGGAAAGGGATAGCAAATACTGCAAACGTCGGAAGTAGCACAGAACAAAAAGCTAGCTTAACATGACAAAAACAGTGCAAGTTCAATCCGACAAACTTGTGAGATTTATTTCTGTGTCCATTTTATACAAGGCATGTTTCCTGGGGTAATAACATGTGGCCACAGATAACTCAGAAATGGCTCACAGTGTGTTAAATGTCTTGTTATGTTATTTTTGGTTGCTGCTACATTAGTGGCAGCTAATGGGATCTGAATGAACGAACAAATGAATACCCACAGGCACAACAGATCCCCCAACCGACTGGCATGTCTTTAGATCATGGAATGATTGTTGTGTTGTTTTGTATTTGAATTCATGTTTTGTTTTTTATGTATCAAAAGAGTTGTGAGATTGGAGACGGTGTCCCAGAAACAGACTGGGTATTATCTGTTTGCAGCATTTCCTCTGAATATTACTTGTGTTTTGTTCACTTTGCGAAGATGTTTTTACTTCATTTGCAAGTCTTCTTAAGTCGCGGTACTTTGAGGTCGCAGCGCCGCCATTGTATTGTTAGATTTCTGAATGTTCAATCGCTTGCCAATTTAATGTGCCCTATTATCGCTGATGGAATTGTGAAATAGCATTTCTCAAAGAGCACATTCCAAGTCTGGACGCAGACAGTTTGAAGAAAGGGCCCAGTTGTTTTGCAGACTGTGCTTTTGTGAGATTTATCTCCTTGCATTTATGACGCAGGCTTAATTGGAACAGACTGTCCATACAGCTGAATTTGAAGAGAAATCACTCGGCGAGCGGAAGGCAGCAAACAGAAAGAAGGTTGGAGTGAATAACAATACAAAAAAAGTAGTTTGCACATACTATATCGAAATACATAGCCAGCACTAAATAAATAGCACTGAGAAGACACAAAGTGCCTTACTCTGTGTGTGTGTGTGTGTGTGTGTGTGTGTGTGTGTGTGTGTGCGCGCGTGTGCGCGCGCGTTTCTCAGAATAGTGGATGTCATCAAATTCCCTTGCCTCTGGTTATTTCCTGCCGCTTATCAAACAGAAGGCTAGCTTTTTGTCCCCCATCTCAAATCAGATGAAGAACTTGCACCGGCAAATGAAGACAGCCTGAGTTTAATGAAAAGGCAGGTCATCATGGGTATGAGGAAAAAGTCAAATATAGAAACTGCATTACGGATCTACAGCTTCACATCTTCCAATTCATAAAACAGAGGCCTCTTTATCTTGAGCACAGCCCCCAGACCCCCGAGCCAGAAGTGACACCCTCTATTCCAAGCTTATCCCTGTGTGTCTGTGACCTCCTTGTCAACACAGGCAGGTTATCCACACTGGATTGGAAGATGTGTCATCTCTGTGCTCTCCTGCCAGAGCCTGCACAGTGGCAGGTTATCTATTTCTTCATATTCTCTGTTCCTTTCTCTTTTATAGTTTCCTTAACAAGAGGCTGAAGACAGGAAAACATAATTACCTTTTCATCTGTGAAAATAATCCAGTGTCAATAAACAACCTAAACCATGCAAACCTGTTATGTTGCTAGCTATGGTGGGCCCCCTTTGTTTACATATAAGTGTACAAAGCCTAGGTTGTGTATTAACACTTTATTATTATTTTCAGCCCACACACAGTAAGGACAGGAGTCCACCATTAATGCAGTCTGTGCTACAGTGTTGCACATGCATGCACACTGGACAGATATTGGAGAAATGGCATCTTCACTTCATGTAATTAGTTCACATGAACATTAAAATCCTTTAAACTGCCATTTATAAGACATGTAATACTCAATAAACTAGTGCCTGGCCCACCCAGAAGTATGTGCGGACCTATAGACAATCCAAAAACATAATACCTCCAGCTATCGCCGGCACAGAGGCATACAACCTTAAGCTAATGCTGGATGTGGCATACAACAGAAAAAGCTAAGTTACAAATCAAAGCAGTACAAGCCTGTGTTTAATCTGACAAACCCGTGGGATTTTAGTGTCGATCCTTTGTTAGGCATGATCTCTGGGTAAGCAAATGTGGCCACAGATAAGACACTCACAATCATGTTAATAAATTCTCCAATCGGTCTGAGTGGCATGTCCTTATATTGTGGAAAGAGGCTCTGGGAAACTGTGTTCACAAACTTCTAACAGATAGAAGCTGCTGTGATACAGTGGGCTTGTTACTCCTTTGGCTAAACTGCAGCTCCTCACCACCACCATTGCTTGTTTCATCAGCCATTAGCATGCCATGCAAATGCTGTGTGAGTTTAAATGTTGTTTTTTCTACTGCAACAGTCAATGTGTTAGCCTGGAAATCCAGACCTGGCGCTGGCAAATTTAAATTTGCTAAGCCTGTTGGTCTGGACACGATCCATTGGAGCTCATTAGCTATGTCGGAAAATTCTGACTTGGTAACCAAATCGTTCTATCTGATGTGGTCGGGCCAGATCCCTCTGTATGGTGCTCTGGGGTGGACGTAAGCAGATGTCGACAGTGCTGGATATGCGCCATCGAAGCCGTGATGTTAAGAAACAAAGATGGATGCGGATACGTTGTTATACTGAACGATTTGGAAGATGGCACTCAAATCTTTCATTAGTAAGTTTGCTAAATGAGTTGGGAAAGTTTATTGATCGTGGCCAGACCCTATATTGTTCTAGATGTGGTTTCCAGGCTATCAATGTGTAGCAGCTCACAAGGAAACCTGGCCCTCCTGATAGGAGGTTGCTTACTGTAGCTTCCCTTCGTAAATCTGCATGGAACATAGTGGTTGGATTCAGCCTCACAATATACTGTAAGTATCATTGAGCACAACAATTTCCAAGAGAGCCCTCGAGCAATGAGCTGCTGTAGTTGCAGCAAAACAAACTCCTCTGCAGTAGATTTGAGAAGAAGCCTCTAACACAGCAAACCAGCTAAAAGCAAACTTTATATCAACTCTGAAATCAGTTTGCTTCAAACTTCACAGCAGTGATGTGGCATCAGATGGGCTCAGGGTTCAGAGCTAACCGTTGTTAGGGTGTAAAAATAAAAAATCGGGGCGTATCACGCACTGAATGGCTAGCTATGCTGAGGTGAAGTCAGGGTTTATACTTCTCTTTCTAGCTACTGTTTTTATTCCTCCGCTCCGGCTATAGCCAAAGGCCAGGGGCAGTATTTTTCCGGGTTGTCCTTCTGTCCATCCATACAGGCCATTCTTGTGGGCGCAATATCCCAAGAATGCTTTGAGGGATTGTTGTTAAACTTTGCACAGATGTCCACTTTGACTCAAAGATGAACGGCATAGAAATTTGAGGTCAAATGTTACTGCAACCTTACATAAGGTGAGGTGGCATTGACCTTGTACCATATTGTAGTTTCTTATGAGCTTTACCTTCATTAAAGCATTGCCCACCACCAGTGCACATTAACCGTTCAGCGATTGCATGTCTCACAGTGGAATATAACCGCCAATTGGAATTTTTTGTTCAACTTTGAAACAGCTATTTCTGTAAATCTTTTCTCAGGCCATTTGTAACACAACGATGTCAGACATCACTTTGTATAAACTATTTCTTTTTGAGCATGACCCAACCCTAACAGCAGACAGGAAAATGGAGTGAACCAAAATACCTTGTTTTGATCCAGTATCGACTGAACCCTCCTAGATTTCTCACCGACCCACCCCTTTCCACTGATTTTTGATTTGCTGAAAAAGCTACACAATGACGACCAGTGTTTTTAAAAAAAATCTCTCAGTTGTCAAGCATTTCTATTTGGATTGAGTATTAGATTAGCAGGATAAAGGAACACAGAGGAGTTAAGTGCCGCTGAAGCCTTTCAAAGCACAGCGGAATTGACTTGTCGGTCCAGTTTTCTGGCTCAGACTTAGTAACGAGTGAAAGGACATTATTTGTTCGTTTGTTCCACGCAGAGACCCTGATGTTTTCTGTGTTGAAAACAAGTTGCTCTTGAGGCCTTTTTTTGTAATGAATGACTGTCTTTAAAAAGCAACCCCAGAGAACAGCCTTAATCTTTTACATGCCAATCACTGAAATATGAATATGTTTCCCCTTTGTGATAGAAAGACCATGGTCCAGGAAAACTGTGTTACTGAGTGAAAGCGATTATATTGATAACAAAAGCCTCAAACCTCTGAAACTAAACAAAAACAGAATAATAAGATTCAATGTTTTCACCTGCCCCTACATGATATTGTCACACCACATGAGCTCTTGGAAAACAAGCCATTAAATCTCTCCAGGAGACACATTTGTTTGCATCATTACAAGAAATGGATGCTGTGTGAATACATTTCAGTTATTTTATGTTATTTATGGTAATGAACTCATCCGCACAACAGTCAGATCTGTATAATGTAAAATATAGTAATGTAATTATTTTGTTATATATTAATTACAGTTTTTCTCAGTTGCTTTGGTGCTTTTCTCAGATCAGAATGAAAATTCTCATAACTATTAGTTCAACCTCCGCAACATTTAGTCATTTGAGCACATCATAGTAGCAATTTCTCCTTCCTCTGAACAAATTGCAAATGCTTTTGGACATGTAGCCTATCAGTTGCTTTCATACAATTCTCTGCTGTTTTATAACATTGTCATTTGCTTATGTCATGTCAGTCAAAATGAACTATACTTATGGATGCTGAATAGTCGTTCCCAATAAAACTAATAGTCTTCATTTCATTGCTTGAGTCATTACATATATATGTCAAGCAAATTTTATACCTTTCTTTATAATTTTTTCCTGGAAATGTCTCCTAAATTGAACAATTGCTATCAGGTGGACTTCAGCTTTTACTCACGAGGAGGTGTGTGAAGTATTAGTTGTAACCAATGACTTTCCTCGCTGCATTGCAAGGGATAATATCCGTTGTGATGTAGATGAAAATATGTGGCCAGACAGACAGGAACGTCTGGATGTGCCAGAATGATTTACCTATATGTTCAGTTACAATATGTCCTCCTGTTATATTGTTCACATTTGTGCACAGCTCTACCAAAAGGGTGTTTTTTTATGTTTGTTCTAAATAAGTGACTGAAGTGTATTTTTCTTTTGCACAATGCTGTAGAATTGCAAAGAGCATACAGTAAAAATGTGAAACATACGTATTCAGTGTCTTGTACTCACTTACTCCCCTAACTACAGCAATGTGTAACTTTACTGTAGTTTTCAAATGGCTGTACAAGTAGTGTATAGTGCTGTCTTGAGCATTTTCAGGTAGTGTCACCGAGTTCTGACCTCTTTTTTGCATTGGAAAACACTGAGAGAATAAACTGTCATAATGAAAACATGACAAAGCCATTTGACTATCTTGTTCATAAACGATGGTGTCAAGACTTCTCATTTTGATGACACTGGCAGTTTCATTGACATGAATACTTGCTTTTGAGGAATAGACTATCCATTTTGAGCAAGTGACGTAGTTTTGCAGGTTATCCACTAGGTTTTGCAGTTTGCACTAATTGTTTTGAGAAATGCACTAACTGCTGTGCAAATGTTAATAGTGATGTGAGAAAAGCACCAAAGCGACTGAGAAACTGTATTTTGTTTTTGCCACCAGTTATTCTGAATATCAGATCTCCATTGTTTTGCCTCCATCTAGTGTTCAGTCAGGAAACTGCTCAGTGCTCTGGCAATCCTGTCTGATCAATAAAGCAAGCTGCAACTTGCCTCATCCGTCAAAATGCAAGGACAGAGACAACACTTCATGGATGAGAGAGGCACCAGTTTTTCTATATTGGAACAAATAAAAATAGCCCTTAAGGGATAGTTCCGTATTTTTTTGAAGTGGGGTTGTATGAGGTACTGCATAATTAGTCTGTTACTTTATGGCGATGGCTGTCAGCGCAGTCATTTTGATAACAGAGTTCTGGGGAGATGTCGCTGTAGCAGAAGTCAGCATTGTACTGTTGTAGATGGGGCGAGCAGAAAACCCTTTTTTCGCCTTGTTTGTTATTGCTTACTTCAAAAAGAAATATCCGGTCTATTCTAAATTTAGGATTTTTTCATTGCAGATTTGTGGACTGATACGATATACAGCAACCAGACCGCCATTTTTTTTTTGCACTTTTTTCAAGCGCGGTTCGAGAATGTATTACTACGGCAACTCGCATAGGTGTAGTGCAGTGTATCAGTCAGCAGCATAATTAAAAAATTCTAAATTTAGTGTAAAATTGAATGGATATTTATTTTAAAGAAATCATTTATATATGTGGCAAAAAATCCTCTGCAACAATACAATGCTGACTTCATCTACAGAGACATCTCTTCCAAACTTCTTATAATGACTACCCTGACAGCTATCTCCATAATGTAACAGACTGACTATAAGTACTTCAGACAACCCCGCTTCAAAAATACAGTACTATCCCTTTAAGTCAGCAACAGTTTTCAAAATAAATCCCACCGGGTGACATAACGGATGTATAGCCCTCCATTTAATACCCGCAAGTGAGTCATCATTCAGCTGTAATGTGTTTGTTTGTACTTGTCAGCAGAACAAACATATCTGTCACATAATGTCCTCTGGCACCTTCACTTCTTTCACCTCCACCAATGATGTCAGAGCAGCATAGTGTGTGTTTGTGCATGTGAAATGTGCAAGTGTGTGTTTGTGTGTGGGTGTGCGAGGGCGTGGGCACAGTACATAGAGCATCAACATGCATCTTCACTCACAAGGCTGACTCATCCCCATATATCACATGAACACACCCCCATGTCTTGGCACAGTTTTTTCTAATGTTTGCTTGTTTTGTTTTCCATCAGCTTGGCAGCGCAGGGTGTCGAGGAGGCGGAACAGTCTGAGCAGAGATGCATCACTGACGGGCTCACACGTCGCAGAAATTAAGTAAATCCTCAGGTGAGTCACAATTCCATATGAAAGTTCAGCTGCGATTTTCTCCCGGTTGGTTAGCCCCTTATTACTTTCGCACAAATGGATTTTAGCCTACACATATACTGTTCAATACATGTCAAAGCACGGCTGCTTAACAAATGATTATTGACACTGCGTGCAAAATATAGTTTTTATCAAGCATTGGGCAATCTTGCGATTTTTGTTTATTTTGCTTACATAACATTTCATTTTTCATATACTAGTATAGATAAAAGGTCCAAAATGTAAATGTATGTGTTTATTTTACCTAACCTTGTCTGTTTGCGCCTGTATATTTCTCCTGTGTATATATCATCCTTAAAGGCCATTCTCAATACACTCATATTTTATTTATAGATTGTTTTTAATGAACATACACACTGAAAGAACACTGAAAAAAGGAATACAAAAATAAAAGATAAAATAAAATGCATAACAAACATGGCGTAGTCTACTATACAGGTTTCTATGTCAAATGTTAAACAGAAAATAAAAAAGTCAAAGTGGGTGTCATGTAGTTCCCTTCAGTACTGTTAAATAGTCAAGGAAAGGCTGACATATCTGTTTACATTTCTCTGCTTTCCCTGAAATCTCATATTGAATTTTCTCCATATCTAAAGTACTGGAAAACTCTACGAGCCAGATGTCAAAACAGGGGCCTATGTCTTTGTTCCAAACTTTAAGAATCGTTTTTTTCGCGATCACCATCCCATACTTTACAATGACTTACAGTCTCTAGTTGTCTTGGCAAGCCTTGAATGGCCGTTTCTGGGTTGGGATGAAGGATGTGGCCTTAGACATCTGAATAAGAAGTAGATTTTAACTCTGGCTTTATTCAACATCTAGAGTTTTGGTTTAGATGCAAATATACACAGAATTAGTTCTGCCAAATAGTCATAGTTATTCAAACATTTCTGAAAAATATGTAATTTGAAAACAAAAAAATCAACTGGAAAAGTAAAAATTTTTCCTGATGAAATCTATAAGCTAGAAATGTAACTGCAGTGTTTTGCCTCAATCCATGGATCATATTGAAAAATGGCCAGCATGATTTCCCGAAGCCCCATGTGACATCAAAAGATGTTTGTCGAAGCAGTCGAAAGTCCAGAAAGATATTCACTTAACCCTAAGAAAACGAAAAGCTGCAAATCCTCACATCTTAAAATTTCTGAACCCATATGTGCAGATTCATTTTTATTATTCAACAATTGCTATAGATTAACAAGGGTGGCACTTTTCAAAAGAAATCTAAACTAATATAAAATATAAGATGTTTTTTCCTTTTTTGATTTGTCTTTTGTTTTAAAATTTTCCGGTTGATCAAATCCGGTAAAGTTCACATTCCTCCCATGCCGTTAAATTTAGATTAATTAAATTACATTGTGTCAAATAAACCAGTGACAGCGATAGAATATATTTTATCTCAGTAGAATTGCGCAGTATTTCCCTCTTACTTTCACTGCTCTTGACTCACACGAATAAACAGTAAAGTGGCACTATAGTGAGTGGACATGTGTTATTGTGCCAAAGAGGGAGGAGGAGGAGACGTGCCGTCATTGAGCGCTTGTCAGCCACACTCGTCTCTCGCTGGTGAGTCAAGGTTCTCTTGTGAATCACGTCTGTGAACGAGTTGAACGATGGGCTCAAAGTTTAGTCACTCTCCTCCTTTTTCTCACCACCAAAATCCTCCTCTTGCTATTATTTCCACTCCTCCTCTCCATTCATCTCTTTGTCCGTATTCCCCTTTCCTTCCTGCCCGCTAATTGTTGTTGTAGCACACCATTTATTTCTCCTGGGAGAGCCTGCAGTAGTTCTCCCCGGGCCAACTCTTTTCAGCAGCATCTTGAGGCCCTTGTTGGTAGACCTCCAGGATGTTCAAAAAAAACCTCTTCACACACCCAATTCCACCTGCGGGCCAGTGCAGCCCCGACAAGGGGATTTCACCGCACTGATGACGGGGCACAGTCTTCCTTCCTGAACTCACATAAATCTGTCGTTGTACCGCTTCCTATAGTCTAATATTAAAGCTGTTTTTCCATGACATACTACTCGGCAGGGGAGGGAAAGCTGTTGACTAGCATGAGCCGATAGTGAATGCACATTTCATATCCCTGCATTGCTTATTGCTTTTTAGGCACACAGCATAATCACTGCAGTGTTTCTCCAGTCTGCCCATGTTTTTATTTTGCTGTGTGTAAATAGCACCTTAACTTTTGTTCCACCAGAAAAATGACAAGAATGGACTTGTAAGGACATTTTTCAACCCAGTGAAGGACCTCTGTCATCTCCGACTTAGAATTGTAGAGGCTACCGACCTTAGGCTATAATCAAACACACACACACCAAGAGGCAGGCATGGTCACATGGCCATGCATGCGAACACATTTGTTAGTCAAAGTTTTGTGTTACTGCTGTATCAAAATAACCAAGGCAATCACAACCAAACATTTCAGTTATGAAAGGAAGAAGATTATGGTATTATATAATTGTAACATTTAATGTAGAACAACTCTTTACAACTTTACAAACATCCATAACTTTTTATGCAACACACAGAATAAATAACACAATGTTGAACTTTGGTTTAAAAATCTTAGTCACATTTTCCTTAATATGCCTTTCCCGCTACTTGAGAGAAAACATTGTGTAACAAAAAGTTACATAACAGTAGAGCACATTTCTAAGCTGTCACATTTTTGTTGTTTACTCTACTAATTTCTCTTTGTCTTCTTACTCAGCTGCAAGTGTTTCCTTTTAATTGAACACATTAAGCAATGTAACATATTACCAAACATTCAGCTTCTGCAGACGTCTGAAATATGACAATCAAACAACTCAGACCCAATTCCGTGGGTGATTGTAGGGTAACATTCTTTTAAAATGTGAAATAAAAGTACATTTCATGATATATACACAACATTCAGCTTATTTACATATTTGTTCACTGCATTACAATGACTCTGCTTTGAAATAGGAGGGTTTTAATGTAATACTGACTCGACTGCAATGGCAGAAACACAAAAAGAGTTTCCTCCCTGAGATTCAACCAAGGACGTATATTTTGTTTCAAAATTGGGGACACACATTATAAACTTAGGGTCTGGGGGATGCAAAAGTAAGGCTCTCATGAATTCTGTAGCCTGTTGCTTTTTCAAATATGTATTCTCCTGTATTACTTTTTGCACATTCAAAACGTTTCACAAGGAAGGACTTTGGGATGTTTTTCTTCAAGTAATCATGTGTAAACTAAGGTGACACTTGACATTGGTAAGGGAAACGTTAGCTATAGGCTAGCTAATGTAAGCTAGTTGGCGTAACTAAGGCAAAAGTTAGAAACTATATAGCCTGATGTTGGCATTCATCCTTAGACACAGCCAGAGATGGTTTGGCCGACTTAGGCAAGGCAAGGCAAGGCAAGGCAAGGCAAGGCAAGGCAAGTTTATTTCTAAAGCACATTTCGGACACAAGGCCATTCAAGGTGCTTTACAGATGCAAAAACAAAATACTTAAGGGGTGTCTGAAATTTTTAGGAACTATATAGTTACAGGAAGGAAGAATATTTAAATGTTTCGACCCCATGAGATGTTATTCTTACCTCTTTTTGGAATAAGTGGGTTGTCTTTAATTTTTTTTTCTATGGCAACACATTTACCTCTTCTAAATATTGAAGGGGACATATCCCTTGCATCCCCACTGCAATCTATGCCTATGCATTCAACAGTCCACCAGTGTTCTCAGCAGTGTTCAGGGATCACAGTATGTCAGAGCACAGGGGGATGTTGTGCTCGGGTTCTTGCAGGTAGCTCACCTGCCAGGGAAGTCCCAGAGTCGGAGACGGCTCCGCATAAGTGTCCATGTACCTCTGATTACAGGAGGCCCACATCCCTTGCTGGTACCCCAACCCCTCACCTGATGCCTGGGGGTATCGCAGAGGGCTGGGCGGATGGCCGCGGGGGCTACTGCAGTGTCCATGTGAGGCATAAAGCTGTCCCTCTGTAGGGTAACAAGGGTAGTGGGGCGAGGGGGGACACGATGACACAGCGTTATCCATGTAGACATGTTGCTCCGCGGGCAGCCTGTGCACGTGAGGCCCTTGCTGTGGCTGCATTTGGTGAGAAATGGACGTGTGCCAAGGGACGTAGCTTTGATGCTCCAGACGGGGAACTGCTGCTACCCTGCTTGGCTCATGTCGAGACGCTCCCATGGCAACCGGTCCCGCCGATGACCTGTTGCACTCCCGATGGGCGCAGGGCTTGCTGGGGGGGTTGGAGTTCAGGAACACGGAGAGAGCAGAGATGCGGTTGATGGCCCTCTGCAAGGTGGCGATCTTGGAGAGCCGTTTACCGCTGAGGTCGTGGTTCAGGGTGAGGCGCAGGGCGTTGAAGGCCTGGTTGTAGTCCATGATGCGTTTTCGCTCACGGACATTGGCAGCCATCCTTCTGGCTTTGGAGCGGACGGGCCGATTGCGCTTCTTGTTCTGACCTTCCTCTGGGTCGCTGGGGCTGCCGGTTGAACTCTCGCTGTCTTGGAAAGATCCTTTGGGACTTCCCTCATCATCCTCCTCCTCCTCCTCGTCCTCACCGTGGTCCAGCTCCCCGCCAAGCTCAAGCTCTTCCTCAGAGAACTCTGATCCTGCCGCACTGCTGCAGCTCATTGTGTCAATAAACGCAGAGGCACTGGATGATGAGTCGGAGTACAACCTTCGTGAATGCTTCTTGGCTTGTTTGTGGGGCTGTCGGTATCTGTTGCTGTGCCGACAGCCCTGGTATTCTCCAAGGCCGTGGCTCCTCCGCTGCCTTGTGATCACTTGTACCTCGACAAGACAGGTCGGCCGGCTTTTTAAAGCTCTTCAAGTCACATGGTACAGTCACCTGTGAGGAATGGTGCACTCTCTCTCCCTCCTCCAGGTTTTATGGGTGCCCTCCAGGCAAATGGCACTGTCACCTCCTCCTCCTACTCTGACTCTCCCTCACATCCCTTACAAGATCTTTCAGAAGAAGTTTCGACACTTCACTTCATTACAAAGCATACGCAAAACATACTAATTATTTGAAAATGGCAATTAACTTCACACTTCCCTTTAACACCTTTTTATAGAGGATTTGATTCAGCTGCTTTTAACTCCTTAACGCTTCCATAATCCCTGACACCAGTTAAGTGTGGTTTTTACTTGAGACTATACATAAAGCGGTAGTTTTGAGGAACTAAGTCACTGCTAGTGACTTTTCCAATTCCGGTCATTACATGGGGAGGCTTACCATACCAGGTCAGTGTTCTTCTGTACTGATGTCCGCCAACTTAATTGGAAATCAACACTTGTCGTCCTTAACAACCTGCCAGTTGAAGAAGTAGAACATTTTAGGCACAATCATTGACCAAAACCGACATTTTAATGAGAACATAGACAGCATTTTTAAGAGACAACCAACGGCTCTTTTGTTGAGGAACTTTGAAAGTATATAATCATAGTAATTAACATAACTGACTGGTACAGAAACCTGAATGTGACAAATAAAAATAAACTCTCAAAAATTATTATTATGGCAGGGAAGGTAATTGGCAAGTCACAAAAACAACTTCCAACAATATTTGGAATTTTTCCCATGAATGCAATTTTTACTTATGAATGCAATTTTTACTTATGAATGCAAATGGAATTATTGAAGAACCTACACACGCTTCAGCATTTGTCCCTTGAGCCAGCTGCAACTTATTTGAGAAGTATTTCATCCCCTCTGCCATTCAGGCATTGGACACAATCTGATTTTACTGAGAACACTTGATATTTTAGATTTGCTCTTTAATACTATTTATTTAACTTATTTTCTGCTACTTGTTATTTGCACTATATTCTCTCGCTGATGTGTATTTGTATGTTTTATTATGATGTTGTGCTTTATGTAATTTATGTCATTGTGTTCGTTGGATTAGGCCAAAGACAAATGCCCAGCAATGAAGAGATATTTATTTAAATAGATGTTCCTCAAATATTGGAGTAGCAGGGGAATGACAAATTGCATCTTTATCCAAACAGTCTAATTGTGTACACGTTTCACCTTTTCTCAGGTCTGGGAAGGGAGGAAGCTTCTTATCAACACTACAACACTAGGTTAGATTTTTCCTTGCAATTAGCTGTCGCTGGAGTGGCGATTCTCTCCCTCTCTCTGTCTGTCTGTCTCTTTCTCTCAACTTGTGTTTTTAAGGGCCATGTAATTTAGAGTAGCTTCCCTGGAACCCTTCGCCATAAATCAGGCCCGGGCAGCACCTGAGGACAAGAGCAGAGGTAGCCCGACACTTCAAAGAGAGGAGGAAAAACAAGGGCAAATATTTTACAATTAGAACCTACAATTGCTGCTGGTTAGGCTATCGCTCTTTCAAAATAATCTTTTGCTAGTAAAGACGTGCTTCAGTTTTGATAAAGATATAGACTGTTGAAAAATCCAATTTTGAAATTAATTATCTATTAAGTTTGAAAGAGGGATTTTAAAAATAATGTCCTCCAAGGCAGATACTAGAAAAAAACTCTTATGTTTTCATATCACCTCTAGTCTTGACCTAAAACATTCTGGTATTACACAGTGGAGAAGAGGAAATACCTGCAACCCCATGAAAGATCTATGTGTAAGATATTGCGGTGGTCAGTGAAAGGTGATGGGACTGACCTTTAGCTAGGCTTCTGGCCAAGTGCAATGGGTCAGGTAACTAAAGGGTATAGGCCCTAAGATGCTGAACTGGGGGTCGTTGAGAGCATTGCTTCCTTCCTGTCCTCTTCTTTTTATTGTACGTGTTGCGGCTCTGAGACGCCGACCTTTAAAACAATTGCAGCCCTGAGTTTGAGCTCTAAATGCTATTGATTTTTGGTGGGAACGTTTAGTCCAGCCTTATTTAGTGCTGTGCCCTGGAGATCAGCATGGACTGAACATGGATTATTATAAAGATTGTATTTTATTTATGTAGCCGAACCTATACTGTATCGTCAAGGGCAGTTCCAATGTTTAGATGGCTCATGAGGTTTTGCAAAAAAAAAATCTTTCATTTCTGCAGAATTATAGCTAATTGAATATATATTTTAATTACTTCCAGGGTCTGCAGACTATTTTCTATAGCATTTATAACAAACCCAGTGCAAGTATGAAGAGAATGTGGCATGGCAGGGGGGGATGTTAATCTGATCACTCAGGGCCCAAATCTGTGGGGGAGGGAGTCTCAAATGCCTGAAAAGAAATTATTTCTAAGTAAAAAGTGTCCTAAATATATTAAAATATAGTGAATAAATCAGTGAAGTGACTTAAGTTATTATTATGTGGAATACATGAAAGGTTTCTGTTTCTACTCTCACTCCAACCTAAATTCAGAAAATGGTTTAATCCAGCAAACCTCTCTGAATCTGAGCCGATTCATGGAGAGTTAAAATGCACAAATATTGTCATGTACACCTCAAAAAAAGAAGATGGAAATTCGAAGACAAAAGAAATGAAGGAATAAGAGAAAGAAGATAAATTGTTGACTTACTTTTAAAAGAAACCCTACTTTACCCATAGTTAAGTTGTATTGTTATTGTAGGCAACAATATGTTAAATAACTATTGAAGGTTGATATGTGGGGTAAATTCACATTCAGATTTTAATTTTAATATGAACAGTTCATAGTAAATACCATAATTAAGTCTTCAGATTCATGTGAACAGTTGTAGGCTCAATTATTTCTATCACAAAATTTAAAAGATTTGCTTTTGACATGGATAAAGGGCGAAATGGGGCCCACAGAGAACACTTAATGTATGGAGCCGGGAGTTTTGTTCTACGTCCCTGGTTAATACTAATAGAAAACATATTGTGAGAGCTTCAACCTTCAAACAAAGTGCACAAAACATTGAACCACGATGATGATGTTTAAGCATTTCAATCATTCTTCTATCTCATGCTTCCATTCCTTCAACCCTGTGTGCATACCACACCTTTTTTACATAACCCCGCTGATCTTTTGCATACCTTTTATAGCTAAAACTGTTTGAAATGTTCAGGCCGCGCCACTCAGCTCCAAGTGTGTACAGCTTTATCACAAGCAGTGATTTATGGCTTCACAAACATGTCAGATTTACTGCTGTGGTGTAAAGAGCATGAGGACTACAGCCTCGGACTCTCCCCGGCCATTCATTTTTTGACAGATGACAAGACACCAGTAATTATAAGCCGCCGGGAATAAATCACAAGATTTTATCGCGCAGCTCGGCCCTGCCCTTGATGGAATAACCATTTTAAAGCAAAGAGAACCTGTCCAACACCGCTGAACCCAAGATTTGTAAATCTCCTGCTCAAGCCCCCATAATAACTGGTTGTTAGCCGTTTGTTATTAGAGGTCTGTGTGCCAAATGTTATAGATGTATATTTCCAAAGGGGTAGTTAGGGGGTAATAAGTGAGTAAGGTCCGGGTCCGCTAACCTTGGCTTTGCAGTGGTATGTTAATGCATGTTTTTGGTGTCTGCCATGGAATTTTCTCACCTCAATAAAAAGCTTCCAGTCAAAAATCTCTGCCCCCCATATTTGTCACACCACAATCCCTCATGGTAGTTAATGTCTGTAACAATCAATGTTATCAACTTCACACATGCCAAAAGAATACTCCAGTAGACGTTAAGCCCATCAATATATCACAAAAAAAATTAAAACATTAGGTTTCACAAAATTGTATTAGGTTAGTTATAAGAAAACATGTTAAGGTAATCTAAGTTAATAAACTTCTGTAACCCAATGATTACGAATTCAGCATACTAAAAAAAAAGACTTCTGATCAACACAAGATTTAAGCTTACCTCAATATATTGAGAGGCTACATATTTTTTAATTGTACACAGATTTTATTTTTACAATACAATACAATACAATGGATTGGATTTATATAGCGCTTTTCAAGGCACTCAAAGACGCTTTACAGGGTTCCAGGTTCCATTCATTCACACACAGTCATACTGGTGGTGGTAAACTACCATAGTAGCCACAGCTGCCCTGGGGCAGACTGACGGAAGCGTGGCTGCCATTCAGCGCCTACGGCCCCTCCGACCACCACCTCAAACATACAACAGTCATACACATTCACACGAGGCAAGGTGGGTGAAGTGTCTTGCCCAAGGACACAACAACCATGACACTGGTGGCAGAGCGGGGATCGAACCGCCAACGCTTGGATCATTGGCCAACCCGCTTAACCACCTGAACCACGGTTGCCCTCATTTAGTAGTTAAGTAATACAAAGTTCATCCAATTTATTGTTTACTTATTAGTTTGACATGAATGTAGTTTTGCAAAAGGTTCCACACAATTTAATTGAGCACATCCAACATTTTGTGGTGAGTTGAGAAATTGCTCAACCATAGGGAGTGTTGTTGCATTGTCAACCAAATAAACATTACGTGGTCACACGCCATGAATTAAACGCTACATTGCTACATAAATGGATCATGCTATCCCAAATTACACAGATAATGAAAACGCATAACAAAACCAACGTTTAACCAAAACATGTCATCTCTAAAACTCAAACATTAAAAAGTCCTTTGAAAATGCTTTTCACTCAATGGTGCATCTAAGAAAAATGTAAATCCTAATTCACTTAACTTTGATGTTTTGTGTTTTAACAGAACAAACATAGTTTGTACATCCAACAAGAGACACTGTTACATGAACTTTATTAGAAAAATATATTTTAACTTAACAAATGTATTAATAATTAATAATGTATTAACAGCTTTCTTTGCTGCGTTGAGCTCTGGCTAATATTTCTGCAGGTAAGCGAGCTGGCCAGCACATCTCTTTACATCTTTAATTTTTTATCTTTGCTGTCAGCACAGAATGGTGCCTGTCATGGCCATTTGTATACCAGACCCTCAAGTGAAGGAGATAAGGCCTGTCTGAGTCACACTTTCCTCTGTGGTGAATGAACACAGTGAGACTTGAAGTCTATAAGGATCATTTGACAATTTGCACAAAAAATATAACCCAACCAAAAAACAACTTGTCACTTGATCCGAGGTATAGTCAAGTTCGCTATGAGCTGTTAACGCGTGTCTGTCAACATTTACTGCACAGACATACTTGAGTGCAACACACGTCTTAAGCTTGGTGGCATGGTGAGAGAGTGTCTGTGTCAAAGGTGTAAAAAAAACAAGTGGAAACTGCAAGTACTACTGACACAACAATTGTGAATCATTCTGTCTAGAATTACTGGCAATTACGTGGAGTTGGCTGCTGTAATCCCTTCCAGTGTGCAGCTATAAAATCTGTGCTGTCGGCTTGAAATGATGCCCGGGGTATTTCAGCACGCACAGCTCAACATTGAAAGTCTTATTCATGGAAATATCTGTCACACTGTTGGCTATTAATCATTGAAGTGTGTTGAAGTTTATTCTACAACATTAGAGATGTTCCCAGTGGGGGGGGGGAGAGTCAAATAGGGGGTTGTTTAATAAGAAAAGGATATTATGATAAGAGCGGCCAATAAATGTTGTCATCCTTTATCATCAAGTAGTTAAACATACCAGTATAGGTTTTGAATGATTACATCTCCACTCTACTTAATCAAATTAATATATATTGTTGTGTACATAGTTGATTGAGTTTTGAGTCTACATGTTTTTTTGAGTGTTAACCCTGTCTTTTGATAGTCCAACCAAATGAATCATGAGATATTTTTCTTTCAGTGAGGTCGTAAAAGGTGAGCCAGTTGCCATGTTGAGAAAAACAGCACACCTCATGTTTGGGTCGCTAAAAATCCCCGCACTCTCTAATTAAGCCATAAGCAGAACATTACTATAACCTCTCTCCTTAGTGATTTACACCTTGTAACAAAACCCTGCATATCTGTCAGTACTGATGTCATGACATGTCTTACACAGTCGCCTCCGCCCAGGAATGTCAGTATACTTCCTCCCCTGCCCAATACTTGAATTATGATATGAATCACTTTTTTTAGGGGATAGTGTTTACGGCAGGACCGTAGGAACTGCACAGTTTATTTGTTTGTTCATTGCACAGGGCAGTGGGCGAGCACAAATCTGTTCACCTAAACCATCTTTCATTTCCTGCAAGGATCATACAGCCAATTTTCTGGAACTTTATGCACACCAGTGGTGTCATGTGAACGTGCCCCACCAGATTTTTGATATTTTTGATTAATATTAATATATATTATTGCTGTCAAACGATTAAAATATTTAATCGCAATAAATCACATTAATGTCATAGTTAACTCGCAATTAATAGCACATTTTTATCTATTCTAAATGTCCCTTGATTTCTTTTTGTCCCATTTTTTCAAATTTTGATGCTCTTATCAACATGGAAAAGTGGATCGGCTTGATTTGTGCAAATATTTTTTTATAGAAAACAACATTGGCATATACTGTAGTGTTCAATTTCACACTACATTCTCACTTGGATCAGTCATTCACACTGTGGCTGGCCTGTTTTAATTTCTTTAAACCAATCACAATCGTCTTGGGTGGCTCTAAGCCCAGGGGCCTGTTTCAGGTAGCTGGTTTTGAGGCAACCCAGAGTTTGTTCGCTCTGAGTTAGTGGAAACTCTGGGTTTTCCGTTTCAGGTAGCAGGTTCAGCGCAACCGAGAGTCAGTTACTGCGGCAACATACGCCGTGGGTGGGTCTAACCTGCTCGGGAGGTGGTTAGACCTACCCTGAGTTTGTTTTCACTTTACGCTGCAGCTCCGACTGAAGAAAGAGTGTCACTGTCACACGCGTCCCTGTACAGTTTAAAGCAAAGTCACTCCATAGAAATCTCCATCGGGATGTTTTTATCATTTCCTGATGATTTTACGTTTGACCGATCATTTATCTGATCAGTAGCCTTGTTCTCAGCCCTCGGTCCGTTCATATAGGCGGCCACCTTACACATCGTGACATGCTCTACATTCAGATTAATAAACCTATTTGTATTGTATGTTTTTTAACGTCTGTGCCACTGAACAGATTTATGTCAGGTGGATTCATGTAACGCTGCGGCTGCACGCGATCGTTACTTGTGCGATCCTAAAGTCACAGATGAGCCTCGTTAAATAGCCTAATATAAATACACTCAACAAAAATATAAACGCAACACTTTTGTTTTTGCTCCCATTTTTCATGAGATGGACTTAAAGATCTAAAATTCATTCCAGATACACAATTGTACCATTTCTCTCAAACATTGTTCACAAATCTGTCTAAATGTGTGATAGTGAGCACTTCTGCTTTGCTGAGATAATCCATCCCACCTCACAGGTGTGCCACATCAAGATGCTGATCTGACATCATGATTAGTGCACAGGTGTGCCTTAGACTGTCCACAATAAAAGGCCACTCTGGAATGTGCATTTTTTTGCTTTATTGGGGGTCTGGGGACTCAGAACCAGTCAGTATCTGGTGTGACCACCATTTGCCTCATGCAGTGCAACACATCTTCTTCGCATAGAGTTTATCAGATTGTCAATTGTGGCTTGTGGAATGTTGGTCCACTCCTCTTCAATGGCTGTGCGAAGTTGCTGGAGACGGCTTATGGTGGAGAAATGAACATTCAATGCACGAGCAACAGATCTGGTTGACATTCCTGCTGTCAGCATGCCAATTGCACGCTCCCTCAATGCTTGTGGCATCTGTGGCATTTTGCTGTGAGACAAAACTGCACATTTCAGGGTGGCCTTTTATTGTGGACAGTCTAAGGCACACCTGTGCACTAATCATGATGTCAGATCAGCATCTTGATGTGGCACACCTGTGAGGTGGGATGGATTATCTCAGCAAAGCAGAAGTGCTCACTATCACACATTTAGACAGATTTGTGAACAATGTTTGAGAGAAATGGTACAATTGTATATCTGGAATGAATTTTAGATCTTTAAGTCCATCTCATGAAAAATGGGAGCAAAAACAAAAGCGTTGCGTTTATATTTTTGTTGAGTGTATAACAATGATATAATCATTTAAACTGTGATCACTTGAGGAAAATGGATCTGGTAATAAATCAATCAAGGCTCTTCAATGGAAACTGTCACCTAATGTGTCTCATGTTAATGTCTTTCACTCCCCATTTAAAAGAAGCGACAGTCTGTTCTGTTCACTGCACAGTAGGCTATTAGGCTATAGCTTGCCAACATATTATACAGTGAATATAAAACACTGTCAGCAATGCTGTGCCGCGCCAGCTTTATTACTTTACAGCTGATATGAGTAACTTTTTAAAATAGACAATAGCTTCTCATACGGAAGCGAAATGATTATCTTGACAAAAAATGTTTGCTCTATTTTTTTTCTGAATTGCCGAGGAGATTAGATCAGAGTTATGAGACAATATCCCGTTAATTCTTCTCCATAGGCTACCATAAGCTCATTCGTTAATATTTCTAACTCAGTGGGAGGAGCGGAGATTTCTTTTTTTCTTTTTTGAGAAGTGGAGAAGTGGGAGGATCAAGCATTTGTTTCTTCTGTTTCCATGGTGAATCATGTTATCAGCGATCCATTGACGATGGCTTTTACGCACATGCTCCACCCAGAGTGAACACGCTCAGAGTTGATAAACCCAACGCTGATCCACTGTTCTGAAACCGAAAACCCAGAGTTACTCATCAACCCTGCGCTCTGAGTTTACCAACTCAGAGCGCAGGATTAAACTCAGAGTATGTAAAACCAGCTACCTGAAACAGGCCCCAGGAAGCTGCAACGCTTCCTTTCAAAATAGTGCAATTTGATGTCGACCATGGTCCTTTTAGAAAAGGTGCCGACTCAAAACCGATAATGACACACACGTTTGTGTGCAACAACATTATGAGCTGGATACTATCAAACCATATCAAAAACACACGCACACTTTATGTTCTCCCGTTCTGAGTGACTACAGCGGGGAAGAGGAAAGGGAACATACGTTAGCCTACCCTTTGGGCGGCTCGCAAGCCCAAACAAGTGTGTGCGGCGTGCCTGTTGTTGTGTTTCCGGTCTAGCTAGATCCGGTATGGAGTTGTAGTTTTTCTAACGTTACTAGTTGTTTTAACGGCATGTGAAAAAAACACAAAGTTAGTTAAGCCAAAAAGAACTTTAATCTTGCGATAAAAAAATTGCCGCTGTTAAAATGGGTTTGCGTTAACGCCGTTAATAACGCGTTTAACTGACAGCACTAATATATATAATGTAGATATATACACAGTATATACATATGTATATATATTTATTAGGGCTGTCAAAATTAACGCGTTAACGCAGGATGATTAATTTCTGGAATTAACGCGTTCATTTTTTTAACGCAATTAATTACTTACTTACTTACGCCTTACACCCCTACTGGGGTATAGGCCGTCGACAAGGGACCTCCAGAGTTCACGGTCACTGGCGTTCTTTTCTATCTGCGACCAGGTGCCTCCCAGTCTCTTGGTGTCTGCCTGGAGGTCCCGGCGCCAGGTGTTTTTAGGACGTCCTCCGCTTCTCTTCCCTTGAGGGTTCCAGGTCAGAGCCTGTCTGGTGGTGCTTGGTTGTGGTTTGCGTAATGTGTGCCCGATCCATCTCCATCTTCTTCGTCCAATTTTGTCTGCTGCTGGGGGTTGTTTTGTTCTTGTCCACAGATCGTTGTTGCTGATCTTGTTCGGGCAGTACATTTTCAGTATTCTTCTGAGACATTTGTTTATGAAGGTTTGCACTTTATTTATTGTGATCTTATTGATTCTCCATGTCTCTGCCCCATAGAGCAGGACGGATTTTACATTGGAGTTAAAGATTCTGATTTTAGTCGTTTCCCGTATCTCTCTAGAGTTCCAGATGTTCTTGAGAAGTAGAAATGATGTCCTTGCCTTACCTATCCTAGCTTTTACATCTGCATCTGTACCACCCTGACTGCTGATGATACTCCCCAAGTAGGTGAAGGACTCTACCTCTTCTAACATGGTGTCACCAAGGGTGATCGGTTCGGTACTAGTTGTATTTATCCTTATGTTTTTTGTTTTACCCTTATGGATGTTATGTCCTACTTGTGAGGAAGTCTCTGTGAGTGTATTGATCTTGTCTTGCATCTGGTGGTAGCTATGTGACAGTAGTGCCAGGCCATCTGCGAAATCTAAGTCATCCAGTTGTGTCCATAATGTCCATCGGATTCCGTTCTTCCTTTGTTCTGTTGTTGTTCTCATGATCCAGTCAATGGCTAGTAAAAACAGGAATGGGGATAGAAGACAACCCTGTCTGACCCCAGTCTTGATCTGGAACTGTTCTGTGAGCTGTCCATCATGTATCACTCTACAGCAGGGGCGTTCCTAGGTTTTTGAGAGATCCGGGGCTTAGCCCAGGCCGTTCACGGCGATGCGCGCGCGAAGAATTATGCGCGCGGCGCGCGCGAAAATACGCATTTTAATAGCCTAGATATAGTAGTAGCAGGCTTAATGCCTCTGGTACCATCACACTACAGTCACTAACGTTAGCTAGCTAGAGCATTCTAGCCGCAGACAAAGTACAAGTACATTTACCATAAGTAAGGTTTTCAAACGTTTACAGACATTTGCATTACTGACATATAGTAAAGACATTGTAAAATCTAGGGCTTGTCCTCACTACTACTCACCTGTTGTAAACACTGAGAGACTGGCTGGCTGCTGAAGTGTACTGACGCACTTGTTGCTCTAGTCTGGTAAATGAGGGGCGTTCAAGGACCGTCGGAAATTCGAGTTTTTATTATTATTTTTTTTTTTCAAAATTAGATTCGGGGCTAATCAAATTAGATCCGGGGCTTTAGCCCCGAATAAAACAGCCTAGCGACGCCACTGCTCTACAGGTCATTCCAGAATAGCTGTTTTTAATGATGTTCACTAGCTTAGTGGGCACTCCATGGTGTCTCAATAACTTCCATGCGGTCTCTCTATGTACACTGTCGAATGCCTTCTCGTAGTCGACAAAGTTGACATGGAGTGGGGAGTTCCACTCTAGTGACTGCTCTATGATAATGCGAAGAGTGGCAATCTGGTCAACACAGGTCCTATTCTTTCTAAATCCTGCTTGCTCGTCCCTCAGTTGGTGGTCAACTGCATCCTTCATTCTGTCCAGGATGACTCTATTTAGCACTTTTCCTGGCACAGAGAGTAGGGTGATCCCTCTATAGTTGTTGCAGTTTCCCAGGTCTCCTTTCTTTGGGAGCTTGCTAATAAGGCCCTCTTTCCAGTGTGATGGTATCTCTTCTGCTTCCCAGATCCTTTTGAAGAGTGGATGCAGCAGGCTCACCGTGGTACCAACGTCTGCCTTTAGGGCTTCTGCCGGGATGCTATCTGGCCCAGTTGCTTTCCCACTCTTCAGCTGTTGTATCGCTTTCCTGATCTCCTCTCTGCTGGGTATGTCACAGCTGATGGGGAGGTCGGTCTGTGCTGGTTGGATATCTGGTGGGTTTACTGGTGGGGGTCTATTTAGCAGTTCCTCAAAGTGTTCTGCTCATCTGTGTAGTTGTCCGTCCTTTGTTTTAATGCTGTTTCCCTCTTTATCCCTGACCGGTCTTTGTGGCCTGCTGTATTTGCCCGACAGCTTTCTGGTGGTGTCATTCAACTGTTTCATGTTTCCATTTCTTGCTGCTTCCTCTGCTTCTTCGGCTAGGTTGTCGATGTATTTCCGCTTGTCCGCCTTAATGCTCCTCTTAACCATTCTATTGATATTTGTATACTCTTCTTGTGCCTTTGCTTTGGATGCTTTGTCACTGCTGCTTTCTTCTCTTTTCTTGATATCCACTCCTTTTGCTGGAATTTCCTGTAGCCAACCACTTCTTGGCATGTGGATATTACGCAATTAATGCATGTGCAGAATGATTCGCCCCATACATCCCACCGGCTCTGCACTACAGTCACTCTAGCGTTGTGGCTGACCCAGGATCAGTAGCTGTGCGCAGCCAAACATAGCAGCACGTTAGCCCATGCCGTGTTTTTTGGGCACAGAAAGTATATAAAATCAACCGCCGCGGATGGCAGTTGATGTCGAAGCAACAGGAGGAGAAAGGACAAGGACGCAAGGACACAAACGTCTGCAGTTTTCAGAGGTGTGTGCGATTAGACATTAACATAACGTCGGCTTCCTGGTACAAATGAACAGTCCCCTAGGACGTGGTCGTGCGTACAAACGGTACAACACACACACACACACACACACACACACACACACACACACACACACACACCGCGGACTGTAATCAAGTTGTATTCAAGAATGCACAACCTATAGATTCACCAAATAAATGCCATTATATAGCCTATATTTGCCCAAAGACATAGTAAAGACTAAGAGACAGACCAATTGAATTATGGTGTGGTAGGTATATATTTTAGTTTGATTTAAATTTATTTTCAGTATTAAAACCATCATTTGGATTTTTCAATTAATAAAAATACTAATTTAAAATGTACATATCCACCGTCTGTCATTGTCATTTATCTTTCCGTTCATACAACAATATACAGAGAAAATTCAAATTTTTCAGGCATATTTCGAATGGTAAAATTAATCATGATTAATCGTGATTAATCCACAGAATCCTGTGATTAATCTGATTAAAAATTGTAATCGTTTGACAGCCCTAATATTTATATACTGTATATACAGTATATATAAATTCAATTATTATAATAATTATTCAAGGGGTCATTAACGGTGGAGCTGAAGTGGTTAGCATCAAACTCCTTCTCAACATGTGAAAATGAAATGCAATTACTTCTACACACTTGATAGCATTTGTTAGCAAAATAATTGGCAAGTAGCCCCAATAATATTAGCAAAAGCCAGTGGTCATCAATCCCTCAGTCCATTTGTTAAGCCCTCTGGCTCGCTAGCTAGTTACGTCTTGTAGCAGGAATCACTTTTCATAAAAGATATGGTTTACCAAAACTATCTACTGTGTGTAGAAGTGAGTACAAAAGTGAGTTATTTGCAATAGCAGCAAAAATAAGTGTACATGAAAATCTCAAAACAAAGATCCAGTATTTACCGTAAGATAACGTGGGAGATGACTGTGTTTTAGTGAAGAGGCTCCTGCTGCAAGAAACAACAAAAAAATGCACATACATTAAAACCAAAAAAAAAGAGAAAGAAAACCCTAAATAGGCAGTGAGCGGTGTATATTCATAGTGCATTCCTTCCAAAGAGAAGTCAGTCATTACGCTAGGTTATCATTACAGGATCCATTTGTGTTGGAACTTGTGGTCAAGGTTAACTGTCTGTAGGCTAGTTCCCACACAACCCACTGCAGTTAAGGGCTACCCTCTGACTGCAGCCATGGTAACAAAGCATTGCAGAAGCACTCTGCTTAAATGAGTCTAATACTTTTACAACACTCTTAAATGGATGTGTGTGAAGCGGCTGCTCCCAGGGGACACAGCTTGATTGACAGTTGTTTAGAGTCACTGGTTTGATAGCATGAATAAGTGACGAAAACTACATGACAACTGTCTTGCTGGAAAATCAGCATATTTGTCCAAAGACAAAAGAAAGTTACAATCAAACTTGGGAGTTTTGTCATTACGCGCTCATTGATAATTGTAACTTTGCGCTGCAGGTCAGTCCTTCGTAGGTCATAACCCTGTCTTGCCTCTGGCCATTAACCTCTCTCCCTCTCTCTCTCTCTCTCTCTCTCTCTCTCTCTCTCTATATATATATATATATATATATATCATCTCTTTCCATCGATATATATATATATATATATATATATCGATGGAAAGAGATGTGCTGCAGGTCTTATGTAATAAGAATAGATTTTCTAACCGTCAGAAATTTGACTATGGCCTCAATCCATCATATTAAGCCCTGAGGGATATCTTAAATTTAATATTCTCTTTTATCCTGAGGAGCAAATTCGTTAGAGCAATACTTCCAGCACAGGTCACCATAGTTCGTGGTGTTACGGGTTATGATCACTTTTTTCAAAGGTCTGACAACAATAACCAGGTGCAAATTTTTTCATACTGGCCATTGAACATACCCTTTCTAATGCAAATTTGATGCAGGATCAAAATCCACAGTCCAGTCACAGGCTCACATTTTGACAGTCAGCAGCAGCCTGCCACACAACACAAGAGCCACAGAGAAAAAATCCCATCGGCTGTTATCATACCTGCAAACTCGTCGCTTTTCGGCGATTTTCGCCGTTTTGAATCAAAATATATGACCCACGTGAATCGTATAGATCCGAAGAGTTTTTGTTTTTGGGAGGGGGGGGGGGAGTAGGGGTAGCGGCAGCTGCCAGAAAAGTCAGCCAGCGCTTCCCAGACTGGACTGTGTGGGCGAGTTACCGTAGTGTGAGACAAGGGAATATAGTCATCTTGGCAATAAAACATCTTTGGTAGACGTCATGAGTAGCCTATTGTCCAATCAGCGTTAAGATCGGGCACCGTAAAGTATCACTAATGCTGCCGCTGTGTGTGTGTTCAGACTTTAGAATTGGCTAAAAGTCTCAATCAAAGCGTTTTTGATAATACAAAATAAAAAATTAGAGGCTTTGATTAAACACTGTCAATGGTTTAGAGGTGAATGTGACTTTATTTAGTCGCTTTATTTAGTCGCGCTGTCAGTTTGCCGACATGGCTCTCTGTATTCTGTATATGTCCATGATTTAGACTCGATATATAGAAACAGATCGCGTAAGCCGTTCCCGTAGACAACGTTAACGGGCAGGATATCCCCGACTGTGATTTCATCCATCAAACCACAGAGTTTTTTCTGAGTGGCGTCTCACTCGCTCACACTGGCGAGGTCTCCCGAGTCCCGGTGATTTTCACCGTCACAGCGATCGACTCGCTGCTTTGCTCGGGCGGAGGCTTTGTGTGAAGGTGATTTAACATCACGGTCGTTGACGAATGTTATAACTTTATGCTGCATATTTTGCACTGCACTGTTCTGACCCACACAACTGTTGACGCTTAAGTGAAGCTGACATTTTAATGAGCGCACATTGCAGAAATGAAGCGTCTGCAGTGCGCTCACAATCAGAGCCGGGCCCGAGGCACAAGCAAATTTAGGGGTTGCTTAGGGCCCCCGACCGACAGGCCCCCCCCCAATTTTTTTTTTTTTTTTTTTTTTTTTTTGAATTTTATGTGTTTGATATTAACATCATATTATTATATCATACAAAAAAATGAATACAATGTTTTGGTCTAGATAGTTAATAGCCCAATAATTTAATCAGTTCATCTGGGAGGTAATCCAAGTTTAACTGATCACGTCACGTTCACGTCCATGCACAGTGTGTATTGAGTTTATTTAAAAACATTTGGAAATGGGGCTCGGATGCCCATGCACTGTAGAACCTATTTCAGCCTCGTCTGTGGAAAAAAAGATAGCTGGACAACAGAGTTCTTCTGCTTCGTTCCTCTCATTGCATTTAAATGTATTCATTACATTACAGAGAAATATGTCCCATAAAAGAAAAAGAGCACCAAGCCCAACCCAGAGGACCCTGCATAACATTTTATTTTAAATGAACATTTTAATGGAAAATCCAAGTGTCTTTCTTCAATAGCTTCTAATTCATCCGACCCAGTGTCTCCAAATTATTTATTCACACAAAATTTCTCAGATTTAGCCTCTTAATTTTCCTCTCAAAGTGCACCAGATTCATGCATTTCACTTTAAAAAGTTAAAAAAAAATCTCCCGGGGGGGCATACCCCCAGACCCCCCTAGGAGGGTCAGGATCTCAGCTGGCTATTATTTTCATCCAGCTGGACATTGGAGGCAATAGTGGAAAACTCTGGTTGTGTGAATGATATTTAACATTAGTCAATCATTTGGACAGCGAAAAACACCCGACCCCCCTCCCCCCAGAAGGGACGGGTGTTTGTCACCTTTTTCACCTCCTATGAGTTTGCAGGTCTGGTTATGCTAAAGTCTCCTTTTTAGCTTATTTACAAGCATGAACACGTTTTGTCCTGCACCTTATCTTGTAAAACAAGCGACCAAAAAGCTAATTGGCAATCGGCGCTATGGCCGCACATATCAAAAACAGACACGCCCTTCCAGCTGACCCCAACTAAAGTATATCAACGTCAAATAAGTAGAAACTGCTTCACCTGCTTTTTTTCTTATATGAAAAGATAAGTAGAGTATCAGGAGTGATTTGCAGTAGCTAAATTACTGACCAATGAAGAACATTCCACCTCAAAAGAAAACACTAAGTCTGAGGTTTATACTTGACTGCATCTTGTGTCAAGACTCGTTAAGTTCATATAGTAAATGTTAAGATTAAAGAAGTAAGCTACTACGAAATGGCCATTCATTCATTCATTTTATTGAGTGCTAAAAAGGAAATTTGGTGTAGGTAAGTAGGAGTGTCTCTACCCACAGAAAAATTGTTGTGATACAGGAAAGACCCCTTCATCTCCTATCCTGTCTGGGATTTTCATTTTGTTGCATAATCATCTCAAAATGAAATCTTATTCACTGCAGACTCCATCATTGCGCAGGCTGAGCTCCTCCTTTATATTAGTCATCTAAATGAGCTGGAAAGAAAGAAACACATTTGTAAGGAGGTGGCCCTCTAGTGGCAAAAAATCACACACACAACGACTGATATTAAATTTAAATTATACAGTATCTGTAAAATAACTGAACAGAAAAACCGGCAGACTTATTTCAATTGTGGACCACTAAACAGTCAGCATAGACATATGTAATGAGAGTTACAATAGCACCAACAGCATAGTGACACACAGTTCATGACATACTGTCCAAGTTGTGCTTTGCACAGCAAAACAGAATTATACTTGACAAACTGTAGGGTGCAGACCTTAACAACATTTTAATAATTCCTTAGTTAGGAAATACTTTGGCATCCAAAGCTGTACATAGCAGGAATAACTATATGGAAGCCAGCAAAAGTTCAAGTGAATGTAAGCCAAGCAGTGGAGGATAGTTCATGGAAACACTAAAATCACTTCATAGGGTCTTTCTCTAGGAAGTATGACATCTTTATGAGTTATAGGTTCAGGAGAAGGAAGTGGAATTTGAAAGCTGAACCTCTCACCTTCTGGTGATGCTAATACTGGCAGGCCTAGCTAGCCTATGATGATGCAACAGAAGTATGTGTCTGCCTGGCCAAACATCCCTTCCAGCTGCTTGATGTCCCCTGTCTATGGATAGACCAAGGAATTATTGATAATTCCAGAGGCCTCCAGAGCGTGCAAAAGGGGATTGTTCCATCTGCAAATGCAGGACTGCTCAGCACTTTGCACGTGCAATCGGAACAAATACTCAATGTGACTTTTAATTTGACCCTGGTAGGAAAATTCTCTCTTATGGAAAGATTTGAAATTTTGTATCATTTCAGATGACCTAAGGATGTAACCTTTTGCAGATTTCCCCTGGACATTTTCCTCACACAGTATGATGCATATTCTCATTTGACATTTGCAATAAGGATAATATTGTTAATACTCTATAATTGTAATGGTACACTAGCATTTTGGAAGTAATCTGATCGTCATATGATGCCTAGGGACTTGAAAATAGTTAGTTTTCATATTATTTCATACATTTTGATGGTCTCGCAATTTTGTAATTCACACAGGCATTTCCCAAGTGCATCTAGGCTAAATTTAGATGAAGGAAACATGACATAGCCAGTGCCAAAATCGAAATCAGATTTAGTTTACACAGTGTATTACCATCAGTTAGGCTGTTCTAAAGTCTCAAGAAAACCGATAATTTCTTTCATGGATTTTGATCATTATTACCAGGAAAGAAAAACAACCACTTTACATAATGTGCATATAAAATATCAACCCAAACGTTATTAGGGATGCACGTAGAGACTATTTTCCCCAACGTTTAAACAGATGTTTTAATTTAGACTAGTCGACTAAAACAGTGAGAAAACCAAGCACAGTGTGAACGCTTCAGGAGCCCTTCAGCCTTAACATTCTTCTAGACAATTACAGAGCGATTATTGTAAATGTTGTTATAATGTGCAGCACACTGTTTATTATTAATATAACGGCACATCATCAGATACACGTACCGGATGGATTTACACTCATCGATCGCTCCGTCAAGTTATCCCAGTCAGAGCTTTTTGTATGGCGTACGAACAAGGGTCACAGCGGGCCTTTAGGCAGCGGTCAAGAAAACCATTTTGCTTTGTTATGCTCTCACCTTTTTATCTTTCTCTCTCTCTCCCTCTTTTACTAGCACAAAACTATAGGCCTACACACATGTTCATTTTAATATATTATATGTTAAAAGTCCAAGTGATGGGCAATACATTACTAACCGACTTCTGGTGCCGTCTTGTGAGGCAGCGGACGTTTAAACGTTTAACTGACTAGTCATGTGCATCCCTAATAGTTAGGTAGACTGCACAACTTGAAGTTGAAGGCAAGGCAAGGCAAGTTTATTTATATAGCACAATTCATTCAACACAAGGCTCAGACCTCAACCTCAGAACTGGGGTGATGTGATCCAATTTTTTGGTCCTGGTGAGTACTCGAGCAGCAGCGTTCTGAATTAGCTGAAGCTGTCGGATAGATTTTTTTGGAAGGCTTGCAAGGACACTGTTACAATAGTCAAGTCTACTAAAGATAAATGCATGTACAAGTTTTTCTAAATCTTGCTGAGACATAAGCCCTTTAATTCTTGGTATGTTTTTAAGGTGGTATAGTAGGCTGACTTATTAATTGATTTAATGTGTTTTTTGAAATTCAAGTCTTGAGTGACAACACCAAGATTTCTGGCTTGGTGTGTGCTTTCTAACATAACAGATTTAAGCTGTGCGCTGACTTTTAATTGTTCTTCTTTGGCACCAAAGACAATTACTTCAGTTTTGTCGTTGTTTGATTGGCACATCCAATCATTGATTTGTTCAATGCACTTACTCAGTGCTTATATAGGACTATAGTCTTCTGGTGATATGGTTATGTAAATTTGTGTGTCGTCTGCATAATTATGGTAGCATAATTTGTTCTTATTCGTAATCTGAGCTAGTGGGAGCATGTAGATGTTAAACATAAGAGGCCCAAGAATGGAACCTTGGGGGACCCTGCATTCAATATTTGTTTGCTCAGATGTGAAATAAATTGCCTATTGACACATAGTATTCTCTGTCCTTTAAGTAGGATTCAAAGCAGTTTAGTACAGTTCCAGAAAGTCCAACCCAATTTGCAAGGCGATCTAGTAATATGTTGTGGTCAAGTTGAAGTCTTAAAACAAAGAGAAAACATACGTAGGAATTTTTTTTCTCCTTTTCTTTTCTTATTTATTATTGTGCAGGACTTATGGAAGGTGTGTGAGGTACCAGATGTCCCTGCACTATATTTTACACAATATTTTACACATCATTTGGAAGGTCTACTGGCCAGTGACCAAAATAAAATCAGATTCAGCTCATTTAGTGGACAAAAAACAGCATATGAGATTGTTATTCTTATGACTCAAGAAAACAAGAGCATTAAGCCACTAATCGGGGAAGAAATACAATTGCAAATTCAAGGGATGAACAGATTTTATGAGACAATATCATAGTTCATATTTCCACAGACAGATATTGGCAGATGTTATTCAATTCAATAAATAAATCATAATTAAAATGTAGATTCTTAAAACATACATCAAGTTGTGCAGAATTTGTGCAATACTGTATACATATTTGTATGTTCCTGTGTTTTGCAATAGAATAGTGCCTGCATCACTGCTGCCCTCTCACACTGTGCATGTGCTGTACTTTAGCACAAAACAAAAGTTGCATGGACCTTTTATTTTTACTCACATGAATTATTCACACGCCCACTCACATTTTATTTTAAACTGCACGTACGTAGCTTGGGTGAGATCGGATGAGACGCAGCATTCCCATTTGTTTGCTATAAGAAAGCCATAAATACAGCAGCGTGGAAATGTTTGTGTTGTACCGGTAAGTGTGTGCATGGAAGCAAGCAGGACCGAATCTGAAGCATTTTCAGACAAACCCTCGGCATGAACACAGTTTAGAAAATAACAACCCTTCAGTTCATTTCCATGGTTCAATCTTGCAGTAGTGTCAGTATGAAGGCCAGTGCAGCTTCAACTCCAGGGGACACATAACTCTTATGTCAAGGACACACACATACTGATGTTTTAAAAAAAGATATTTTCATCATATTAATAAGTGCATCAGTAGAGTGTGTTTACATATCAATGTCATACCTACATACATTACTGTAGCACTCCAGTTATATTTTACATATGACCTCCATCATTTGTTCCATAAGGTTGCAGTATAGGCATAAAGTATATGGAGCGTATCATATACAAACAGCCCTGAACAATGCTGCTGCAACCTCGCAATGATGACGTTGTCTTTCAGCTGGACTCTTCAGCTTCAAATTCACGGATGCTCACAGTTGCAGTAAAAGTTCACTGTAAAGTTTAAAAAATGTGCAATGGAGAAGAAGGAACCATGTTTCCATTCATTGTGTGTGTGTGTGTGTGTGTGTGTGTGTGTGTGTGTGTGTGTGTGTGTGTGTGTGTGTGTGTGTGTGTGTGTGTCCACATCAATTCCACGTCAGGTTTGCATCAGCAGGTTTGGAGGTTTATTTAATGTCATAGCAGCAAGTTGTAATGTAAAGTAACAAATACATACACATTTGTAAGACCATCAATGAAGGGAACACAGTTTTGCACAATATATTTTTTTCTTCTTCAGTCAAGGTTTATGTTGCCTAGTTAACTTGAACTGTTACTGTTATGACATAGTGGAAAAAAATCCCCCGTGTGTGTTCCATAAAAGTGATGAGAAGCGCACACACGTAACACGGCGATGCGGGCTAAATATCTGCCGTGAGCGATGATTATGAACAATCACAGCCACATGAAAATACTATAGCTCCTATTTCAATGATAAAAATGTGTATTGCAATGACAGGCTCACACTGTCAAACCAGTGTCAAGTTCGAGTGAAACCTTATTCATGTTTCAATAACCAGTTGCTTCCTCTTCTGAACCCCCTTGTTTCAGCAAATTGCATGACATGGCACTTATGTAAAAAACAAAAACAGTGACTGACAAACAAAAACATTCACATCATTGTACATAGCTCATCTATTCTCGTTGACCAATTTGAAGGCTGCAGTAACACAGGCAGACACAGCATACTGTCACTACAATCCTCAAGTCAGTGAATTCAAATATGGCCGCATCGGATATATACTGTACTATCTGAGAGGAAGACTGTTAATTAGTCTCTTTTTTTATTTCTTTTTTTATACATGTTTGAGGTGTAGTTTGGTTGGATGGAAGAGGGAAAAAGACTAAGTACATTTCTCAGCTCCTGTCTGCGTTGTACTGCGCACTGTGTATTTCCTCCCGGGAGTACAATGTGTCAGAATGGCTACATTTTACCGACATTTCAGGAGTTTTACTTATGTGTAAAAAGGAAAAAAAAGTGGACTTATGCCTGTTTATATGTGCGATTACAGCAAACTGTACCTCACTTTAGTCACCAATAATTCAATTATACAGAGCAGCATGTACTGAGCAGTCCTGACTCGTATATTTTTTTGTACCTTGTCTGTAATACATACATTTAGCACACCTCTCACAGACACATGGACTACTCAGTTGGCTATTATCACAAGGTCTTATTGGGGAAATCTGATATGAATAAATAAATGTATATAAAAATACAACAAGCATACCTACAGTATGTCCTGCTGCTCTTCCCTGGTAAAAGGTGTTTCATACATCTAGTTACTGGTGTACGTATATACACTATGATATTTAATAGTGACTCCTAATTTGCATAATTTTCATTTAAATGTAATAAACATTAATATATTTGAGTGATGATTGTTTTTATTTGTGGATTAATACAAATGTTTTAATTTTACCCATTTCAGTTCAGAGTATGGTTTTATTAGAGCACAGGATTTATTGGTATACATACAAAGATAGGTATATACAATTCATGACTCGAATCATGACAGTTTTACATTTAACTTGCCTTTGACGGAGAGATTCCAATCAGTTTGAACTTGAAATGAAAGACACAGGGTACAGAGAGGTGTAACTCTCAGTGAACTGCTTCAGGGCTTGTTTGTTTTTTCTTTTTTTTTCTTTACAATGTTGGGCACCACAACCTCGGCGGCAATTGAACATTTCGCAGCTGAAATCAGTACATTCTGTGGGGAAAAAAATCGCAGTAATACAGTACAAACAGCATAGCGGCCATTTGGCTTCTTAATTCATGTAACAGATCAAGGAGTAGTCACTTCTCTGGTATACCACCCCTCCCCCCCCAAAAAAAAACACCCTTTTCTTGTCATGCTTACTGTGGAGAGAAGACAGCCAGCTGCGTTGTCAAACTTACCTCTGGATTAGGAGAAAATGGACCATGATCACAAAGTCCATTTTTCCCCACTCACATTAAGTTATTGCAATTCCAATACTGCCCAAATAATTTCAAGAACATAAAAATTAAACGGCAAGTTTAACAGGTGCACTAATAGACTATTTCATGCAATGTTCTGATTTTTGTCATGTATACAAAAGCACTGTGTCACATAGGCATAGTGTCACTTTGAGCATCGCCACGTTGAACACACCTTAGGTTAATGGATTAGAATTTGATGGGAAGCTCTTTTCTTGACATGGATCATTGTGGACACATAATAATAATAATAATAATAATAATAATAATAATAATAATAATAATAATAATAATAATGATAATAATAATAATAATAATAATAATAATAATAGTAATAATAATAATAATAACAAAAACTGAAAAGAAACTGTAGAAATGTGTATTCATTGACACCAATGAAGTCAGGTGGGTCACACCAGCATTCCATTATATTAAGATGATTCAAAGTTAGCCATGTGATGGGATTAAATGTCATTATGATTAGTATACAGATGTGTCAAGTGTCTAAGGTGCACAACTGCCTGGAGTAAGCTTAAGTGGATGTGACAAATCACATTAGCAATTATTTCTTGTTTCCTCAACCCCTTTTTTCTCTCTTTAACAAAGAGAAGAAATAAAAAAGTATATTGCTTCAAAAAAACGTTTTTTTTTTTTATATTGTGAAACATTTCATTCACCTCTTCTCGGGTTTTGTCTAGACAGAGCATTACATTATCAGTCAAAGATACATACAGAAAGATGCTGTGAATCCAAGAGATTAAACGATCAACGATGGGACGTGTGACAGTGGCTAATTCCTGGGACCACCTGTTGGAGGAGTGTGTCTGTCTGTGCCAACCTCCTTTCTACCAGCAGGTGGCACAATGCAAGCACTGATGTATTGCCTGGGTGAAGGGGAGGGGCTGAGAGAATAGTCTGTCACAGTAACAATAGTCAGTCCAAGGACTGTGGCCTCAGTGTGTTCTGGCTCTGTGACTGAGGATCTGCAAACCTATAGCTGCACATGCTCTCCATCCATCCATCCCTCCCACCCGCCACCTCCTACGCCTTTAGTCAGTGAGTAATGTTAAAACACAAAGGGGGGCTTTCTCATTTGCTCTTTCCAGACGTGCTGGAGCCCCCGGCCCCCTCTATTTTGTCGGCAATTTCGGACGTGTCTAACTTCTCAGAGCCATCCCCTTTCTCTGACCTCTCCTTCTCGGACCGTTCCTCCCCGTCGGCGAGCTCAGAGCGCTCTGACCTGGCATCCGCGTCCCCCTCCGACTTCTCCTTTCTCTCCGAGTTGTCCGGGTCCATCGACGAGGTGCCTGGCATGTCCAACTTAGCCATGGCCTCATGCTCAGCTATACTGGTGGTGACACATGAAGTCCAGGCCCTCATGTCCTCCTACGGAGACCAGCAAAAGACCAGCCCTGTTAGGAGTCCCCTTTTATCACATAATATCTTTATCCTTTGCGTATTTTCCATATTGTGTTTTGGGGATTGACACCATTTCATCATGTGACGTTCTGGTCGTGGTTAGTATTAACATAAACAGCTGCTGGCCAGCTGTTTTAGATCACCGTTAGCCAAGCCTCGGCTGTGTGTAAATACCTGATTTTCTTTCAGCGTACACACACAACTTACAGGTAGTGGATGGTTAGTAGATATTAGCTGATTTTGACAAAAAGTGTCCTAGATAACTATAGCTAAGTATGCCTTTAATGTTTGCTTTTTGAGGTGTAGTCTCTCCTTGCTAAAGTAAAGGAAAGTCGAGTATATCCTAATGTCTGTTGCTCTTAAACTTGACTAAAATATAAAGTGCTTACCTCATCCTTTGCATGGAATGCAAAGTTGTTGCCATCATCCATTCTGTTGCAAAGAAAATAAACAAGAATTTCTCAGTTTCTCATCCACTGCAATGCCTTTTATAATGATATGTGTAATGAATGCTAGTTGTAATATTCTGTTATTTTTCTCTCCTAAACCTGGAGAAACATTACACTCTTACTTTCAAATCACTTACTTAAGAATGAAGACATTTTTCTTCTTCTTGTATCCCATTGAAGGATCATACGAGCAAGTACTAAGTTCAACGGGAGGCTCTTCGTTGTACGTTGTGGTTAGGTACCTAGCATCCTTGTAGAAGGTCAGCTGTCCATCTTTTAGTATACAATATACGTTCACCCAGGACTTGCTGTTGAATCAAAATGACACATTAGGGGGTCTTAACAGATTCTTTTTTTAATATACTGTATTTACTGTTACTGTTACTCCTTACACCAAAAGTGATATTATAGTAAAAGTAATAATTTAAAAGATGTAAGAAACATTATAGGACAGTAATAACAAAGGTACAACAAAATACAGCTTCAGAAATACATTTAAATAGCATATAGTAGCTCCATAGAGTGCAGTCTCAGACCCCCTCCCCCCTCTCATGCTCCTGAAGCTCCCTCAGAGGCTGTTCACACGGTGAAAACGCAAAGGTTTTCCCCTTTTAAGTTTTCCAAAGTTTGCAAGTTCAGACACAATTGTTTTGAAAACTTTAATCAAGCAAATGGTTTCGGAGAAAATTAATGCCACTAACGTTCAAGTATTGCAAATGACAAGCTTTCTGTGCTCTTTTTTCACTGTGTAGAACTCGTGAAAACAAATGACATGCTGCAGAGCTGTGAATGGGGCTGTGTTAGCGGCTACCTTCCTGTTAGGCCTACTTCAAAATAAAAGTCAACTCACGTTTGTCCAGTTAATGCTATTAATGTGAAGCCATTGAAATGTTATAATGTGAAGACCCAGCCTTAATGCTCTATTTGCTTTAACAGTACATTTACTGCTGTGCGCTGGTCTATAGATAGTGTTTTTTTTAATGCAGAAAGCCGTGTCCCTGGCATTACCGGTGGTGACACAAGTTTATTTTGCTAGAAGAACTGACAGAGCACACATCTTTCCCCAGCCAAAGTGGCGGGTGGTCTCTATAACTTACTACTCGCTTGAACTAAATTTACCCCCATTTGGCGATTATTTTCTGTAAATAAAGATCTGTGTTTAAATATACTGGTTTCTTTAATGTTGTACCAATTGAATCTTGCCAACCTCTTCTATGTAGAACTTTCCTTGACCTACTAGCTATTAATATGGTGATTTGGTTATAGTTATTCATTTAGTTAATCATCAGACTTCCAAATTAATTATGTTGTCATTTTATGATACTGATTTAGATGATAAGCTCTCAATTTCTGTTTAACTGAGTGGTGCCCCGTAAGAAGTTAATTTGAATTCATTTCTGTAATTTTCTTTGATTTTCTTGATAGCTGGAAGTAGAGATCAAAACCTTTACTTCCTCCTACTGCATCTTGTGCATTTTACAGGCATTCTAACATAGTAAAGCACTGCACTGTGTAGTTTACACAAAAAAAAACGATTTAGATTTAGTTTTTGTTGTGTTTTGGAAAAGCTTGAACATGTACTGTTCTCTAAACTTATTAATGTCCAAACCTGGCAGGCCTGTTGTGCCAAATTACAGTTGCTATAATTGGACTACTGCTGAACAGTCAATGGTAAGCTTTTTGTGTTTTGTATGTTTTATCAGTAGTGTGGTACCTGTTTGGGCTTCTCTGCTGAGCTTCCAGGTCAGAGCTGGAGGCTTTTTTGCGGTAGAGGAAGCCTTCGTTATGGGCAGTGTGTGAAGGCGGCTGAGGCGTAGTTGGGGCACCAGTAGCTGGGGCTGAGCGAGAACGTCTTGTCTCCTCTGGCTCTTTTGGACGGGGCCTCCTTCTCGGCTTGGGGCGGTCTCGGGCACGGGGACGTCCATCAAATCGAGTCACAGGTGCTGAGAGGCTGCTAGCGGGCCGATAGGGCTCTCCTCGTGCCTGAGAAAGCAGTGGGGGAAAAAAGAATGGGACATCAAGATCCAAAAATGAAAGTAAAATTAACAACGACCACAACCCCATTTTGATTAATTGTATTTTCGCTGACTCACTTGTGCTGCTTCTCTCTCCTGGGCCTGTTCTACAATCTCTGCCATTGTGGATTTCTTCTCCCTGCAGTGATAACAGACATTAGTCACCAAAACAGGGATACATTCATTATGTGACCTTAAGGTGAGACACTGCAGGTGAATACATTTGCAGCATATGAACAAATCCTTCTGTAACAACCTTCAGAATAGTTCTTAGAATGATTATGGAAATGATTTAGATGATGTAAGTGCTTTTGAAGTTGGGATTTGTGGTTCAGAGCATTGAAAAACATGTATGTTGAGATGGTCATTAAAGATGGTTGTATAGGAGAAATATACAGGCGCAAACAGACTAGGTTTAGTACATAAACAGACAAATATCTCAAAACTGAGCAGTTTTTGAAAAAACAATGTTTTTGCCTGCAGTGTCTAACCATGACAATCATTAGGATCACGCTGGAAAGTGCTGACTAGGCAAACTTTGAAGCCAAACTTTGTAAAAATCATTTGAATTTCACTGTAACCAGCACGACTCATTCACACCTACCCTGAGCGTTTGTCAGAGCCCTCCTTCACAGAGCCCTCCAGGTCGCTGGAGTCCTGCCTCTGCAGCCCCTTTTTGGTGCTCCCCTCCTGTTCGCTGGAAGACTGTCTCTCCAGGCGCCTGCGGTAGCGCTCTTGACGCACGATCATGGGCAGCTCATTCAGCCTGGCCTGAATCTCCTGCTCGCTGGAGGTCTGTCTGCCCAGCTTATACTCCCTCTCTCGCCTCAGGTGGTCCATCTGAGGGTCGGAGCGGCTGCCGCGGGGATCCCGTTGGAGGCGGCCGTGGAGGAGCTCCAGCCCGGACTCTGGCCCCATGTCAGCCATTGGGATATCCCCGTACTGCTCCCGCTGCACCCTGCTGGCCTCCAGGAGGGGGTTCACAGCCTTGTGGATGTGGTTGATCCTGGGCTGCATGAAGTCGGCTTTCAGATGCTGCCATGCGTATGCCATTTTAGGGTCCATGATGCCGCCGCTCTGTGCAATTAAACTAGAACTGCCCAGACTTCCACTGCTGTAATTGTTTTGTGCCAGAAAGCCTGAGCTACCCAGTGCCCCACCGCTCTGATAATTCTGCGCTAGGTATCCAGAACTCACCACACTAGGCGGTTGTGCCAAATACCCAGAGCTCCCCATGTTAGGCTGTTGTTGTGCCAAATATCCTGAACTCCCCATATTGGGCTGTTGTGCCAAATATCCTGAACTCCCTAAATTAGGCTGCTGACCTAAGTATCCAGAACTCCCCATATTCTGTTGTTGGGCTAGGTATCCAGAACTCCCCATATTCTGTTGTTGGGCTAGGTATCCAGAGCTCCCCATATTCTGTTGTTGGGCTAGGTATCCAGAACTTCCCATATTCTGTTGAGGCAGAAGGCCAGGGCTTCCCATACCTCCACTGCTTGGCTGCTGAGCTAGGTTACCTGAACTTCCTAACCTGCCACTGCCTAGATGGTTTTGTATACCACTGGCACACCCAGCTGTAAGTCCATAGTACCCAGAGCTCTCTGCACTGCCAGTCTGATGGTTTTTCCCAAGGTAAGTAGAAGAGTCCACTCCACCACTGTTGGAGGTCAGCGCTGAGAAACCGGAATCACTTCCAGCTCCGGCCGCCTGGTTGCTCATCACAAGGTACGAGGAGCTCACCAACTTCGCACTGGAATGCTGTTCCACTCCCTGGTATCCCGAGCCATTTATGACTGGGTTGTAGCTGGCTAATGTTGACGACAATCGCTGGGAACCCAGATCGAGGCTGGTCTGTAAGGGTTTGGGTTGCGCCTGTACAGTGTGCCTCAAGAAAGATGAGGTAGCACTGGTTGAGGGAACACTGGGAGTCAGACAAGACAATGGGAACATCCTCCGGCTGGAAAGTGGGGTTGTCTTCTTCTCCTCCTCTATTTTCTTCTCAGCCTAAAGAGAGAGTTAAATAAATGACAGTTACCACTGCATAAACCCAATTAAAATGGGAAAACTAAGGCAGGATGACCCAATAAAATTAAGAGTTAAATCAAGTCATTAGGAATTATTTGCTTAAAATAATCAGTTTTTATTGGCTATTTAACAATGTAGCATGGGAGGCAAATGGGGGGGGGGGGGTTCAGCCCATGCATTAAATGTCATAAAACAGATTGAGCCCATGACGATGTTAACTCATGGCAAGCGCCCATGCCTGCTAAGCAAACACAACATCCCAAGGTTATATTTTCCACTCAGCAGAATTAAACTATGACTCCACAAGAGTGATTAAACATTTATCTACAGTCAAACTTACTGCAGAAAGCTGGCGAAGAGAGCTGAAGCGCTCTTTCCAGGTTACAGCAGCCTTGCGAAAGGCCTCGTGGCGAAGGATGAGCTGCTCAACCTCATCTGTTTGGGCCCGGGCCTCTCCTCCCTCTGGCTCTCTAGAGGTGATCAGCGGCTCCTTGGCCTTCAGCCAGGCTTCTGCCTTCACCGTCTCCTGGGCAAACTGGAAACTTTCCTTTTCTGGAGGTGACAGCAGACGAGCTGAACAGTTATCATCATGCAACAATGCAATCTCCAGTAGAAATCTGTTGCTTAAAAGTTTTTGTGTGAATAATTGGGAGGTTTTTGCTCTAGATCATAGCTTGGGTGTCATTTTAGTTATGTTCTGAGTAAATGCATCATGCTAGCTCAACCAAGAAGAAAATAAGATTCATAAATGATTCATGGTAACTTGACAAAGCATTTATAGTTTGAGCCCATTTGACATTTAACACTGTTGTGTTAAGAGCTGCTTCTGCTCTGATCCAGTCGTCTAGTGAGTTACTCACTGTGTTGTAACCTTTCCTGGTGTCTGTCCCATTTTTCAACCATATCCTTCTGCTTGGCCAGGAGGCTGTCCAACTTCTCTTTAATCTGTGGTGACAAACAGATTGCAGTCACACTCACAACAACGTATTGTTGCATCTTAATCAAGTAATTGTTTGTTTTGTTTTGGTCTCATATGTCAAAATCATTTGTATGTGTTTTACTGTTTGTTAGCCTGACCTCCTCTGATGCAGGGTTGCCTGCAGCTATTAGGATCTTGCCAAGATCGGCACACTGCTGTATGGTCTTGCTGCGGCCGTCCACTTTGGCTTTCAACTCCTGATGTTGTCTCATCATCACCTCCAGATGAGTCAAATCCCTGAAGAGAAAGATCAGTTTATTCAAATTACATTAAGCAAAATAAATACTATTAGGGAATCGTTGTAACTATAGAGTGTAAAATGTTAGCTGACGCTTCACAAATATACCAATTTACATAATGTAATCCAACACTAGTGCTGAACACGATTAGTCAAATAATTGATTAGTTGATATTCATTTTAGTTTGTGTCGCGGCTCTAGAAATGGCAATGTCAGTCAGTTATGGTTATGGTTACATGGTATTTGTTTTAAATTTGTCTTAGCCCAAAGTGATGGCCCATTGCCTGAAAAAATAAAAATGATATTCAATTCATGATTACATTTTAAGTAAACATGTCAAGTCAAAAACATTTCCACAGAAAAAACAGCACACAGATCCTTCTCACCTGTTATGTTTGGTAATTGTGTCTTTTCTCTGTTTGGTATCATTGTAAATCAAACATCTTTCAGGTTCGATTGGACTGTTGATTGAACAAAACAAGCAATTTGAAGACAACCCCTCAGACTGGGCATTTTTTATTTTTTCACTTTATAGACTAAAAAATAAGTTATTTTAAAATAGGCCACATACTAAACAGCAATGGATGTAGGCTGAAATTAACAACTATTGAAATCGTTTTGAAAATTGTCGAAAAGTAATTGTTTAGTCTATAACATTTCACAAAGCTATGAAACAAAATGTCAAACCCAATGATGTGTCTTCAAACATCTTGCTTGTTCAACCATTGTTCCAAAACCCATACCCTAATTAACTACACCTCTCAGCTCCAAATGTGAAAAAGTGGGTTACAGCCCTATTCAGGACATGTTTTGCCATTTTAATGTTATGTTTGTGATGTTGATATATCATATTGAGGACAGCTGCTAAAAGACCTCAATCCAAGGGTGAAAGTGCGACAAGATCATTGAGGAAAAATGACAAATAATGGCAGTCACAGCATGAAATAAATAGCCCTCAGTTATTTCATATGAAACAAAAACAGATGAAGTTGACACTGCATAGTTATAACAAAAAAGTAATATGTCTTACCTGGGTTCATCCCATCCTATCTGGCCCATGATGCCTTCCATCCACATCAGGTTTTCACGCACCACTGAGAAGAACTGCACTTTGTCCGTGACTGAGGTGACCTGGACACGACTGGCCTCGCAAGCGCTCAGCAGCACCCTCCAAGCCTCGATCAGTTGCTGCTCTTTCACCATGATGGCCTCAGCCTTCTCCCCAGCATAGATGGTCCTCAACTGGCCAGCATTCTCCTGCAGCTGCCTCACCTACAGTACACCAAGGCAGGATAAAATAAGTAAGTGGCTTCATCGCAGTACAATATAGTCAGTGTAGAAGATCGGTTGTGTTTGTAGAACATTGAACTGAACTGATTTGCCCCTTAGGTCCCCTTACATTTTTTGTTATGTTTGTTACCCTAGCGGACAAAAAGTCCCCTCCCTATAAACTGCCATAAAAACATTATAATTTTTTTTTGGCAGGACAACAACCAGGAGAATTGCCTTTAATTCACCCTATGGTGAAATGGCTCAAAATGGTGATGATGGTGAAAATGAAAAATGTTGATGCTTTGTGTCAAGGATGAAAGCATAACATAATATAAAAAAATATGTTATGCTGTTAAGAAAGCAGGATCAAATTGGTACAAAAAGAGGCCATTTTGAATGGAAGTCAATGGGTGACAAAAACGTCCTTAGTAAAGAGTGTAAGAACAAAAAGTGTCCTGCCTTTAATATAGGTGGTACGAAGGTGCTGAGTAAAAATTCACAAAATATTTGAGGAGGAAAAAAAGCCCTGGCTGGTTAACATTACCACAGCCAAAGTTATACACAAAACAAAGCATAAGGACAGTGCAAAAGGACACAAACGTCCCCAGGAGCACCTAAGGTTTAAGGTGAGACACTGCAGGTGAATAGGGTAACAACGTTACCTTATAGATATCATGAAACTGCAAGCTGATTACCTACATTAAAACAATAATTTTTTTAACTGTTGAATAAATATTCAAATTAGGCAATCTTCATTATGCATAAATGTGCATCTATCTATAAAGCAACAAACGTCTGTCTGTCTGTGTGTGTGCCTGTCTGTCTGTGACTCGCATATCTCTCTCACTGTTAGTCAGATCGGCCCGAGCTTCCGGATATTGCTTGCGCACGGCACAAAGGTGTGCATCCTTGATTGATTATGAAGTTTTGAACCAAATATGTAGAAGTTATCATATTTATATCATGCTGGCGGCGAATACATGCGCACACTGAAGGCCACCTGTGTCATGGTTGTTGTGTCCTTGGGCAAGACACTTCACCCACCCCCAGTGTGAATGTGTATGACTGTAAAGTGCTTTGAGTTCCTAGGAAATAAAGCGCTATAAAAATCCAATCCATTATTAGATTCTGTATACAGCCTTTTTTTCCTTGTATAAATCAAAACATACTATGGACCAGTCTTAAAAATGCAACTTCTGCAAGTAAAAAAAAAAAAAAAGGAAATGTATCATAAATCAGACAAATAAAAAAATATGAACGGGGGGGGGGGCACTCGTGTAGTGGTGGTTAGAGTGCCCGCCCATAGAGGCCCAGTCCTCAGAAGCAGTAGACCACGGGTTTAAATCTGGCCCGTGGTTGTCTCTGCATGTCATTCCCCTCTCCCCCCCATTTCATCTCTGTCTCTCTGACCTGTCTAATAGAGCATAAAAATAAAAAGAGATGAACAAATCCTTTTGTACCAACCTTAGGAATAGAGCCAAGTATGATCCTGGAACGTTTAGTTGATGAAAGTGCTTTAAAAGATGTGATTTTTGATTCAGACAAAAAAACACTAATGTTAAGATAATGGCCTTTAAAGGTGGTTTTATAGGAGAAATATAAAGGACCTAACAGACAAGGTTCAGTCAAATAAACAAAGACATGTCATGGAGGAAAAATAGACAAGAATCTCAAAATTGACCTGTGAAAGAACACTTTTTTTGCCTGCAGGGTCTCACCTTTATTAGGATTTCTGACAGTTGGTCAGGAAAAAGTACTTATCCTTATGTTATCTTGTGTTCTTGTGCAGCATGTCAGCACTGTGAGACTGATGGGTTCATATGACTTGCCTGTGCGACTAGCAGTTGAAGGGCATGCTCAAAAGAGTGCATGAGTCTCTGCAGGGTGGCTGGATTGGTGATGTTGGCTTGGCACGCCCTCACCTCTGGCAGCTGCTTCATCTTCCCTGCGATCTGAGCCAAGACCTACAACACAGGACGGCATCGTCACGACCAGCACTTTAAAAATAGCTGCCGCATTTCACGGCCAGACTGTCTACCTTTTGAAACGGCGATGAAGAATACGATACACCCAAATCACAGGCTGATATTTGTTTCCACCGTACCAAGGCCCACCCACACAAATGTCTGGGCCCCTGTAAAGGTAGGGTCAATGGGTCCCCTTTCCTATGTAGCATTAAACTATTTTGAAAGGCATTTAGAAATATCTCCAATGACAAAATGACACAAACACAGAAAACAACTTACAAAAAAAAACAGCATTCAATCATCAATGCAATCTGCATGTATTGTATACATTACATGTATAACTGAAGCATATCTGTTTTAGACACATTAAAGCAAGGCACCAGAAGCACATAATGATAGAACACTCGTTTGGTTGACCTTTTTACTTCGCACACAAAGGTGGACAAAACTACTCATACTAATTTGTTGGAGTTGTGTCACTCCAACAGCATCGCATAGAGGCTCAGTCCTCGTCGCAGCAAACAGCCCTTTTGGTTCTCTGTATGTCATTCCCCCTCTCTAACCCTAACCCTAGTAGCTGGGCCCTAGAAAGCTTTTCCACTCCCCCCCCCCCCACACACCTTATGAGCAGCCCTGACCCGTACCTCTCTGCAGTCAGTGAAGAACTTGTGTAGCTGGTGTGAGGCTGCCAGCATCTGTCTGCGGGTCTCCATCAGCTCCAGTAGATCGGCCCACGACTCATTGAGTCCGTCCTTCCACTCGGCGATGGTCGCCGCGTCTGAGTGGCCGCAGTCGATCATTTCATTCACCATTTTGTTGACCTGCTCCATGCGCTGCTGCCCAACGCTGTTTGTCTCTGAGGCAAACTTAGTGAATCTCTCCTGGAGCACCTGAAACACATACAACCACACAACACTGCAGGGACCAGATGCAGTAATATGAATAAAGGTGGAGTCAGTGATTCTGATTCTCTTTTTGTCAGATCAGTGAATAACTCCTCATGACTACCTGTCTGTACAGTGTGGACACTGAAAAAAATTCAATGTTAATAAAACAGCCTTTAGTCTGTAAATGTGCATGGTGCTATACTGCGGTGAGCATAAGTATTCTGCTAATTATGCTTTCTCCCATGCTCACTCTTCTGTCTTCTAGCCCGTGACCCAGAAATCAACGATTCAAACCCTTAAAAGCGACTCTGAGGAAGAGGAGCTAGGGTCCACAGGTGTATCCCATCATGAAGTTGTGTTGATTTAATGTGCTGTGGTGAGGTCTGATTGACTTGTGTATTTGACATCAACTTGCCAAAGGGACTAAAGATGGAAACAAGCTACTGGCTACAATCTTGCATATTTACAATACATCATGTAAAAGTTCATCATTATACACTGTTCCTTTTTTTAAATGTAAATGAATGAATATCTGAAATCTGAAATAAATGACTGTTAAATTTAAATATCTCCTGTGGTGTGCAGTGCAGCAACTAAAACCCTGTTAATGGACTTACCGTGACTTCCTCCAGGTCTTGGCCCAGGTCAGTGGAGCTGGCCACGGTCTCCCGCTCAGTAATCCACTTCTCCAACTCCTCCACATCTTTGTTGAGCTGATAAAGCCAATACTGCTGCTCCAGCTTGGTCTTCCTGTGCTCCACCATGTCCTTCAGAGACACATACAGGCGGTCTATGTGGGACTGCTGCTTGGTGATCTGACTACTGTTGACAATTGAGAGAGAAAACAAAATGTTACTACCGTCTACCATCAAGATGAGCGCTGACAATGCCACTCTCAACCCATTTCTTTTCTTGGGGCTATGTGTGTGTGCTTTGTGAGTGCACTTTGTGATGGCGGATCATGCCACACCTTTCTGGGTGTCCAAGTTCCCGTAGATGCTGGCACTGCTGGGATAACATGCCCACTGTCTCCGCGTATGTTTCCACCGTTTGCTCCAAAGCCAGGTGGGCCTTTAGCAGCTGCAGGGTGCTCGCCTCGTCCTGACAAGTATCAGAATAACGTAAGGATATAGGTTTTACATGTTTCTCTTGGGGTTTATACCAACAAATACCACAGGGTTTCCCCCAGTGTATTCCAGACATGGCCGCCTGCCATGCCTAAATTGACCATGGTCATGTCAAGCGTGGTTCATCTCTTTTTAACACACACCACAGACGCGCAATGCAGAAAATAGGGTAATTGGCTAGTGTACATACTATATTTATTTTTTATATTTTATACTGTATGCATCTTTATATTCTTATGTTTTAAATTGAGAAATACATATTTCAAACTATCATCTCAGTATTCCCTCAAAAACCAAGCAATTACTTTTCATTCTCCACTATAATCGCAATCACTCCAATTTCACCAAATCGTGCAGCATCATTTGCCACCATGCCTGACAACTTTTTCTGGGGGAAACCCTGCTACCCGTATGACGGTCACTCAGGGCTTATCCGTACCGTGCCTTTTTCCTCATTGACCAGATGGAGCTTCTGGCCAGAGAGCCAGGACTCCACTTTAGCCGCCTCACTGGTGTACTGCTGGGACTGCAGTGAAGCGTCCAGCATCACCGACCTCCTCTCCGTCTCCAGATGCAAAACCTCCCACAGCTGGCGGACATGCCCCGCGCCTTCACGCACAAACTCCACCTCGGGAGTTCTCAGGGACGCGATGATCCCCGCCCGATCCAGGACCTCCTCTACACGAGCCCGCCGGCCGGTCAGCTCCCTCTGGAGCGTCTGGAGGACCAATAAGAGGTTAGAGTACCCCAGACTGAGCGTTGGCCAAGGAGGGACATTTCAGCTGAGCAGCATGGCCAGAGGAAGTCATCTTTGACACTTACCTGGTTCTTTTTCACATGCTGCTGTACACTCTGGAGGTTAGTCCCATAATCCTTACAGGAGGCCAAGGGGAGCCTCTCCTGAATCCACAGCTATCAAGGAACCACAGTCAGCTCATTATATCTTTCAGAATGTGTACGTATGGATCTATGTTCAGTATCACACGTGGAAACCGTGGGCAAGACACAAGTGCTTTTCATGATGCTTTAAAATAAGGGTACATTAACTAACAGTTAGTTGATGCTTAATACGCATTCACTAACCAATAGCTAACAGTTGACTAATGTGTCTAGTAATCATCTACTAATGGTGTTTGTGTAAGGTATTAATAATCAAAATTATTGTTATAAATATGCTTTTATTCTTTAATACTATGAATAAAGCATTAACTAACATTTATAAATACAATAATAAGCATTCATTAACTGCTCACAAATACTATTAACATGTATTAATGGTTTACATGTTAATTAAGGTATAATGTAATTAGTGAATGATTGATTAATAAAGATGTTAATTAACAAGGTTTGCCTGTTCCTTTATCTTCATACTCACTTATAGTCTATCCCTTACGTAACACTTCATGAATGTATAAGACTGCTGAATAAGGAGTACTAATCTATTAATAACCATGTATCTGTGCTCTTTGTGAACCTTGGTTCATGCTTATCAATGCTTGTCAAGCATTAACCAACCGTTATTAATGTAACCTTATTGTGAGGTGTTATCCTTTAGTTTCTGAATTTTGAATCCTGATTCTTAAATAACACAACACCATAAATGTTTCCTATATACTATGATAAATGCACAAGAGGACGAAAATAAGTGAAAACTCACTATCTCGTCCTCCAGGTCCTGGGCCACTTGGTGCATCTCTTTGGAAGCGAGCAGGATGCGGCGTCTCTCCTTCAGGGGCTCAATGAGGCGCACAATGCGGGTCTCCACCTCGCCTGACTGCTCACCGCCCTGACTGTCCCCCACCATCAGGCCTCCGCGCTGGGGTAAGCACACCCCCTGCACGCTGCCAAGCTCTCCTGCATCCTTGTAAAAGTCCCCGATCTGAGACTCCATAGCCTGGAAGAGGGAAGGTCATGTGAGGGATGGACCAATACAGTCCACATCAGCTGTCTTCCTATCAGAACATTTCAGGGTTATGTAATGGGTTGCCTCACTTTGGGGGGGGGGGATATGGTGCATTTTATTTTTGTTAATGCCACTGAACCTCATGTTTTAGAACACGTCACAACAGCGGCTTCTGTGGCCACATGTCAGAGCTGGGGAGAATTACATAAACAACAATAAGCTGAAGTTTGCAGTCTGCCAAATGCATTAGGGGCAGATTAGAGAGTTTCAGTCATACAAACATTTGTCATGGACAAGTGGCTGGGAAATTGTCCCTGTGGTTTAGTTAAATGCCAAATGTCAAAGGACCAGGCATATACTTTAATGTTTCCATGTACGGTAATACTGCTACATTATACTTCTACATATAAGCGAACAGTGTACCTCTTACTCCCCTACATTTATTTTACAGCTTGACCCTGAATTGTGTAATTCTGCACAATGAGTATTTTTTCACTTTTTAAACATTTAACTGCTAATACTTTTGAATTGTGTACTTTGTAACTAAAAGTTGTGTTCTTATTACCTTTAATTAACTAAAAGATTTCAATATTTCCTTTGCCACTGCCGAAGCCCAGTTAAAAAGATAAAAGATTGTACTGTAACTAACCACTATGGTAAAAGTGCTGGCTAGTTGGTCTGCACAGAAAACATACTGGGCAAAAAACTTTCGAACCCATTTATCCTCGAAGGTTTCATTTCACTTATATATAATTGTCATAGGACTTGACTAGCGAAATGCATGGTGGAGAGCAGATGATGCTCAGATGGGAGAGCCTGGAGAGCATTTGGACTTGCCTGGAATTTTTGGAGTTGCTCGTTAAAGGTGGGCAGATGGTGTGCCTGCTCCAACTGTGGGGGCTGCTGCTCCAGGTTGGAGAGCTGGTTGTCCAGGTCCGAGTAGCTTTTCATGGCCGGCTCAGGCTTGTTGTTCTCAAAGAGCTGGCGGGCCTTGGCCTTGGTGGTGCTCTCCAGGTCCGACCAGCACTCCCTGATCTCCTCCAACTTCTGCTGCACCACCGGACGCAGCTCCGGCTTCTCCTGGATCAGCTCCTGGCCCTCCTGGAGATTAAAAAAAAGTCATTCTGTCATTGTTAAAGATGCAGTGTGTGTGTTTTGGTGACATTTAGTGGTGAGATTCTAGATTGCAACGCCCCCTTTGCTTACCCCCTACCATTGGGAGAATTTCAAGAAGCTACGTTGGTCTTCAAGGACAATAAGCTAGTTACTTAAGATGGCATCATCCACCACTGCCACATTTTTACAATATCAAGTGTTGAGGTGAAGATGTATTTAGCTATTTATTCTATAGTACCTCTTCGGCCATTAAGTTTGTCCATTCTGTGCTACTGTAGAAACATGGCGTTGCCCCGCTCCTACGTAGATATAAAAGACTCATTTATAGGTTTAAAAAATATATATTAAACAATAATTTAACCATACTTATATATTAATTAATATTACATTCCATTTCCACCAAGTCTGTTCTGAAAAACGACGATTCCCTTCACACACTGCACCTTAAAGGACCAATCTTTAAACTGACAATGTAAACAGTGCATAACACATCAGATTAGTCAAAATCATACCATTGACATACAGTAAATGTGGCTCAGGAGATAGAGTGGGTCATCCATTGATCACAAAGTTGGCACTGAAGCCCAAACCCTATGATAAGCCAGCAACCTGCATACCTGGCTGCAATCCGTGTGTGCATAAATGAATGCATTAGTGGCAACAACCTTGTGACGCTCTACTTAATTGTAGCCAATCACTTAATGAAGTCGCCATGTATTTTCTAACATGTTAAACCTTTTTGAAAATGACATTGTGTGTTGGACTGCCATTTCTGGGCCGAGTGCCTCTTTGCCTCTTGCTCGTATACACTCCTATAATGTCAGCTTTTGCTTCAAGGAAGGGTTCTCATGGGCTGAGATAATTGCTGCTTCACTTGGTACCAGAAATCTGTAAACTGCACTATTGCTGTCCACCATTTTAGATTTCAAGTGAAAAGAAAAATCTCTTTCTAAAATCGAAATACACACTAATTTCATCTTTGGCAATTGTTAAACTTAAAAATCAATTGCATTTCAAAAGCAGCACTATTAGAAATGTACTCACGCGTATACCGAAACACATCAGGCTATTCTAATCTATGAACCTGTGGATCTTGTTTTTTTTCAGTTGTATCCACCAAAAATAGCTTGGGAAAACACAGCTCCATGCCAAAGCTAGCGCCACATTGCTTGCAGAGTGGCAGGTGTACTGTATGGAGAAAAATTCTGGCCTTGGGCTGACCTAAAAATCATGCATGGCAAGTCTAATAAAGCCCTGGTTCTGTCCTTTGCCTGAGCTCTTCCTTTTCCCCCTAAATCCTGGGCTTTATTCATGACGTGATGTGGATGAGGAGATGCGGAGAGATAAAAGCTTGTGGCATTTTCCATGGTGTCTGTGAAGCTCTTCCCCTGAAATAGATGATAACCGCTCTCCTCCCATACCTAGACTGAGGGCTGAGGAGGTCTTTTCCTTTTTATGTCAAAATGTTCGATCATTTTGCATCAGACTCACAAACACGGGGGGCCTTTGTTTAATTGAAACCTCATATTTTAAGACGCAAGCATTTATGCTCCACAATCTCCTGTTCTATATGATAATGGGTGTAGCTTCTCTTATTTACTTTCTAAAATCTGCCTCTTCAAACATAGAGCTGGACCTATATCCTATGGCTTTCATAATGCAGTGCTGCATTCCTCCTCTTGGCACAGGCTCTCTCTGCTTAACTGCTGCTAGCGCTCTCTCCCTCACATCCCTTTCTCTCTCTCGCTCTCGCCTATCTTTCCTCACCCTCGCTCTCCCTCTCATAATGCAGAGCCAGCAGAAAGCAGGTCTCTCTCTCTCTCTTTCTCTCTCTCTCTCTCTCTCTCTCTCGGCTTCACTGACACACAGAGTGAGGCAGAGGGAAAGGCAGAGTAAAGAAAGAAGGGAAGCGAAAAAGGAGGAGGAATCAAAGGTTTCTGGAACAGGAATGAGGCTGCGGGTGTGCCGGGCTATGCTACAGCCTGGGCACAGTTGGATCCAAAGGGCATCTGTGAAGTGAATTTGGGAGGCAGTCATGGCTGACATAGTGCGATATTTTAATGGCTACCACGTATGAATCATGCTATTATGGCAGTATTGTGTTGCCAAATTCTGCAGGCTTCCTCGTAACGCTGATGCAGCATTGTGAAAATAGTGGGTGGGATTAAAGGGCTCGTTTAATGCTACTGGCACAAACAACAATGTATTCACACCTACGGTATTGCACAAAAGTAACACTATGCAACTTATGCTATCATCTGCAAAACAGTGATGGTAAATCAATAGAAGTAAAACATCCTCTCACAAAGAACACGTCCAAACTGGAATTTACAAAGAGTCATAGACATAGTGCTGCATATGTCACAAAATGAAGATGCCAGATTCCACCTTGGATGCCATGTTGTCCCTTCAGCCACAATGCAACACTAACACTATGTATTGCTGACACGTCAAACCGGCAAACTGTCTTACTTATAGAGGATGTGACAATATTGACAATTCTGGATTTTTCCCTGTTGATACAACTTTCAGATGTGACATACGCTAAAAAGACTTCAGCAGTATCATGCAGTCATGAGCTTTTATTAATATTTTATATATTTACTATATATACTATATACTGTATTTTCAAAACACATGAAAATTAGTACATGATTAAATGCATTCTACTATTTCTAATAAAGGCGAAATAGTCTTTACTCTACATGGTTGGCATGCAATGCTAGCAGCATGTTCTGTCTGAACTTGCCATTGCCATTAAGAGAGAAATCATTGATTTAACACTGTACCATGCTGTTATATTTCCTTTCCCTTTTATAATAGTGGTCACAACAGCATCCAGTTAGGCCTATTAAAAATATGCTTTCATGGGTTTTGATGGTGAAATTGGACATTAGCCACAACAGTGGATTTTATAAAAAAAAAAAAATAGGCTAATATTTGTAGCATATTTTATAAAACATTCTTTAAATAATACTGTAAATCATTTGATTAATTGGTTTGTTAAAAATATATTTATCATGTATACAGGGGAAAAAGTCCTGACTGCGTTTGTTGTTATTCATGCATGAAGGGGCAACATGGACATTTATTTACAATGCTTTATGAGCAGGTATAATAAGAATTTAATTTTGATTCAGATTTAACCTATTTCCTTACCCGGTTGAATAAAGGTTAAACAAAAAAAAACACACATGTAATATGAAAAATAGCAACTTCTGAAAAGTTATGCGGTGTAGTGACTTCATGTTAGTTTTAGAATAGATTTTCCTGTTTATTGGTAAAAATATACAGTGAAAATAGTTATTAAAGGTACAGTGTGTAAAATGACTTAATGATAACTTTTTAGCACCCTCTAATGGTAAGATCCCCTTGCTAATCCCTCCCTTTGGGATCATTTATAGAGGCTACAGTGGCCTTCAAGGACAAGAAGCTAGTTACTAAAGCATTAGTCTGACTAACTGGATGTAGTCAACAAGTATCACACTTGCGACAGATAATTTTGCCAAACTCCTCCCCTTCCCCTTCTTCTTTCCTTAAAGATCCAAGGAAACGATGTAGCATGTGTCCACCACTGCTTCAAGATCAAGTAGATGTGAGCTAACTAATTGTGCAAATATGATGTCAATGTTGTTTGTCAAACAATAAGATGATGCATATGATCATAGTACAGATTTACTTTGTGAATTATAATCCTTGTTTATTGGAATGAATGCCTGACATTATAACATATGTAATGTGCAGCATTATATGAAATAATTGGACATTTAATCCAAGCTTTTACAATATCAAGCTTCAGCATCGTCTCTACTTAATGTGTTAAATAATGAGTGTGCAAATCCCATGAAAATACTAAAACCAACATGAAATTGATCCCACTAACAACAAGTAGTAGCCGTAGCCTTATACAGTGGCGTATTGCTTTGGTGCCATAGCTGGTTATTTAGGAACATTATTGTCCACACCTAGGGAAATAGTCTTTTGCTTTTACCACGTCTTTAAAAATGACACCAGACAATCCGTGAAGTCAGACAATTAGACGCAGCACTGACAAACAGCATTACCTTTAAAAAGCTTGAATACAGATTTTAACAAAAAAGTAGAGAGGGGCTTTCAGACTTAGTTTGAAATGATAATCCATATGGAAAACACTGTATACACAAACCTGCTACAACCCTCTCAAGATTGCCAAATGTAGTGCTGAAAATAGCCCCCAACAAATGCACAGTTTTCACCTCTTTGCCCAATGTTAACTCAAACTAAAGGGTCTGGCTATTTTAGGAAATTGAAAGACAAGAAAGTGTACTGTATATTTGTGACCCCTTTTTTAAGATGGGTTATGCTCCTTGTTGGACAGAATAGGCCTTTTTCACAGCAGACATCTTGACTTGAGCAAAACCATAGGTATTGCTATTGATATTGTTTTTTTTTTCTATCAGTAAGTCATGAAAGTGATGGTAAGTCAGCATGCTATTTAACCCTGAAACTGAAGCAGCTAAATGGAATGTTTGGGATGTATTACTTTATCATGTAATTTATTGACAATGAGAAAGTATAGAATAATGCCAGCTAAATACGCATTGGCAATGCTGAATGACTGTATGGAAGTGAAGCAAGCAATCCCTGAGAAGTTGGCAGCATGTATTTACAGCACAGTAATAAGATGGTAATATTGGGATAATAAAGAGTTAATACATATGTCATAACATGGAACTTCCGAAGTTATAACTACCTAATAGCTTGGCAATAACGATGGGCATATCAGGGTAATATTTGACCAGATTCTATGTAACAGGGTTATAAATGCATTAGATGGAGACAAGTTAAAACTATTTGGCAATAGTCCAGTAATACTTTGGTAACATGCCAATATGGCAATCAATAAAAATATGTTCATTTTGCAGTTTGAAATGTAAAATACGTACAGTCACAGTGTAAATAGTTTGAATATGTTTAGTGTAATGTGGGAAATTAAATAGAAACATTTATTGTTGCATTTTGCAGCAGTTATCCATAACCTAGAAACTACCAGTTGAGTTTTCTGGTAAGAAGTCGCAGCAATCATTTGTACAGGATTACCTTGACATTAAAGAAGTGTGTTTGGAACAAAAGGTGTGGATGAATTTCAGCATTATAATATGGCAATTACCTATTTTGATTTCCAAGAGGTCTCATGTATCCAAAATCTGTTCTGCTAAAACTTTGGACTATAATATGATTTAACAATGAAATAAAGATGTTAACTCAAGCTTTATCCAACATTTTTGGTTTCTAAAGGAATAGTTCAACATTTTGAATTGTTTGCTTTGTGCCTCACTCTCAGGCTCAAGAAAAGGCGATAGAAACCGTTCTGTTCAAAAACGCAAACTGTGCGTGCGTTTTTGATACATAAATGGACATAGGTCTCTCATCCAGGTTAGCTTAGCTCAAACACTGGTAGTCAAGGGGAGCAGGTCAAAAGATTAACTTTGCCACATTACTAAAATAAATCAAATCAGCTTTATTTGTATAGCCCAATATCACAAATAGACATTTGCCTCAGTGGGCTTCACATTACATACAGTATGACACCCTCTGTCCTCAGACCCTTAGCTCGATTGAGAAAAAAAATCCCAGGAAAAGCAAACTGGAATAAAAATGTTTAGAAATCAAAAAAAAAAGAGAGTGACAGAGGAAGGGATTTGTCTCCCAGAACGGACATCGTGCAATAGATGTCACGTGTAGAAAAAAAAATTGTCCTGTGTGCTTACCTAGTTACACAGTTTAAAATGACCTAACGTGTAAAATATAGAGCGCAACATAACGTGGTAAATAAACAAGTCCCATCAAGCACACAGGCGCGTTAAGTGATGTTGTAAAGTTTATATGTTGACCTGCTCCCCTTGACTACCAGTGTTTGAGCTAAGCTGCCCTGGATGAGCCTCCTTTGCCTATTTCTGTATCAAATATAAAAAGGTTACCCTATTCATCTGCAGTGACTCGCCTTAATTTGGACTGTTGGAGAGGGGCAACTTAATATGAATATAGTTTCATCATTTTTTATTCTGAAAAATCAACATTCATATCTATATCTATCATATTCTAAATCACTGTAAAAATGTATTGGGTAGTCGATTGATAGGCCTGTAGTGTCCAGAGATTTGTGTCTCTTTCATCTGTCAGGGTTTTGACTGTGGTTCTGTCTGTGTGTTTACCCAGCATTGACCCCTGAGCCCCATGGTAAGGGCTTGGCACAAGGTCAGCGGAGAGTCCTCTGGTTGTAACAGAGAGAGTCACCCACAGATCCCCAACACATGCACAGACAGGCCCGGTGCTGCTGTGAGCCTGGCCTTCATGTGCTGAGTAAGTACTGAGAGAAGAGAACAGAGAGGTGAGGGGGCCGAACAAAACGGGAACCCTTCCAAAAGGACGCACAGTTCTCCATCACGGCAGGACGCCGCGTCATCTTTTCTCTCTCCGTCTCTCAGGTAACGATAGACAGAGCGATGGGGGTGGATTAGGTGATGTAAGTTGGGCCTTTTAAGACACCAGTGTCTCTGTAAATGACCGTATACGGGGCCTAGTACACCAAAATCATGTCAGTCAGCACAGGGGAGACAACCTCTTTGGGAGCAGCCATCTTCTGCACTCTCTGTCAATCCTTTCAGTGGATTTATCTGGTATTTGGCACCAAAGCGAACACAAAAAAAAAACACGCTGACGATTCACTAAAGCAGTATCCTGTTTCAGTCCGTTTTCATTTCAAGCTGAGATGTCATTCTGGGCAGAGGACCTCTCCGTGTCTGTCCGTGTGGAGTCACGTGATAGGCTAACCATCGACTACAATCTCGTAATAAATCTGGAAACATGAAACATTCAAAATTTGTGATGGGGAATTGAAGAAGCATATCACGTCAGCTGCGTTGCCACTGGTTCAATCCTGGATATGCGTTGCTTGTTGTACCCTCTCGACTTTTCCTCATATTTGTAGGCTATCCCGTAAAGCCCAAAAAAAAACACTCTGGGTTACACTGCCCTGATTGGTCACAGGACATGCCCTGGCAAGGCACTCTTTCCAGCCACAGTGGAGCTGCCAAATAAAATTTCTAATGTGCTAAATATAGTTGTTCATTGAATTCAATAAAGAAAAGTTCAAGAGCTTTGAAGGGTTTTAAATGTATCCATGCAGTCATATAGAAAGGTTAACTTGTCAGTGAACCGTGACAATAAAACTTTAAATGCAGAGTAATTAGTTATTTTATTTTAGCAGTGTCATTGATCCACCATCTGATAATCTACCAATATAATGTTCTGCTTATATAATTGCTTATCTTTTATGGTGAGACACTGCAGGTAATATGTTTAACTTAAAGATATCATCATCAAACATTGCCAGTTGATTAATTACATATAAAGTATTATTTATTGTATAAAATAATTTGAATCTCTTCATAGAACAACAAATCTAAGAGTTAATATCTGTATTTCATTTTTACAACATATTATTGTCAAGGTTTTTACTGAACAGATTTCATAGCCTTTTTTCATTTTCTAAATCAAAAAATAATATATAAAATGTATCACAAATCAGACAATTGACAACATGTGAAGTTTATGAACATATCCTTTTGTAACAACCTTCATGAAAGTGGAAAGTGGTAAGAATGATTTGGAACGTTTAGTTGATTTAAGTGTTTTAGAAGTTAAGATTTTTGGTTCACACTAATCTAATGTTGAGATGATTGCTGTTAAAGATGGTTGTATAGGAGAAATATACCAATCCAAACAGACAACGTTTAGTCAAATAAACACTTAATGTACGTTTTGGAAATTAAAGAAATAATAGACAAAAATCTCTAAATTGACCAGTGCTTGAAAAAAATCATGTTTTTGCCTGCAGTGTATTGCCTTAAGAATTTCTGAAAATGTCTTTAAATTCTCATCATCAAACTAAACACACAACATTCAGCAACTGAGGTGCACAAACATAGCTAATCATTGAGGTGATTCAGGATGGCCAACAACAAAAAATTAAAAAAGGATCATATGATACATTGATATACTGCTTCTACACCTGGGCTGCAATTAAACAATTTGTATTACGAATGACAATTCTTTTCTTCTGTTTTTCAGATATCAGAGATAAACAATTGTCTAAAGGCTCAAGTTGGTCTTAAAGTTTCTGTTTTTTTCTAACAGTCCCTAACCCTAACCCAAAGATAATTACAATATATAAAGTGAGAGATAGAAATTGGGATAGAAAAGCAGCAAACATATGAAAAGCTGGAACCATAGAATGGTCTAAATAATTGAATGAATGGATTATTAAAACCAGTTACTGATGAATTTTCTGTCAATTAATGGTTTCAGTGCTACATCATAGGAAACAAAATAAAAAAAAAATAGTAAAAATAGATATAACAAATGATATTTGTTTTAGGTAAAAGTGATTGGCTTTTTTTGGATTTGATTCTCTCGTTATCATTGTCTTGTAATATGTATTTTACAATCAATACGAAAGCAAATAGCTATTGATGTTTCATTTCAAATGAATGAAGAAGTATAATGCACTCATGCGTGACTAACTGTAACTGTAACTGTCAGACAACATTTAATCTTTCAAAGTTCCCATCATTAATTTAATGCACTGTATTGTTCAACTGACAATATTCAAACAATCAAATATCCTCCACTACTAAGCCTAAGGACTTAACACCGCTCAGCCTGTAAACATTTAAACAATGTCTCTCGAAAAGAAATAATAAATCCAGAGTTGTCCATTAAAAGCACAAACCTATCTGCACACACACATTGATTAGTATGCAGAAGACATTTATTTGCCCTTTTGAGGTGGGGGCATGCTGGCTTAATGAAAGGTGTAGACCATAGCATGATAATCCTAAAATACATTTAAAACATGGATAACCAAGATGGCTATACAGAACTTGTCTTCATGGTCCATGGTTATAATTAGTTGCACTGCTGTCTTATGAATATTTAATAATACTGTATATACTATAAAAAGTAATGTGTCAAAATCTATACACTTTAATGAATGTCCTAATGTACTCAATACAAAATTAATAATTAAAACACTTGGTAATTTCAACAAACCCTCGCAGGATATTATCAGAGATGTAAATACACTGTATCAAGGTTACCAAACATGTGACAAGGAGCCACACTAGTACAGGTAGAGGACTGATGGGAGCCTCTTAATTGCTTCTAGACATGAAGTTTGGGTAAGGAAACAAAGTATGGAATTGCCAAAAACAATGTTTTAGTTATTTAATAAACAAGTAATTTGATCAATAACCTGTCTTCAGTTTTAAAGCATACGTATCAAAGGAGGTCACACTGTGCTGACCAACATAGATACACTATAGATGTTTACTCAATGCACAATTCTAAATTATAAGCAAAGGTAATGGTTAAAGCAAACTTCAATGAACTAAGTCTTAAATGCACTTGTGTTGTCATATTCTTGTCATCAGCAGCGGTGACAAGTGAATTATCTGAAAATCTCGCAGCCCAGAATACAGCATACAGTATGTGTGACTTAAACTGGCCAAATGTGATGTACCATAAGCAGAAATGGAGTTTCGCCCAATTTACATCTGGAGAGCCCACCTGAGCTTCACCGAGGCAGAGGGCATGTAGAACATTCTGTGTGTGGATGGTGGGACGTTGCTCTGTCGGAGGAGCAAAGCATGATGGGAAAATTGGGTAAAAAAAAATGAGAATGTTGTCATGATGGGCACTGACCCTTACATCAGCTGTGGGTTTCCCAACAGATACCATTGGTAAACGTGCAGAATGATAAGGAATAGGCATGCATCTGTATGTTAGGCCCAATTTACTGCTGCAAGGGGTTTATGTGTCCTCTAAATGATTCACTGTAACCTCCATAGCTGAGCAATGGAATTCAGACAGTATAACCTCTGTGTGAAAAGACCATAGAAGAACCACATGCAGGGATCGCACCACCTGTGAACCGGAATACAACGCGGCCGCTGTAGCCATGCTGTAACCTTGAGAATGTAATGCAGGACGTCCTCGAGCCAAGTGATGAAATGAAAGCTGAGTGATGACATCTTTTCCCCACTTTCACCTATTCCATTTTGCTGCCACCACCACACCCACATCCACACTGTGTCTCAGTCATGTGCTCTCTCTTTAGCATGGCACCCTCATCCCCCACCCACCCACCCCCCCTCCTCCCCCATCCCCGACTCACCTGCTCTGCCAATCTGACCTCCCTACTCCCCTATCCAACCCTCCATGCATCATGCCCTGGTCGCCTCTCACTCACCTGTTCTATCTTGGCCAGCCATTCCTTATTGCGGGCCAGTTCCGCCATAAAGGCCTGGTGCTTCAGCCACTTCCTGTGTAGCTTTTGAGCCTCATCCCGCGCCGTGTCTCGGGCCATAAGCATCTTCTCTGTTCACCCGCTGTCCCAATCACTCAGCTATGGAAGACAAAAATAGCCACCATCAGGAGCCCAACGCTTTGAGCCAGCCCTTCTTTCTCCCCCCACCCACCCCTTTCCCACAGGACGTCCTGCCTGCCTCGACGCAAGAGCCACCCGCTCTGCTTCTGCTCTGCAGGGGCCTGGGTACCTGTGCTGTCACCAACCCACCCCAACCCCCCAACCAGACACCCTTCTTTCTGGAGGAAAAAAAAATCAAGATAAGCACCTCAGCAGCAGCAGTGGTAGCAATGGAAGCACTCAAGCCTTTCCTTTGGGTGGCCCCTGGGTCCTCATGCCCTACCGCTTCATGGGTCTTGCGGTGCTGATGCTGCAGTGCCTCTGCTAGCCAGTCTCAGTGAAAGGCAAAACAACCGGTGAAAATACAGGAAAATGCGCCAATGACAACACTCCTAAAAAACGACACACACATCCAAGATTCCTTGCCGGATTGTGGGTTCAATCTTCTCGCTTCCAAAATGTCGATTACAATCCAGCCATCAGCGAGGAGGGATGTAGATGTAGCATATAGCCAGAGAGGAATCTTTCAGCCAGCTGGGGCCAAAACCTGACCATCCAGCACTTGCCAGTCACCGGTCAATCTGTAGTCCTAGTCTAATGATGCTGTAGATGGCAGGAGGAGGAGGAGGTAGAGTTGGAGTGGGAGGAGCAGGGTGTATGGGGATGGATGCAGAGGCAGTGCAGAGGAGGCCGGATAACATAAGCTATCCGCTCCTGAAATGCATCCTTCCCCACCGCTGCAAAGATGCACACACACGCAGGCAGGCGGCTGTGAGAGATAGCAGCACACTATTTTTTTTCTCTCTCCTCGGTTCCCCTTTCCCGTGTGCCCGAACAGCTCAGCCGTGGTTGGTGCATGCTGCTGCAGTCCTCGCCTCTCAGCTACGCTCCCGTGTGTGCGTGCGTGAGTGTGTGTGTGCTTGCATGATTGTGTGTGTGAGTGTGTGTGTGTGTGTGTGTGTGCAATCACAATCAGCACTGCAGTGCCGGAGCAGAGAGAGAGAGAGAGAGAGAGGGATGGAGAGGGGAGGGGAGGAATGGGGGAGACAGGGAGGGAAAATGGAGGAAGGGGGAGCGCCTGAGCAAAAAAAAGAAGAATAAGAAGAGATGGAGAGCAGTAGTCAAAAGAAGGAAAAGATGGTTTTGGTGGGGGGTTAAGGGAACAGAGAAAAGGAAGAGAGAGCCTGCGTCATCCCTCAGTGTCACCAGGGACATTTCTCTGCACTAGAAATGACTGCACTCGGAGCGGGAGCAGGATTTGGGAAGGAGGGGGGGAGGTGTCGTTTTAAAACAGCTGAATGAGAGGGAAGGAAGGAGGATGCATGCACACATGGTCCACAGTGCAGCTGACTGATTCGGATCACTGTGCACTCTCCCTCTTTCAGGGAAAGGGACCTGCATGTGATCTCCCATGCTGCAAATATGTCAATCGGGGCGCGGAGGGTGCATACCTTTTATTGTGTACTTTGTCTAATACTGCTTCCTCAGATCTGAATTTCAGTGTTATTTGATCAAAAAATTTGTTTTGAGCTCAGTTCTAATTTTGAGTCTTCGTTTTTTCCTGCTGCACCATCAAACACATTTTTTTGATAAAACTGTTCTTTAAAAATACCAATTTTTACCAAATTGTATCATCACAGCCTCCTGGGTTGATTAAAGTTTCATGAGTAGAGGCTGAAGTGAAGCCCTACCCTAAAACCACCCAGTTTTGATGTTTAAGCTACTACGTATTCATCTCAATTCTTTTGGTCAGTTTAAAATTCAATATTATCAATAACACCTATTCGACCAGACATTCATAAGTATATAATAAAAGTAATTGACTCGTAGATTCTAATTTTTTCTCATTAAATCAGATGTGAAAATAGAGGAAATACCTGTGTTCACAAACATTACTGATGTAAACATTAGACATTTATAAAACATGAATCGTTTAGATAAGTTGCCTTGCTGTGTTTAAGGGCTGTCAATTAAATTGAGAGGTTTATATTCTTTGTTGTAATTTTTTTTTTTAAATCATTCAAATCAGTTCTGTATCTTCTAAATCAGATACAAAAGTGCTTAGTCTCATATTATTACGGGCAACCTGAGAACTGGACCGGGTAAGTGCTTGGGGTGTCAGGCGGGCAGCCAGGGAACTCTTACGGACGGCCTCGGGGCTAGGTTGCGGCGAGAGCAAGCCCCTTTTGGAGGCCGGCAACGACAAGGGAGGATCCTCTCGGGAAACACGTTGAGAGAGCTGACCCCCTCTAGAAGGCGAAAGAGGGCGGTCCCCCTATGGAAGGCGAATTGAGCTGGGATCAGGCCCCAGGAGAGCAGGACACAACTCAAGTGCAGTGAACTGCGGGATCGGAGTGGGCTTTGAGGCAGAACTGGGCTGGCTAGGAGTAGATTGTGGGACTGGAATTAACTGCTGAGCCAGACTGCAGGACTGGACTGGCGGCAAAGACTGGACCTCAGGCTGGGCCTCAGCTAGCTCGGCCAACTCGGGTTCTGGCTTGGTGCTGACTGGCTCAGCTGACCGTGAAACAGCCAGGAGGATGGCAGCCATGGCCAACTGGGAAACTTTGGGGCCCGGGGGAAGAGTCACTCGGGCAGTCACTGGGGAGATTGAAAGTGTGGTCTGCCAATGTGTCTCCTATTGGAGAATAGGCAGGTGGCTTGCTGTGGCTAGCTGGATGTCTAGGCTATTAGCAGCATGGCTAATCCTAAAAGCCAAGATGTTTCCGAGGATATTTTCTCCCCTCTCCCGAAATAAAGACGGGTCAACCGATAAATCACAAATAGTATTCAAAAAGTGCCGTTACTTCTGACATGTCCGGGCACCTCAAGAAGAAATACGGCATTGACCCCCATGAAGCAAGTGCCAACGTAAATGTTTCTGATGGCAGCCCCGCTTCGTCAAAAACATCAGCCCTGACCAGTTTTTTCCCACAAAAACTGAACCACAACTCCAAAAGAGCGAGAGTATCACAGTTGCCATTTCATTTGCAAAGACATGAGGCCGTACTGTGTCGAGAACACCAGCTTAATATGAGCTGCTTAATATTCTTGAGCCGTAATACACTCCTGAACAAAATCGGCGGAAAATTGCAAATATTTTCATTTTGCGGTGGTTGATCGTAACCAAGTTGTAAGTAGAGATTCAAAATGCAAACAGGAGCAAGAGACAAAAAACAAATTAAGCAATTTATTTTAAAAAATGAATTTAAATTAAATTTAAACTTGAACAGGCTGTTCATCAACTGATCAAAAGTTGAAGACCATAGCCTTAAAGACTCAAAATGTGTGCCAAAATCTGGCTTTCATGTCATGTTCTGTCAGACATTCACACTATCATGACCTTCTGATGGCGAAGGCAAAAAGGCTTTCTGTCTTTGCACGTGGCATGATTGTTTAGCTGCACAAGCAAGTCCTCTCGCAACGTGCAAGACACAGGCCATTCCTTGACCCAAATAAAGGCCCTAACTGATGCTGAGTACATCCCGATATCCATAAGACGGCATCTGCGAGAGAAAAAAACCTATTCAAAGACCACGTCTCCTCCCATGCCAAAAACTTGCCCGTTTTGACTTTGCAAGGGAGCACCATACACGGGAAATTGAAAGGTGGAAGAAAGTTTTATTCTCTGAAGAGAAAACATTTAACCTAGAAGGTCCTGATGGCTTCCAACGCTACTGGCATGACAAGGAGCTCCCACTAGAGATGTTTTCTACGTGGCACAGTAGAGGAGGCTCCATCATGATCTGGGGTGCTTTTTTCTTCAATGGAACAATGGTGCTCCAAGTTGTGCAGGAGCGTCAAACGGCGGCTGGCTATGTGGAGATGTTGCGGTGGGCATCCCTCTTGACTGAGGGACCTTGTCTGTGCGGAGATAGCTGGGTCTTTCAACAGGACAACACTGCAGTTCACATCGCCCAGCTGACGAAGGCCTTCTTTCAGGAGAATAACGTTGCTCTTTTGGATCCATCCTCCTGATCTAGATCCCATTGAGAATGATTGGGGAAGGATGGCAAGGGAAGTCTACAAAAACGGACGCCAGTTCCAGACCATGGATTCCCTACATGAAGCCATCAGCACATGGAGCAACATTCCCACCAGCCTCCCACCTCCTGGAAACACTTGCATCAAACATGCCTAAACAAATCTTTGAGGTGATCAACAAGAACGGTGGGCCTACGGAGTCCTTTTTTGAAACTTTTGTTTGCGTTTGAGTTTTTAAGGCTATGGTCTTAAACTTTTGATCAGATGATGAACAGCCTGTTTGAGTTTAAATTCAGTTTATATATATATTTTTTTTATGCATGTGAAAAACGCAACTCTATTGCGCCAATCGCCGATGGAATCATCGATCGGCGCCTAAGGCCTGGAGGGTCACGCTCTCCCCCGATGCAGTTCTCAGGCCGGCCGCTTGTTTCCCTTGGTTCAGGTCTGCTGCCCCCGGTTCAACTGCTCAGGCCGACCAACCTGACACACCCAGCACAACCCCGCTTCAGGCCACCCATCGGAAATTCCAGCTCGGATCTGCAGTCACATGCCAATTAAAATGATTGATACATTTTGCTATAAATTCTAATAAGAAAATGTATGTTATTAAGAAATCATTAGCGTAATTACCACTATTTAACTTGAACAATTCAGAGTTACTTATACTTAAATATAGGGATGGGAATCGAGACCCGGTTCCTCTTCAGAACCGGTGCCGAGTCAACCAATTCCTTGGAATCGTTAACATGCCTGCTTAACGATTCCGCTTATCGGTTCCGCTCGTTGCAAATGCGTCATGACTTGACACTCACGCTGCGTTGTTTTGGTTCAGAACGCAGCAAACATGGCGTTGAGACAGAATCTCTCTAATGAAATGCCACATGTTCATGCTCCATTGGTCCGTAAGCTGTAAGAATCTTTGAGTTGACTAAACTTGTTTTTGTTCACAGTTTCTTAAACTACATTTAGCTGTTTTGGGTCCCTTTCAATTTTTAAATCTTATTTTAAATATTTCATCATGTTTAAGTAGGGATGGGAATTAATAAGAATTTAACGATTCTGATTCCGATTCTGCTTATCGATCCGATTCCTTATCGATTCTCTTATCGATACTCTTTGAGTGAGAAAATAAGTACAAATTTGTTTATTTGTATTAACCTGGTTAAATATCTGATCAGAAGTGTGTCTAGTGTGTGCAAAGATTATCAAGAGTACTTTAGTAAATTGTCAATTTTCACATTAATTGGTCCGGACAAAAAAAAAGTTTGCCTTTTTAAGCCCAAATGCCATTATGTTCCCTAAAAACTAAAAACACAGACTGAAAACAGTCAAGGAAGAGCTTGTGCCTTTTGGAAAATTAACTGTGCTTGTTTGCATTCAACTTGAAACAAAATTCAACTGACATTGAAAAAAATACAAAGAAGTCTTCTGTAAAGATAAGACCAACTATCAACTTTGGCAAATTAACCATTTGTTCGCAGAAAAAATATCATGTATGCCCTCTCAGGAAGGATACGAGATATTTTATGTACATGCTGTTCTAATGTGCAGCGCGCTGTTTATTATTAATATAATGGCCCGTCATCAGACACATTTGCACATCGGTCGCTCCTCAAGTTATCAAAGTCTTTTTTTGTATGGGCAGAGATCGTTATTTTAAGTGTGTAGTTACAAAGTTTCTTGTTTAACTTTAGTGTAGGCTACTGTTTCCTTCTCACCGGACCGCCGTGTTCCGCTGTGTGTTGTTTTGGGTTCGTCTCAACCACAGTGCATGAAGGGCGCATTGGAACAGCTGACGGGAGGGGAAAAAAAAGGCTCTCGCCTTTTTATCTCTCCTCCTTTTTTATAAGCCCGCCCGCTGTTTATTATTAATATAACGGCCCGTCATCAGACACATGTGCCAGATGGTTTTTGCACATCGATCGCTCCATCAAGTTATCCAAGTCGGTGCTTTTTGTATGGGCAGAGATCGTCTTTATGAAGTTTAAGTGTAGACCGGACTGCGGACATTTAAACGTTTAACCGTCAGGATCGGCGTCTGCTCGCTTGCACTCGTGCGCGTGTCATTTGACGAAATGGAAACTTTACAATTGTTGCAAGTGGCCGTATTGTCGTCTTATCAAGTGAAAAACAACCAACATTTAGAGAGATTCTGTCTCAACGCCATGTTTGCTGCATTCTGAACCAAAACAACGCAGCGTGAGTGTCAAGCATGGGGTGTCAAGTCATGACACATTTGCAACGAGCAGAACCGATAAGCGGAATCGTTAAGCAGGCATGTTAACGATTCCAAGGAATTGGTTGACTCGGCACCGGTTCTGAAGAGGAACCGGGTCTCGATTCCCATCCCTACATTTCATGTGACATTAAAAAGGGAATTTGTCATTTAAAAACTAAATCTTATTAAATTATGAACTGCAGTCTTCACATTGCTGAAAATAGTTTTTGTTTTTGAAGACTGTTTCATGTTGCCAGCATGAATAACAAAGTTGATCATCATTTTAAAATAAACATGTATTGTATGTGAGCTTATAAATTCAAAGTAAAGCAGCAACACAACTAGTTATACGTAGAGCTAGTTATAGATTGGTTGATTGTGTGTTTGTTTCATTCAGAGCTTGGTCATCTCTCCTCCTCTGTTGAGCTGACCTCAAAGTATCCTCTTAAAGTTATATATAGTACCTAAAAATAACTGGACAAGTATCATTCCTAATCGTAGCAGCCACTAGAGGCTACAATGTTCCTTACATGCTACAACAAGAAAAGTGTCAGACACAACCACATACTGATGAAGGAAACCAAATAGGCTAAGTCAATTGAAAATGATCCGTCCCAAAAGGAGCATGAACTTTCAAAGCAAATTGAAGTACATAATACAATAATTCATCCTTCAAACAAAATGTATTATAATCTGTACTAGTATGATGTTTAATTTATTAGCATATTCTAGACCAAACCCAATGTCTACACCAAGAGCGTCTCGCATTTTTATGCATGTGAAAAACGCTGTGGTGGCCAGGGTGGGGTACAGACCTAGAAATGGGGTGGTCATCGCAAACCTGAAAAAATGGCATGTGATATGCATTATAACCAATGCAAAGATGATTCATAATCATACTTGCCAACCTTGAGACTTAGAAAATAGAAAGATTTATAAAACCAAAGCGGGGGTCTGGGGATTCCCATCCAGAAAAAATTGCTTTAAAGACATTGTTTCCAGAATTCTGGTGACTTCAAAATAATGAAAATAACAAGTTCATTAAATCGTAAATTTTGAGGAGGAACATGGGAGAGGATAGTGAAATAAGGGAGTGTCCCGTCAAAATTGTGAGGGTTGGTAAGTATGTTCATAATTAAATTACAAAAATCATGGAAAAAAACTTATTATCATCTCTGAACTACCTATCCGAGAAAAAAAATTAAATACCTATTAGATCTGGGACAATTTTTATAACTAGGACATAAATCATTTCTAGATCTAATCTAAATGTTTCAATAATCATTTCATTATAGAAACAGAACAACACGGGTGTATTAGTTAATTCCAGATTCATGCAGGCAAAGAAGCCTTAAAACTGTTTTGGATATGTTTTTAACAGAAAGCAAATACAGCCTCCTCACACACCCTTCAGGTGAGAGTGAGCACACCGGGACAGGATATTCCAACCTTTTGTGTCTTTCCTGTCACTTTTTGACAACCTCAAGACACCACCAGTTAGACAGTTGTTCCATTTGTTTAGTACTTGAATGGTCCAAAAGGGTTGTGCATGGGAATGAGTTGACAAACAGATTTCTAACCTATATATTTAATTTCCATTATAATAAAGGCCTATAGAAATATATCATAGTATCAATAGTATATCATATCAACATAACATCCATTCAATTCAAATGGCTTCATAGGCACAAAAGTTTCAAAAACAATGTTAACAAACCATGAAAATACAATTTGTCCAATGGACAGTACAAAATAATAATCAATAATAGCCTACAAACATTAAATACGTTAAGATTAGAGTCAAATTCATAATTTGAATATCATTCTATAAGATGTTTCAAACGTGTAAGCATAAGAAGTGAACCCTCAATAGGTCCTGGCTTCACTTTATTTCTATAACATCATTTCCCTCACTTGATTCTTTTTTCTCATTTGATTTATTAACACAATTTCTTATTAGTAAAAAGTACAACTGAATAAGTTATTCTGTAACCCTTAATTTGACTATTAATTATGTAATTAACAAGAATTAAATTCCAAATAAACCAAACAACACAAAATTACCGCTAGAGGGGGACAATTGACCTTTGGTCCAGCTGCTGCCAGTAGCCTACAACAGTAGTACGCAGCTACGGAAGCCTATGAACTTTCGCAACTTGCAAGCGTAGCTGTGTGTGAAAATGGCCAGTTGGGGAAGGGTCGCCGCTGTCTTCAGGAATGCTCTGAGGAGCTCTCGGTCTCTCCAAAGTTTAGCGCCGCGTCGTGCTGTCGGCTCTGGGGTTTTGGGCTCTGTTGTCGGAACCGGTCTTATCTGTTATTACTATCATGCTAACAACAGGACTCTGCCATTTGCCGTTCTCGCGGAAGAAGAAAAAGTGAGTACTGAGTAGCCATAACACCGAGCTGCTGAAAGTTTCTATCGTCCAAAACCGACCGCAAAGCACATATAAATGGATGTACTGAAGCGTCACATGTTGTTAAATGTTAGGCTAAGTAATAGCGACGTATGTAGCTATCTTAATGTTTACACAAAGGGCGTAAATATTCAGCCAAGAGTTCGGTATGATATGGCATCAGCATTAACGTACGCCCCCCCAGCTGTCACTCACCGACACACGCACACACACGCATCGAAGGAGGGTCGTCTTGAAAGAAAATCCAAATTGGAAAACTGATAGGCCCCCTTTTTTATTTTATTTTATCCTAATTAAGTTCATGCTTCTATTCTGTCTCTAGTGAAATGTAATTACTGGTATGGTGTTACAGTAGTAAGTGTCTATGTTGGTTAATGACTATTTAGTTGGATGCTGCATGCCTGTTGTAGCATATAAATGTATTTCTTTATTTATATTTTCTATACCAATATATTGGGGGAAACATTTTGAGCATAGTTTTATTATTATAAATACAGCCTTGTCTTACAGTGATATTAATGTGATGTTTCAGGCAGCCGAAGCTGTTGTGCCCCAGCAGCGTTCTGCGAGGAAGGTCCGTTTCATCCAGTTTGCCTCGATGGTGTATGAAGACGAGCCCTACATGACCCCCAGGGACTTCCTCTTCTCTGTCATGCTGGAGAATGTGGACCGTAAGCTGCACACTCATGTCCACTCAGTTTATAGGCTCCATCTACCGACAGTGTCAGGCTAAGCAAGTGACTCTACAGGTTTCTGGGTGACAAATGAAAGGAAAAGCTGAATAAAAACAAGTGAAAACAACAAACAAACAGAAAAAACAGAAAACATTTATATTCTTCCCTACAGGTTCTTATGAGGTCTCTTTCAATGATTTGATGAGTATGAAAAATATGTCAACCATGTATTTTGCCCAATATATCTCAACTCAGCTGCATGGCTGTGCTGGTAGTTGCAGTTCGTGTCCATTAAATATTACCAAGTTCATAAAACTCTTGTATGTTTTTTACATGATTTATATAGACCTATGATTGGAGCATTTTGAACAAAATAGCTTTTAAAATTCAGGTAGCCATTATGTCCACTGATACCTGATTTATCCCTAACCACCGCTAAGCGGTTAGAGTTCAATTAGTTAATTCTTTATAAGGTAATTATTTAAAAAAACAGTATCAATTGAATGTGTTGCACATCGTTTTGAGTGAAGCACAGTGGATGGATAAAGAATGCTGCAGACATTCAGATGGGTAAAACCAGTCTGCGTTAATAATGCATTCATAATATGTATTTGTTTGTTCTCAGTGTGTTGTGGTCTTGTCTTGTTTCTTCTCATGTAGGAAAGCTGCATAAGAAAAATTTAACAACCGAGGTATGTTTTACAACACCGCACTGTGTCAATAAGTTAGTTTATAATAACTGCACATTCAGTGCATAGTCATCAATCCTGTGTCTTATTCTGTTTCCCATTGGTGTCTTTGCAGGAACTTGACCAAATGTTGGCGGCTGCCTCTAAAGCTCAGGCTGGTAATGAGCTGTTCAGAAGCTTAGGAGACAATGGTAAGTCTTCACACTGGACTGGAGATGTGATGTGCTGTGTCCAGATCATGCATACTCTGCACTGCAGGATATTCCCTTAAGGCTGGAGAATGTTTGATGACAAATCACTTTTTATCAAAATCAATTTATATCTCCTCACAATCTTCTACCTGTCGGTATTGTGTTTTTTGAGGAATATCCTGCCTAGAATGCTTTGAACTTTATCTATTTGATTCATGTCTGTATTCATGTGTGTATTCATATTATGTTGTTTTTTCAAAGTCAGTCAATATATTTGCTGGTTATTTTATCGCCAAAATGTAATCCATATCCCTGTGTCCTGCAGGTTTGATATCCTACACAGAGTATCTATTCCTGCTGACTATCCTGACCAGTAAGTAGATTCCCAGACTGTGAGTGAGATGCTGGGCTGTACCAGGTTTACCCCCTGCTCTTAGTCATATGTGCTGAATGGACTGGCCTATTATTTAGTGATTTCATTTGAAAGGATTTTCTTTTTAAGTTTGGTTGTGTTACTTTTGCATAATTAGTCTGTTAACTTATGGAGATTGTGATCAGGGCTATCACTATAAGGAGTTTGGGTGAGTCGTTGCTGTAGCAGAAGTCAGCTTTGTACTGTTGCAGAGGGGACCAGTAGAAAACGTGTTTTTTCGCCACATATATAAAGCTTAACTCAAAAAGAAATATCCCTAAAATTTTACACTAAATGTAGAATTTTTTTCACTGCTTTAGTTTGCCACCGGACAGCCGATTTTTATTTTTGCTCTTTTTTTTCAAGCATAATTTGGTCATTTATCCCTACGCCAACTCCCATAGCTCTGAGTAGAACAGCTGATTGGCGGAGTGATATGCTGCATCTCACCAGCAAGCGCGAGGTAACAGACTTACTATGCATAAGTACCTCATACAACCCCACTTCAAAAATAAATAAACTATCCCTGTAAGTCTTTGGTTTTTCTTCAGTACGAATATTTCCCTTGGTTCTGTCGAGCTTCGCACACCTGCACACCTCAGCAGAGCTGGATAATTTATCAGCTGTTGACCTGATTTGTGTTTCTATTTCTCAACCCACTTTCCCAGGCTGTTCTGAGAAATGCTACTTTGACCTACTAACCAAGTGTATGTGACTTTTTTCTGAAATACTCAGCTATGGCTTAAATAACATTGCATTGCTTTTGCAGAGCCAGGCACAGGATTTCACATAGCTTTCAAAATGCTTGATGTTGACGGCAATGAGCAGGTGGACAAAAAGGAATTTCTCAAGGTAAGACCTCTGATGTAGCAAGTTTTTTTTTTTTAATATTGTATTAACCACTTTTATCAAGGGAGGACACATTGTACGGAGATAATTGTGATTCTGTTTGTTAAAATGTGTACTAAATTAACATAACTGCCACCTTTAATGCTGCCTCAAGCACTGATGCCAGCGCAGTTGTAAGTATGGACCATGGCACCGTGTGAAGGTGAGGGAGAGCTGCACTGCTAGCTACCTTAGTCTTTTTTTCATTTGAAATGTGTTTGCATCTCTGAGTCTGCCTCTCATTTTAGTCCAATGATTTGGCGTCACTTGACATATTTGTGTCTGTTCCAACCAGACATGTCCTGTGTGTGCTAACAGGAGGGGACCTTAGTGTGTTCACTTTAAATCAGGCCTAAGCTAGGAGACTGCATGTTGGCCTGCTAAGCATTCAATAAAAGAGTAGAAGTGCATGGAACATCATCTGCTCCAGTGTCTGTTGTGTGTGTGATTGAGTTGAAGGTCGAATCACTTTGACCAGTGTTCATTTCCGTGATAGGTCAGAGCAGAAGGATAGTTGTTTAAATTGTGAAATTCCCTAAAAACTGAATGCAGGAAATCATTTAGTTTCTGTTTTTTTTAATTGTTCTTCTCTTTCTTTTTTGCTTCTGAAGCTGAAGAAAATCATTGGAAAAAGTAAACGGAGAGTTCAGACAGACAGCACAGAGGTGGGTGTTTACATTTCCTTTAAAGGACAGCTCAGCATGCCTTTGGCCTCTTTTTAACATCACTAACAGTAGTAGTTGTAGTAGCAACTATTCACCACATTGTTTTAAATTCCCCTGGATGTTTACAGAGACCAGCTGAAGAAGGAGACAGTGTGAACACAACCCTGCAGGCTTACTTCTTTGGGAAGAAAGGAGAAAACAAGTTGCAGTTTCAGGAGTTCCGCAGGTAACACGTCACACACAGACACATCTGCTGCCTCCACTGATCACATAGGGCCTGTATCCATCTACATTTGGGTAATGTAAAAAACATGTAGTTTGACTTTTAGTTTTTGTCAGACTTATTAGGGACAGCTCTGTGGTCAGTTGTCGCAATTTAAGAATAATGCATTATTTGATATGTATTTCCTAAATTATGGAGGAATAGAAAAGTATTACAGATAGTAAGTAACATGTCAGATAAAATATGCTGAAGGTTTAAGAGAGTTTACATTTTCTTAAGGAGATAACAAAGAGAGATACAGTATGCCCTTACTATTAAATGTCTTTTTAACTATCCTTGGCTAGGTGCTTGTGTGCCAGAAGAAAGCCTTAGTGCTTCCTCTTTTCATATATATATATATATATATATATATATTAGAGGTGGGCATAGATTAATTTTTTTAATCTAGATTAATCTCATTGAATTTTGGAATTAATCTAGATTAATCTAGATTAAAATGGCTCATTTGAATTCATTCATAATATGTGTGTGCTCCCTAAATAATGACTCAAAGTAAGTCTTTGAGAACGTGTTTCTCAAGCCAGGTGGCTTTCATTTCGTCATCAGAACGAGTGTCTAATTATTGCGAACAAATAATATTCTAACAATTTAATCAGATATAAGGCTAAAAATCACAACATTGCACTGTTTTTTGTGCTTAAAAAAACGAAAAAACGAATTTGTTGGGTATAGGCTATAACAGAAAATAAAGCCATTAATTTTGTGCTTCAAGTGAAACATTAAATATTATTTTTACATAAATAATAAAGTCCTTATAAACTTTTCAAGAAGCTGGACTAGAGTGAATATTGGACAGGCTTTATAGGTCCATGGCTCTTACCTGTGGGACAGCGCTTCCCCTAACAGCTGGCTGCAACACCAACCTACACAGTCTATTGTGCGACGGAGAGCTAGTTATCATTAGCATCAGCGTTAGCCGACATCACGGCAACAGCTGAATAATGTAACACATTACACAAGTTACACTACATGAAAACAACGGGCTGTAGACGCTAGAGTTATAATTGCGTGTAGGAAACATTGTTGAGACTGGAATTTCGTACCACAGCGGCCGTTCCATAATACAACACTCCCTTTAGCAATGGCTGAATATAAGACCTCCCTCTGCTGTGTATCTGCGGGAGCGAGTGGCATTAATAACTTAAAAACAGTAAACGTTTAACATGATTACGGGCTTTTAGATGCTTTAATCATATGCCGAATTTATAAACAGACCATATTATTAACAATAAATTAAGTTATGTACATGTCAGAGTTACGTACATGGATACATTCATAAGTAAACATTGAATAGACAGATTTGTGAAGGGGGTTTGGCGCTGAGTGTTACATTAGCGATCCTGCAGCCAGGTGGTGTGTGTCGTGGGCAAGTGATGGAGAGAGAGAGCGGCGGGTGTGTGAGAGAAGCTTCGCTCCTGCAATAAAGGCTCCTCAAGTGTCAACAACGGCCCCGGCTATTATTACCCGTCCAGAGAACACACGGAAGGGGGTTCACCCTGACGGCGAACAGCCATCGGCCCTGGAGGGAACCATCTCCCCTGAGCCGAACAGGAGGTGGAATAAGAGATTAACGGCGATATTTTTTTTATCGCCGATAAGAGTTTTGCGTTAACGCAGCACGTTAACGCCGATAACGGCCCACCACTAATATATATATATATATATATATATACACTCAACAAAAATATAAACGCAACACTTTTGTTTTTGCTCCCATTTTTCATGAGATGGACTTAAAGATCTAAAATTCATTCCAGATACACAATATTACCATTTCTCTCAAACATTGTTCACAAATCTGTCTAAATGTGTGATAGTGAGCACTTCTGCTTTGCTGAGATAATCCATCCCACCTCACAGGTGTGCCACATCAAGATGCTGATCTGACATCATGATTAGTGCACAGGTGTGCCTTAGACTGTCCACAATAAAAGGCCACCCTGAAATGTGCAGTTTTGTCTCATAGCAAAATGCCACAGATGCCACAAGCATTGAGGGAGCGTACAATTGGCATGCTGACAGCAGGAATGTCAACCAGATCTGTTGCTCGTGCATTGAATGTTCATTTCTCCACCATAAGCCGTCTCCAAAGGCGTTTCAGAGAATATGGCAGTACATCCAACCGGCCTCACAACCGCAGACCACGTGTAACCACACCAGCCCAGGACCTCCACATCCAGCAGGTTCACCTCCAAGATCGTCTGAGACCAGCCACTGAGACAGCTGCTGAAACAATTGGTTTGCATAACCAAACAATTTCTGCACAAACTGTCAGAAACCGTCTCAGGGAAGCTCAACTGCATGCTCGTCGTCCTCATCGGGGTCTTGACCTGACTCCAGCTCGTCGCCGTAACAGACTTGAGTGGGCAAATGCTCACATTCGATGGCGTCTGGCACGTTGGAGAGGTGTTCTCTTCACGGATGAATCTCGGTTTACATTGTTCAGGGCAGATGGCAGACAGCGTGTGTGGCGTCGTGTGGGTGAGCGCTTTGCTGATGTCAATGTTGTGGATCGAGTGGCCCGTGGTGGTGGGGTTATGGTATGGGCAGGCATCTGTTATGGACGAAGAACACATGCATTTTATTGATGGCATTTTGAATGCAGAGATACCGTGATGAGATCCTGAGGCCCATTGTTGTGCCATACATCCATGAACATCACCTCACGTTTCAGCAAGATAATGCACGGCCCCATGTTGCAAGGATCTGTACACAATTCTTGGAAGCTGAAAATGTCCCAGTTCTTGCATGGCCAGCATACTCACCGGACATGTCACCCATTGAGCATGTTTGGGATGTGCTTGACCCGCGTATACGACAGCGTGCACCACTTCCCACTAATATCCAGCAACTTCGCACAGCCATTGAAGAGGAGTGGACCAACATTCCACAGGAACTCTATGCGAAGAAGATGTGTTGCACTGCATGAGGCAAATGGTGGTCACACCAGATACTGACTGGTTCTGAGTCCCCAGACCCCCAATAAAGCAAAAAAATTCACATTTCAGAGTGGCCTTTTATTGTGGACAGTCTAAGGCACACCTGTGCACTAATCATGATGTCAGATCAGCATCTTGATGTGGCACACCTGTGAGGTGGGATGGATTATCTCAGCAAAGCAGAAGTGCTCACTATCACACATTTAGACAGATGTGTGAACAATGTTTGAGAGAAATGGTAATATTGTGTATCTGGAATGAATTTTAGATCTTTAAGTCCATCTCATGAAAAATGGGAGCAAAAACAAAACTGTTGCGTTTATATTTTTGTTGAGTGTATATATATATATATTTTTTTTTACCTTTTGTGATTTTAAGGTGGGTTCAGCAATTCTCGAAAGGGTTTGTAATCAAAATCACTTTTTTGACAAAATCAGTGAATGTCTCCTCATGATCCGCAACCTGTCCGTACTGTGTGCACTGAAAAAAATCCAGTACTATTACTAAATAGCCTATGATGTAAACGGGCAGGTTTCTAGCAACGGTGGGCCCACATGTTTACATATCAGTTTACGGAGCCAAGGCTGTGTATTAAGACAAGATTTTTCATGGACGAGATAGTGAGGAGATATTGACTGATTATGACAAAGTGATTTTGACAGCAGGCCTTTCTCCATAATCACTTATCATCCAATTTCTTGACTTTTTTCCTTTTGATTTGAATCCAAATTCGTCTTCATTCTCAGATGAAGTGTGTAGGTGCTTTTGCCACTCTTTGTTTTCAGAGCTTCAGAAGTGTAGTAAACCACTTGTGTTGGTCAGGTTCATGGAGGACCTGCAGGCTGAAGTCCATGAGATGGAGTTCCTGCAGTTCTCCAGAGGGATGGACACCATGCGGAGAGAAGACTTTGCTGAGTGGCTGCTACACTACACCAATGAAGAAGACAACGAAGTCTACTGGGAAAACATGAGGAAGAAGATCCCTGCTGGCCAGGTGAATGGAGCTGCCTCCCACGCTCCTTTAGTGTTGAATCAAACGCTCTTAACTGACAAATGTTCTCTTACAGAGTATCACATTCGACGAGTTCAAGGTGTTCTGTCTCTTCACCAACAATCTGGAGGATTTTGCCTTTTCAATGAAAATGGTCTCAGGAACTCACCGCCCTGTTGGAATGGGTAACAACAACAACCTCTATGGATTACAATCTGAATGGGTCCTTCAAACATTATGTACCTAGATGACAACATTCTTCCTTTCCTCTCACTTCAGCCCAGTTTAAGCGCGCTGTGAAGATCGCCACGGGCCACGACCTGTCTGAGAACGTGCTGGATACTGTGTTTAAACTCTTTGATATGGACGGAGACAACTGTCTGAGCCATAAGGAATTCATTGCTGTGATGAAAGACAGAGTCCTGCGAGGTCTGAGGGTGAGTCCATCCATCTCCACCTTTTCCATTGTGTTTTAGTAGCTGCAAAACCATCCATCTTAAAGGTGAAGTCTCTGTTTCTGGATAATGCTTGTAATCAAATCACTTCTTTTTAGCAGATCGTGAGGAGGTATTTACTGATTTTGACAAAAAGCATTCTCCAGAATGGCTGACACCACCTTCTAAGGGGATAGTGGCATAGGAAGTTTGGGGAAAAATAGGCTCACTTGCTTTCCTGTTGAATTTCATGTAGATGTTAAGCTTGTTACCAGCCAGCAGCTGCTTAGCTTGGCATAAAAACGGGCAACAGTTAGCCTGGCTCTGTCGCAAGGAGAAAAAAATTATCCCCCCAGCACCTCTAACCGTAATGAAAAGTAACAATATACGTGAAGTGTATTTCCCAAAATGCCTTACTATTCCTTGAACAGGTCACTTACTGTAAGTGAAGTCATCAAATTGACTGCTGATTAAGATAAGAGAAAAAAACGTTTAACCGACTTAAGATTGGAGTTTCATTTATAAAATGTCAACATTTATGTATTTTGTATTTTAGAATTACAAACTATTGTATTTGCATGAATACAAAAAAAAAATGAATCTTACTAGTTGAAAACTTGATGTGCTCTTTAGGTGCAGCATCAGAGCGGCTTCTCTGGCTACTGGAAGTGTGTGAAGAGAGAGACGCTGAAGGGAGCTCAGGAGGCCCTTGGGGACACTGGGTCCCCCCTGTGAACCACCACCATGTTCCAGGACAAGGATGATCACTTATACCACTGCTCACCTCGGTATCTTACCATAAGTGTGAACAATATTGTAATGTAAATGTAACCAGTGGTGTGTGCAGGGGGGAAACCGTCCCTGCCCTTTTGGTTTTCAAAGAGCTTAAAGTTGTAGATCAGTATTTTTGAACCGGGGTTGTTTGGGGTACTTACGCATAGTTCGTCTATTACCTTATGGAGATGGCAATCAGTGCAGTCACTTATAAGGAGTTTAAAGGATATGACGCTGTAGCATAAGTCAGCCTTGTACTGTTGCAGACAGAGCCAGGAGAAAACGTTTTGTTTTCCTCCGCATATATAAATGCTAACCTTAAACTTAATTATCTGTTCAATTGTAGGCTAAACTGAGATTTTTCCCACATCTTTAGTTTGCCGGCAGACAGCTGTTTATTTTTTGTATAACTTTGCCAATTAGCCGCTCGACTCTGAGCTACAGCGGATTATTCAAGAGACGCAGGAACACAAAAAGAAATGACTGTCGGATACTAAAGCTGTTAAAAATCTCAATTCGGGAATTAGATACACGAAGAAAACAAGTTTTTCTTGTGGCCCTGTCTACAACAGTACAAAGCTGATTCCTGCTACAGCGAGATCTTCCCATAACTTCTTACAGTGACTGCACTGATCTCCATATCAATAAGATAACATTAACTATGCCTAAGTACCTCATACAACCACAATTTAAAAATACTGAACTATCCCTTTAAATCTTTAATCAAACCAGTTTATTTTACCTGACAGCTAATGGGACTTCAACACTTTCCCTAAGGTCTTACAATGAGCATTTTCCCCTCTGGTTTGACCTTAGGACAACATTTTTACTTTTTTCTACTGTAGGGGCACCAAAGTAACACATGAGAATTTCACTTTTTTTTATCTGAACAGACGCCCTGGTGGAACACTTTGAGTGACTTTGTGTCAGCTCATTTATCTATCCAAAAATAATTTTGGATAGATGTGCTACCCATTTGTTCACATACAGGAAGCACCATGTTTCCTATTTCACCCCGTAGTCTATGCACTCCATTGAATGTAACCACGTGTAAAGAAACCTAGGATTCGCACCACTAATTTGTGTACATGTGTTTACAGATCAACAATGTTTTGTCTGGTATTAGCTAAAGGAGTGTGGGTTTGTTGTGTTTACAATATTTTTGTAATGTTTGGTGCAGTGTGCACCGTTTCTGCTTAATCAAGTCATACATTTTATATTCAGAATGGCTGATCACTAAAATATAATTTAGTACCTTTTTTTAACTTGGGTGGTTGGTTATCTGTGGTTTGAGGGTTCAATGCTAATGCTGTGCATATTGACACCTTTTAAGTGCTTTATGGTCAAAATCAAATAAAGTTTTATAACAATGCCAGTCTCAACAATGTGCTGCACATTTGCGGTTCACAGAATAAAGCAGCTATAACTAAGGGCTATTTTGTAATTTATTGTAGAATTGACCCGTTAAGATCACATGAGTATGTAGGTTAACCATTGAAGATTGTGGTGCTAATTATCTTACCATACATATTATTCCAAAAAGTAAATAGACAAAACAAGCATACGTGTGTGATAAAATGACAAATTAGTGACTGACGCCAAGATTATCAGTGAATACAGCATACACAGCTACAATACAATAAAATTACATTGAGCATGAAGCCATCTTTGGTCTTCTTATCACTATAAACAAATACATAGAAATTTGTATTGTATCAAAAATAGAAATTACATAGCCATATTGAAAGTAAATTCACATTTCTGACATACAATATAAGGAGAGATTACCTAAGAGACATATTGTGGGATTACATTTTTTTTTTTCAATCCTTGGCATTTAAGGACCCAATGGTTTTGCCACATTTTGAACATTCATTTGTTTTTCGGAGAATTGTATGATTCTGTCAAACCCATCTTATCAATATCGCTGTCATTCATCTGTATAGGACTGTATGCAACGTATATAACAAAACACAAATGAAAGACAAAATAGATTGTCGTTCTTAAAAACAAGCATGTGCTTTCTATCCTGGGCTTTTGAAAACGAGGCCTCTGCTGCGCTGGACAAAGGGAGAGAGAGAGAGACTTGGTCGTGATGTAGCAGGCCAGCCTTTACAGGGGAGCCTGGCCCTGACACGCGGACATGTCCCTCTTCTCCATAGTGAGTCTTTACTTGACAGGTGTTTTTGTAGCTGGGGTTCAGAGTTCTTCTGCTCTCAGAGGCACACATGATGAACTGCAGCCAAAGTGGACCTCTGCTTGACATGATAGGGAAGTGCTTTCAAAGTGTTGTATCCACTGTGGAAATAGAAGAAAGGCATGTGTAAGTGTATATAATAAAATCATTTTAGTTTGCCAGCATCATCGTACTAATAGCTAGAACCCCCTAGGTCTGGGATTACAGGGATTTGGGATGGTTTTTTTTTCTGGTATCAGTTTTCAGATTTTGAACTTTCCTGTCTTTATTTTTATTCAGTAATTTGATGTTGCAATGTGTTTTGAACTGACTTGCAGAGGAGATATGACTCAGTGTGTGTTCTACTGCAGCCTGTGTAATGAACTGTAAACAACACAAGGTGGGGAAAGTATTTCTCACAAGCAACTTGACATATACAGTATTTACATGCCGATGAGCTAAAGTTAGAAATGCTTTTTATAGCAAGTAAAATAAAAGATTAGATAATATTTACACTGCTTATTCCTGTCATGTTGCTCTACAGCCATTATGACATTGAGCCTGCCTTATCCAACAGGGTGCTGCCACCAAAAGGCAGTTAGCCTACAGGAGCCTGTGTAGGTCACTTCTATAATAATACTAAGCATTGTGAATACAAATTGAAATTATAGTTAAGATTTTTTAAATCCATAATTTATTCTGTCTCTTTTCACAGTAACTCAGACAAACAAAGTATAGCTATTCTTCTAATAGCAGAATAATCTAACCACACTCGAGTGACTCTGAAGTACGCTTGTTGTAGTTTAAATCATTTGTAAAAATCAGTGAATTTTAAAACTCACGATCCCCTACCTGTCCGCAAAAAAAACTGGTGTTAATATACAGTTTAGGATCTGTAAACAGGCCTGTCGCTAGCTATGGTTGACCACTTTTGTTTACAGAGCCTAGGCTGTGTATTAACACCAGAACTTTTCCAGAGCACACACAGTATAGACATGCAGTAGATGGTCAGATAGTCACCAATTTTTGACAAAATGTGTTTTGACTAAAGTGTTCTCTAGAATCGCTGACTCCACCTTTAAAGCTGATTACAAAGCCCCCTAATAATCCCTCTGAGGACAGCTGCCATCTCACCATTCACCATGACGATAGGATGGAGTCGTCAAGGGTCGCTCTCCTTCTTGACAGTCACGTCTCCGTCCCCGGCCAGGATGGTGGAGATCTCTCCCTGCATGAAGGCCCAGGGCACGGAGGAGCCGGCCAGGGGACAGCGCTCTCCGCTGGGGCAGTACACCTCGCCGCCGCCCCCTTGGCTGCGGATGAACCCTCGGGTGCAGGGGAAGCAGAACTTGTGATGGGGGACGGAGGGACACTGGACAAAGTGCGTGTCCTCCAGGCGCTCTCTGCAGAGGGTGCAGCAGAGCAGAGTGCCCTGGGCGCCACTCGTAGACTCCCCGGTGACACTGGTGTTTGCACTCAGCCCCGACACGCTTAGACCCTGGCCCGCGGACGCCTGGGACACCGAGGTGGAGGCTGTGGACGGGCTGCTGCTGCTGGTGGGACGCCCGGCTGAGGAGGAGTGAGCCGAGGACATGCCAGGACTTTCCCTGGCCATCTGGCTGGAGCTCAGACTGTCTGCCACTCCCATGAGCGCCGAGATGGGCGAGGGCTGGCTGTGTAAACGCGGTGGGCCCTCTTGGGGGGCGGCCATGCCAGGGAGGGGTTCCATGCCCGAGTAAGCGCCTCTGGGCCAGGGTTCTCTGGATGGGTGATCTGGCCTGCTGTCGCTCTCTCCGTTTTCAGAGCCCGGAGAAGGCTTGCGGCGCCGAGCCGTGCCCTTCCCCTGTACGGTGCGTCCAGCGGTAGTTATGATAGGCAGCCCTGCATCGGGCTGAGGCAGGACCTCTGGGATGGGTGGCTCTTTGAACATACGCACGCCATCGTTCAGCAGCTCCGACAGCCCGCGCCAGTCGCCCGTCCCTTGCCTCTTCTCGTACTCCACGTAGCGCAGCCCAGAGTTCACTGCTTTGCCTGCGTCTTTGGCCGAGTCGCGGAACATCTGCCTGACCAGGTCTGGGACTCCTGAGAAGATCATCCCACAGCCGGCTGGATACTCCACAAACACCTTCAACTCAAACTCTGGAGTGGGGCTGGCATCAAAGGCCAGAACGCGACCCATCAGGTTATGGTCTTTCCTGAAACGCACATTAAAGGGCACACAGCTGCTGAGAGCCATCAGTACCTCCCGTACCCCTTTGGGGCGGTTGGGCCAGCCCTCCACCCTGCTGCGAGCCACCTCGTTCAGTTCGGCCATCACCTCATTGTTCCTCCACAGCGCAGGGTCTATGCCCACCAGAGTGGAGGTGCTAGCTCCCACGCCCAGGGATACAGCCTGTCTTCTGCCAGCGTCACCCATTATGGGGCCAGCAGAAACCGCAATAGCTCCTGCCCTGGAGCCTGCTAATTGGCTAAGAAGCCCATGAGGGGCCGGTACTAAACCCTGAGCTATCAATGCATGGGATATGGTGCCATGGAGACTAGTAGGAACTGCCCCAACTATAGCCCGACGAGTGTTTGGGCTCTGCCTGCTGCCCTCTGACAAGGCCACATCTTCAGCTCTGTGCAGGCCATTGGGGAGGCGAGAAGAAGACACCCCATACTCACCCCTCCCCCTCTCTATCCGCTCTCCATGCTGCTGCCGCCCCGCTTCAATGGGCCCGGCCGAGCTGGGCTTCCCCTGCTGTGGACCGGGGGACCTGCCGTCTAAAACCCCGTGCGTGCTCTTAAGTTGCCTGGCGGTCTCAATGAGCAGCTCTATTCTGTCCGCGCCGTCGTAGTTGACACATCCGCGGCACACTGCCTCACTGAACTCCCACAGCATGGCCCAGGGCATCTTCGGCAGATCGCAGAGGTAGCACCATTGCCGTCTGGAGGAAGACTGCGAGGCGGAGGACATGTTGTTTATCAAGGCCCCTCGACCAAACTTTCTTCTTCGGGAGGCCTACACGTTACGCTCTACGGTTTTTTTCAACAACGCTTCAATCCCTAGACAGCACTCGCCAAACGGCGCGCATTTTACGATGGAAATTAAACGAAATCTAAGCCCTAAACGCGACCGTTGACGACGGCATTTAAAAGTTAGCAACGTCTCCTTTTCTCGATTTGTTCGCGTCGGTCTGTGTGGAAGGAAGTAAAATGTCATAAGACACCGGAAACACCTACGCGGCGGAGGCCCCAGTGCGCTCTGGGAGTTGTAGTGATTTTCTTTTCCTCTCGTTCTGTAAATATTGGAGTAGGCCTAGGCCTACTTACGAGCAGAACATGTCAAGGAGTGCAGGTTATGTTTGAAGTGAACATATTTTACTGCCAAAATATGAGAATATAAAAAGCCTATCGGAGCAACTTTCACCAAAAGTAAATGTTACTTTAACAGGTTCCCGTTTGTATGCTTGAACGTTAATTGGGAAGCAGGATATATGGGAGTCATTCTATAATTAGGGGTACATTTCATATCAACCAAAAAGTGAAGAAATCAGTGTGCCATTTTGAAGAAGTGTGCCAAATAATCTAGTTGTTTCCATAATATACCCCTTTATTGTGTTAAATACATTAATTGCCAAGCTTAATCTGTAATTAATTTTTAAATATTTAATTGAAAGTAGGCCTAACCATTTGATTCGTTACTATGTCAACTGTGTTACGGACAAGCATGTGTCATTAAATACATTAATGAACCACTACACATTTGATAAAACGTGTATGAAAGTTTTTGAGTCTATTCACCAGGGGGTTTGAGGTTGTTTGTCTAACTGATTTGAAAATAGGCCTATGAATATTGAGCTAGATAATGAAGATTCTGTGGGAGGCTACTATCAAATATATTTACAACATATACAACCTATTTAATTCTCCCCAAACAGTTACTCGGCTCCTAAGCTTTCAGTTAAATCGTCTTCATCATACGTGATGCCAGTAATTGCGTTACTTTGTAGGCTAGTAGGCCTAACGCGTGACTGGTATCGGACCACTTTTTTCAGTAACGAATAATCTAACACGTTACTATTTCCAAACCAGCAGTCAGATTAAATATACTCATCAAAGTCACTGTACGTTAGGCTATTCGTCATGTCCTTAGTTAAACATTTTCATAACCGCACAAATGGCTGCGAGCTGCGATTTAATGTAAATGTGCGTGTGTGTGTGTGTGTCTCTTTCATTCTCAGATATTAACTGATTTAGTGCATTGATGCTATGAAACGGTGAATACATTTTTACAACGCGATTTAAGTAACAACCGCGATAGTTTTTTTCAACCAAACATGTTGCTTGTATGTAATGACGCCTAGCGACCAGTGTGGTTGTAGTAATGATTGATGGCCACAGGAGGGCGCCTGCACACACGCTCTGAATAGGATTTAACTGATTGAGAACTGTTGGACTGACTCCATAAATGTCTGTGGGTGTAGTACCTCATTGTGGCCACATGAAAGCAGTAAAGAGGCGTCATTATAAAGAGATTTATGTCTTATTGAAACAAGTTCCTCACTGAAAACAGACAATAAACAGTTCTTAAATATCCGGCAAATATACATATAATATAATTTATAAATATAATCTTTAATTGTTCCTTCATAATTTTTTCATAGAGATTAATTAAAGAGAAATTAAAAAGGTATTTTTTTTATTTGTATCACATTTGTCTTGAGCTCTTTTGAGAAAATAGATTGACATGATTTTCTGTGGGTTTACCAGTAGACTATTGGTAGTTATGAACTGTAACAATGACAACAGACATGTGTGACAAATAATCTGAACAATGGTGAAACTGACAGCACTGAATATAGTGTGTAAAAAGTGCTTAATAATCAGTGATGCTGAATTATAAATGAGACATTAAGATGAATATGTAAGTAAAAGGTCGACTATTAAATTTTTTAAACTTCTTTAATTATTCTAGCACTTGTGAATACAAACAGTGACGGTGAAAAGAATGTGTGTTAGGTCTGAGTACATGTCATAATGTTACATGTTAATGAGGCTTGGAGTTCTCTTCAGAAGTTGTGTGGATAGATTTGGCTGGCTTCTGACCAAATAAAGGCAGTCTTCTCCAAATGCAGGTATGTGACAAAGTGACAATTTGAACTTTTGATAGTGACTGAACAGTCTTATTAATCTACAAAATGATAATCTTCTATAGTCCAGGTATCACACATCTCTGATGATGTGGACCCTTGGTTACAAAAGTATTCACATGATGGTTGCTGTTCACTTGATATAAAAACCAAAAACTAAGGTCCACAGTGAAATATTGTTGCTGGGTAGTGGAGAGGTTATTCAAATCTAGTGTTGTGAACATACAAAATAAACAACTGATTGAAAAACAAGGTCAAAGTCAAATAGATCAATACAAAATCATAGTTTAAGGTAACACGTTCTAAACCACATCATTCCTAGTTTTTGTCAATACTGATTGTATGTTTAAATGGGAAATTACGAAAAAAAAACTACAGCATACTCTATGCAAAGACAAAAATGTTACAAATATTATGAGGGGTGAGTTATTAGTTGACATGGTGTGTGGTTGAGAAACACAGCTTCAGTGTGTAAGGGTAAGGGCCACCTGTAAAAGAGAAAGAAAATTATACTTTAACGATAAAAATAAGACATGAAAAAATGTCCCATGAATCATAACAACTACATTGCCAGCTTTTAAAAGCCATTTTGTGTTAATTTGACGAGGGAAGAACTTACTGGGGTTTTTCATCTGGAAATGGTTCAACAAAGCGAGGGCTTCCATGGCATCATTGATGGATTCCCACTCCAGGAGGCCAGAGGAACTTCGCTCACCTTGAAGGTTAGAATACCATAGGTAGTTAAGAGTGGCAGCACAGACATGAGAGCAATACTCAAAACAATCTGGACTGTATGTAAAGCGATTTGAAATCTGGTGAATTCAGATACATTTAGAATTATAAGCTTACATTATATAACCTTTCTGCCTCCCAAATTCCCCCATCTAAACACTAAGAATTCATTACTAAGTACTAATTAGGATCTAATTTTTAAAATTCTATAACATTGCATTAAAAGAAGAGCTGGGATTTTAAATGATGTGGATCAGTTTGAAGACCAAATGCAGGACATAGGAACTTTAAGGTGTACATACACATTGTATTCTGTGTATACCTATAGAAATGGTACCCACTTATTACTTAAACTGTTTTATATTTATCCAAACAGCCATCATTTCAATTGTACATCGGAAAATCAAAGCACACATAAAAATAAACCCATTATAGAATTGGCCTTGCTGTAACTCCATTACTCACTCTTTCCAGTGAAAAGTTTCACACTTGTTGGAGTCTTAAGCCCCATTTCATCGCAGACCTGAAAGGAAAGACCAGTTTCAGTAAAACATGGAACGTTTTGGTTTGTGGAGAATCTACACTTAAAGAGTTAGAACCCTGTTGGCTCTTCTTACCTGGTTGAACATCTCAATAGAGATGTCTGGTTGTGCGTTAAAGAAGTGTAAGACGTTGCTGGGGTGCTGGATCCGGTTCTTGGCCGCCTGCTCTGCCGAGGTGAAGCGGTTGTTGCGGGATCCGTGGAAGTCTTTGAAGCTGCTGCTGTTGTCCTCCAGCTGGTAGTACTGACCTGGCACGATGGCCTGCTGCTTGGACACACTGCAGAGGGAAGAGGGACACTGGTGTAAGGTATCTAGTCTATATCTAGCTCTGTGCCCTACTCTACGCTTATCTTCAGTAACAGCTGCTCTTACCAAACGTTGAGTTTCTGTCCAAATAGGAAGTTGTTGTTGAGGTGAGAGATGGCCCGGTCCACAGAGTAACAGTCTCCCATCTCCACCATGGCTGCTCCGGGCTTACTCTTCATGAACTTGATCTGGAAGAAGAACAACAAACCAGAGCATGAGACTACTGCTACTTACAACTAGGATGTCATAGTTGTCTAATAAACTAAACAATTTGTCAATAATCGAAACCAAAAAATCGAAACCAAAAAAACTAAAAATCCTTCTTTGTTATTTGGGGAGTTGCATGCTAGTAAGCATCTGAAGAGAGTTATACAGTGCGTTCCAAATTATTATGCAAATTATATTTTTCTCAGATTTTTCTAAATAGTCGATGCAAATGACAGTCAGTATAATTTTCAAGTCATCAACTGTTGATTCAAATTGTATTGAAAAAACCTCCAAATGATAACAGTATTTTTTTCAAAAATAAAAAACTCAAAATGCACTGTTCCAAATTATTATGCACAACAGAGTATCAAAAAAATGTATAGGTTGTGAAGAACTAAAAATGGTCATTTATTGAATTTGCAGGATGTGAAGGTCATATTTAATGAAATCAAAAGCTATTTCAATCAAAAACATCTTAACAGGCCAAGTTACATATTAACATAGGACCCCTTATTTGATATCACCTTCACAATTCTTGCATCCATTGAACTTGTGAGTTTTTGGAGAGTTTCTGCTTGAATATCTTTGCAGGATGCCAAAATAGCCTCCCATATCTGCTGTTTTGATGTGAACTGCCTCCCAACCTCATAGATCTTTTGCCTGAGGATGCTCCAAAGGTTCTCAACAGGGTTGAGGTCAGGGAAAGATGGGGCCACACCATGAGGTTCTCTCCTTTTATGCCCAAAGCAGCCAGTGACACAGAGGTATTCTTTGCAGCATGAGATGGTGCATTGTCATGCATGAAGATGATTTTACTACGGAAGGCACTGTCCTTCTTTTTGTACCACGGAAGAAAGTGGTCAGTCAGAAACTAAACATACTTTGCCGAGGTCATTTTCACACCGTCAGGGACCTTAAAGGGGCCTACCAGTTCTCTCCCCATGACTCCGCCAACTCCTTGCTGACGTCGCAGCCTTATTGGGACATGGTGGCCATTCACCAACCATCCACTACTCCATCCATCTGGACCATCCAGGGTTGCACGGCACTCATCAGTAAACAAGACTGTTTGAAAATTAGTCTTCATGTATTTCTGAGCCCAGTGCAACTGTTTCTGCTTGTGAGTAGGGCTGGCCCGAATGCCATTTTTCAGGCTTCGAATATTCGTTGGTTTTTCCGAGCGAATATTCGTTCCAGAAAAACACACCATCAAAAACAACATACATTTTTTTTTTTTTAAACGTTAATAATCCCTATATACTCCCTGGAAAAAAAAACGAAGCTCCGAATAGTAATTTAAGCTCCGAATAGTAATTTTCCGAACGAGTATTCAAATATTCAAATAATTCGGGCCAGCCCTACTTGTGAGCATTGTTTAGGGGTGGCCGAATAATAGGTTTATGCACAACTGCAAACCTCTGGAGGATCCTACACATTGAAGTTCGCGGGACTCCAGAGGCACCAGCGGCTTCAAATACCTGTCTGCTGCTTTGTAATGGCATTTTAGCAGCTGCTCTCCTAATCCGATGAATTTGTCTGGCAGAAACCTTCCTCATTATGCCTTTATCTGCACCAACCCGTCTGTGCTCTGAATCAGCCACAAATCTCTTCACAGTACGATGATCACGCTTCAGTTTCTGTGAAATATCTAATGTTGCCATACCTTATCCAAGGTATTGCACTATTTGACGCTTTTCCGCAGCAGAGAGATCCTTTTTCTTTCCCATATTGCGTGAAACATGTGGCTTGCTTAATAATGTGGAACGTCCTTCTTAAGTAGTTTTTCCTTTGATTGGGCTCACATGGCAAACTAATTATCACAGGAGTATTAGATTGATTCCAATGATCCAAGGCATCCTGAGACACAATATCATACATGAGTTTAATTGAAAAACAAAAAATTTAAAGTTTATGACACTTCAATCCAATTTGCATAATAATTTGGAACACGGTGTATGTATCAATCCAAATTAAAGATATTGTTATTTAAGTTTGATAAACTGCAGAAATACTGAAGGTTGAGGCGGGCTATGCTCAGGTTCTTATTACACAATTAGTATTTCAAACTAATCACGGCAGTTGCCTGAACGTTCTATAAAAACAGGGACTGCAGTGTTTCCCACAGGTTGAGAATTGACCTGTTGTGGTGGTTGGCGGGTTCAGTAGTAAATTAGTCAAACAAAGGTTTATGAACTATTTATTGATAAACAATGAGTCAATAAGGTTAAATAATTTAGAAAGGAATACATATTTACATATTAAACAAACTATTTATGAACAAGTCAAAACAAAGAAATGACTGTTTTGGCCCGTAGTTGCAGGGCTAACAAGCTTTAGCTGCCCAATCAATCCTGTCGATAGAGCAATATGTTGTGATATTATCCGTGATAAGCTGTATCGTATCGTCAGCTCCAAAATCAATATTTTTTGTAAAAAGAAAATTCAAGTTTTAAATGGGTTGGAGCTACACCTCAGCTCCTGTAGATGTTGCATCACAGGTTTTGAATTTGAATAACAGTTTTGAATTCAATTGTTTTTACTCAATTTGACTGGAGTTATCAGTATAAAGCGATGTGATGTATTAAGACCACAAGATCGTACACAGCAACTTGTATTTCAACTATGTTTTTACATCAGGGAACTATATGTTGAATATCGCAATATATCAGAATATGTATGGTATAGTAATATATTGTGATATATATCTCTGTGTATCGTATCGTAAAGTCCTTGCCAATACACAGCCCTATTTATGAACATATATTTTCTATCAGATTTTTGTAAAAGCTTATTGAGACACCCAACTTTGATATCTTATCTTTCAGTATTTTAGACAAGGGTTCCAGAGGCTTTAAGCATTTTAAAAAGGCCTTATTTTACTCACCCTCTCTACATTGCCGTAGAGGCAGAAGATGTTGAAGACCTTGTCGGCATTGACCTTAGCAGGTTCAAGGCCATAAACCATAAGGACCGGGGAGTCAGCATGAGGACCATACTCAGGGGGCGGTGGACCATACCCAGGGCCATAGCGCTGGCTTCCACCCCGACCACGCCCTCCCAAACCTGGCCCCATGCGGTGGGGGGGAGGGGGGCCGTAGCTGTCCTCATTGTAGTTATGGTAACCTCCTTGAGGGCCGCCTTAATTAGATAAAAGAAACATCTCAGGTAGAGATTACCTTATTGGAACATGATCCATTCTTCCAAATGTACGACTGATTTCTTTATTTGATATTTACCATAATCAGGCGGGTGGTCACCCAGGAGAGCAGGCTGCCTCTGGCGTTTGTTGGGATTGGCATTGGGATCTAAAATGGTCAAATAAAAATGTGCCGATCAAACGGCTTCCTTGCTTAAGCTATTGAACAGAGAGCTTACATGGGCTACTATGTGCTAAGGGACAAGGTTGTGACAGACATGCAGGAGAAGGGCCTGACCTATTTAGTGCTTAAAGAAAAGTGTGCAGGCTCTGTTTTGCTAATCCAACACGTACACACAGACATAATGGAGATTTTTCTAAACAGTGATTTGGAAAAAAGTCTTTTAAATATCTTTTTTAAAAGACTTTTTATGGCAGCCACCCTAGTACTACCAACACACACACACACACACCTTGTGAATTGTTCCAATTGCCTTCACCATCAGCATCTGTGCAGGTACACATATACACATGTCAAATCCAAATGAACATTAAACAAGTTCACATTTCTAAACAGTGTATAAATCCTAGCCATTACATGGAATCATCCAAGTAGAAGATCAGGTAGAAAATATGTATCAGTGCTATGAGCAGCACCCGCAGTCTAAGCATGTTTTATTGATCACCATAAGAACTATACAATTACAGACCAGGAGAAGACAGAGGTATAAAATACACATCAGGCATATTGACTAAATTACATAGTGGAAGGGAGAAAATGACACCAAAATGGACATTCTCAACAGTCACTCGCTTTGTATGTTAACACGTCAACAATCTGGTCAATAGCAATTATTTATGAAAAGTAAATTACATTTTTTTAAATTTAAAATCAAGTTTTTTAATTACATATTTAACTTTGGTTCTAAACACTGAGATATGTTTTAGACTGTAGAATCCAATTATAAAGTATTGATATCATTGTAAAAACAAGTTTTCAAACAGACGTGCAGGCTATAGGGATCTTCTTCCTCATTACTATCATTTGACAATAACCTGATGTGTGTGGAAAGTCAGAGCTGTCCATCTTAAATGTATTTCACATTTGTTAGATGAAACAGACACTATCCCAAATAACCAAAATATCTGCAGGAAATGTTTATAGACACTGCAGGTCCACGCAGTGATATGAGCACTGGGAGACTGTGTAATGAACACTGGCTGCTCACATTGTGCCTTGAATTACAAACAGATAACAAAAGGCAATACAAAGGTGATCACTGTGTATTAATTGCATTATATGAATATTTCAAATGTAATATTTTTGTCCATCACAAAGTGAACAGAAATAAAAACCCTTAATCTATCAGAGTTGCATTCACCCTTATTGGGGCAAATAAAACCTCCTGTGGTTATGTCATTTCACTGAGTCACCACCAGGTGTGATAGCAACCTTAGCATAGTGCTGAGACCAAATAAATAAATAAAACCTCTGAACAATAAAATCATACCTTTAGAAATGACCATTTAGAATATTGTTTGCAACAACAAACTAATTGCAACTGCTGCTCCAGTGAAGTCCAACACTCCCTTAACAGACCTGTTTAGCTAGATAACAAACCATTTGTGATGGGCCCTACTAATTCCCCTTGATACTAACAAGCTAACTGCTCACTCATTCCATAAATAGTACATTCTTAAAGTAATATCACATTAAGTTGTAAAGGAAAGAGGTTGCCAGGGGCATTCAGAGCCAGTTTTTCGATTACATTGCTAAACTCTGTTATTTTCTGGTGTTATTATGGGACTATATCACATTGTAGTATCAACAATGTGTGAAGCAACAGTCACGTTGCTTTGGTTTCACAATAACTTTCAACCATCAATTCAGATTATTCATTCATGTCTTTCTTTGGAGTACTTACAGCACCACACATGGAGCATGGGACACAGTGGGCAGGTAGGGGGCAGTCTTCACCTGCCAACCTCTTGACTCCAGCCTCAACTCATTCCCCCTCTTCAGCCTTTTCTTCCTTCCTTACTTCCTTCTTTTTTTGCATCCCCACCACCAGAGAGAAAAGTACATCCACGCTTGGTTTTCACTGCTGCCGGTTTTGTTTTCTAGAGTTGCTATTAGAGGCTCATTTCCATCTTACCGTGCTCTGACATTTGCACCGTTTCAGAGTGGGCTGTCTGTCTGTCCACAGACACACTGAGCCAAACCTGCATCACACGGGAGGCGTTAAAGGCGTCACTATGGGCCATTGAAGAAAAAAAAAAGAAAAAAAAGGGAAAATGAAAACAATGCAAAAAAACAACACAAGAACAGCACAGAGAGGAGGGGAAATGAGGAAGGTATAGGGGAGAAGAACAGAACACCAGAGTCCATACATGTAGAAGGATTTAGGAAAAGGGGGTTTGAATCTGTTTGCCTCTGTGCTTGTATGCTTGATAGGTGTTTGATGCTTGTGTCTTCATAGGCCCCCCTGTGGATAATTCTTCTCATGTAAAAAAAAAAATGACGCTCACATGATGCTTGCTTATTTGGTGTTAATACCTGTCGGCTGCTTGCAAAGTGAAAAGGCGTCTAGTGCTCGACAATAAAGTTGTCTGGAATATCTGCGTGACGCTGTGCGCTCGTGGGCGGTTCAGGCTGTGTGTTGCCTTGGATATTCGGTTGCTTGTGTTGTCGTGTTGTGTTCGGCACAGGAAAAGGTTTTGTTTATTGCCCCAGTGTGTGGTATCGTCTGAAACTCCTCTGTTGCTCCCTGAGGCTGTGTTATGGCAGGTACGTCCCAGGGGGCTAGGAGGCGTGGCCAAGCGACCACACCCACCTGACTCCCGCCCCCCCCCATCGTCAATGTATTGTGTCAAAAGTGTTGACTCCTCGTGGCCTCTGCGGATGAGATGTGCTGTACTGGTAAAAGAGGCGGTGGAAGATGCGTATCAGTCTGTGATGGATATGCGAGGTGTCTGTTCGCGTGGGGGCCTCGAGGTATTTCTGTCCCTCAAACTCAAAATGGCGGCTACTGTCCAACACCAAAAAGTAATATGGATTCCCGTGTCAGGTGGTGGAGATAGAGGGGTGAAGATGGACTTGGAATAAGGAAGTACTGGGTTGAGGTTGTGTTCCGGTGTTTTTTTTTTGCCCCCACTGTGTCCGATGTGTGCCACGGAGCAGATTTACATGAGCTGTGGCTGTGGGTGCTGTTGTAATATTGTAGCTGTAGAAGTTGAGGTAAGAATGTCTGAGTTTGCACAGTGAGGACACAAGGAGAACCTCTGCTTCATAAGGCAGCGCAAACTTTACAACGTCAAGGAATATGTCAAACACCTGTATGAGACTTGCATGTACATGTAGGTTGTGTACAAGAAAAAACAACTACATTGTTTTACAGTGGCGAAAAATCAAATGAAACATGTCATCCATACATATCTTAAGGTACTTGTTATCATTCTATTGCTGTCCAGGGTTAGTATGCCTACTTGCATTTAGCAGTATCCTGTATTTTGATCATTGAAGTGGCTGGTTGAGTTCCTGTCCCAATAGTGTCAGGCATGCAATGATCTTCATTTTAAGTTCTTAAATCTTATACACATTGTTTTAGCATTACATCAACTAAAAAACATTTCTATCAACTTAAAACTCTATGCTCCCATTATCTGGTCTTGGACAAATTTCATCTCAAAACAATAAGAATCGGTGGCAGTACTACAAATATATGATTGGAAAGCTTAACAATTAAGATGACACTGTGTTTGTAATATATGTTTTACATTAGAGGTCCCATAAATGTTGTTCCACTATCAAAGATTTAACCCATCATTGAAGTGGTTGAGGATTAAACAACCAACAACACAGTGTCACTGAAAGTGTTCATCCCGCCTTGTTTCCACTGAGCACCACAGTTTGGTTTAGCAAGGTAAGCCTGGATCTGGCTTGTGTTTCCACTGCTGATAGCACCCATACTTCTACTACTGTTCGCTAGCCGTGAGTAAATACTGTACAGTTTATGGGTCAGAGCAGTTGAACAGCACTTTGACACTGGAAACGCAAATGAATGCATGCCAAGCCGCACCAAACGGAACTGTACCGCTCAGAGAAAACCAGGCATTAATTCAAGTTGTGCCTATGGTCACAACAAGTCCACTCAGCTGGCTGGTGCATTGTCTTACTTAAGCTATGATTGAAATCTCCACTATGTTTAAAGAATGCCAACAGGTCTGATGTCTCTGTAGTGTTTTGGCTTGGAGTAGGCAGGATTTGAGGTTGTGCAGCTGCTGTGCCATGCTCTACAGGGAATGTGAACCTATGTGAAGAATGGTGCGCCTGCGTATGCTTGTGTGACGGGTGCGTTGGGCCTTTCACATGCATGAGCCTTGTCCTTGAGGTCGGCTGCCCTTGAGGTTGCTCCTCATGCCCTTACTTTGAGCCTGCTGTGTGGTGAGAAAATGCATGAAGACTGTGAATGCATCACAGGACTACTGCCTTTGAACACTGAGCTGGTGGATGGTGGGAACATTTCAAAAGAAACATTCATCTGTGATCAAAGGCAATACCCCCGGAGGCAGAGAACCCCAACAATCCCATACAGTGGCATGAGAGGAGAAGAGGAAGAGAAAAGGGGAAGGAAGGATTTGGGGACTAGAGGTTACCTTGGCCACTGAGGGTGGGGTTTGTATAGTCCCACGTGTCCTGGTCGTTCTTGAAGACGTTAAGGCGCGGTGGCTGTGAATAGGATGGCATTTAAAAAAGTCAAAACTACCCACAGTTCACCAACTTCTGACCTTAAAGCTATAGTGTGTAACTTCTGTCACCCCATGAGGAATTCTGAGGAATTACAACAACGCTGTCAGTATCTGGGGGGATACTGTTTGTAAACAATATAAAGAAATACAGTGTGTTTTGTGGAGCTGATCGGCTTAATCAACTTTGTGTCAACTCGTTTGCCGATTGCTTGAATGTAACCGACATTCACTTAAAATAAAATGTTGTTACACACTATAGCTTTAACTCAAAAGGGACCACAGTCACACACCAGGGCGTGTTCACACCAGCTTTGTTTAGTGCGATTGAAACAAACTTTAAAGCCACTACGAGTAACATGGTCCGTTGGCGGCCCCTTTTGGACAAAAGCGGGAGTATTTTTACGACGGCCGCTGTCGCAAAGCTGTTTTCTAGCTTGTGCCAGGCGTGCGAGTATGAACTGAGAAGGGCGCAATATAGTGCATGTCCGTGTGTTGAAAGTGTGAGGGCACGGACTCTTTTCGGCTCCGTGAGAGTGGTTTTGACACTGCATCAACTAATGCCAGTCAGTGCTACACACACCTGATTGCAATGAGTTGATGCAGCAGCGTCACCTAACTACTCTCTCTCACGGAGCTGAAAGATTACGTGTCCTCACAGAAAGCGAATGAACGAGAGATTATGGATCACGATGAGGTAATGTGTTTGTGTTGTTGATGAAAATAATGACTATTTCAGATAATGGTTATCTGATGATGGTGAAGCAAAGCAAACTTTGTGTTAGTACCAACCGCTCATTCATTTAGGAGTAAACACTGCAGTCTAGTTCGCTCCCGTGAAATTGTATACACGTTGCTTGGCAACGCCCTCGTCCCGCCCGTAGCTTATATCACTCTCTTCTTTATATGTCCATGGTCACTCTCCCTTTTAGCTTTTCTTCATTGCATTCTCTTTTTTTTATTTGATGGTTAAGCCCGTTATCAGTCATTATGATGACAAATAACTGTCTCAAACAAGGCTCCCGCTCCCCTTCCCTCACCTGGAGGGATAGGCTTCTCAAATCGCGTTGCTGCGCCACACTGAAATCTGCGACCATGTGACTGCACGAGCAAAACGAAAATCGAACTGGGTGTACGACCAGACCAAAAGCAGTAATAAAAACTATATAAAAACGTCTTTCTTTGCACTGATGGTCTTGTTTGCTGTTAAAGGTCATTTATGATTATCAGAGGAAACATAAGGCTGTTTAAAAGATATTTAAATGTTACTCGTAGCTGCTTTAAGCGCTTGGTGCGGTTCACTAGGGTTGGTTTGAACGCAGTCCGAGACTCTTGTGCATACTAAATAACTGGACTCTGCTCCTCTTGTAAGAGGTGGTCTACGGCTGCTTGCAAGTGAACTCTGGAGCGGATCATCTCTAGTGTGAACCCCATCTGCACTAATCACCGGAAGCTAAGTATTTACGCATCAACAACCTTTTGCATAATGTCTTTCATTTAATGTACGTGTTATTACATTATTTAGCGCACATTGTCATATAATACTAGGGCTGGCCCAAATTATTTGAATATTCGAAAACTCGTTTCATGTTTTAGTATTCGAAGCTCAATTTAGTATTGAGCTTCAGTAAAAAATAAATTTTCTTGGGGGGGGGGGGGGCTTTAAAAAAAAATCAGTAGTAGCTTTAACTGCAATATATTTTGCCAGAAAATAATATGAATGAATATGCTCATGTAAGGTCTGCGATGGCACATCGGACAGCTGATTTGGAACGGAAGAACAGCTGTTCGCTTCCACAGGAAAAAAGTAAGGAACTCTGACTTTATTACCGTTCAAAAGTTATTAAAGCATCTACAAACTACGCAAATTACTGTCTCGGGCCACAAACTCGTTTTCAGGGAATACATTGGGATTATTAATGTTGTTTTTGATGGTGTATTTTTTTAGAACGGGTATTCGAACTTGCTCTGAAAATCAAACAAGTATTCGAAGCCTGTAGAATGGTATTCGGGACAGCCCTAGAGCATACGCCCATATGCTCCGCCCATTACAGTCTGCTGCTATTGTAATGTGGGCTGACAGAGGAAAGTAGCATTATATCTAATAGATTCTGGCTGTTACGGTATGCGCTCCATATTAAGCATGAAAATAACCGACTGACGCTCTGTAATGTGAACGATGGTAGATATTGGGAGCAATTTGCTCGCCAATTTTTCCTCACCAAACTGTCTGACAGCCTTTCCATGCACTTGACTTTTGTTTACAATATCATATTTTAGTTTTGCCTTTTTGAACGCGAACCAAACCATCTATAAAACAAAAGAATGTATCCGCTCTCATATGGTGCGCACCAAAGAAGCGTAGTATTAGGTGTGAACACGACCTTAGACATACATACCTTGGCATATTCGATCTTTAATGTGCAGCAGCCAGAATAGATGTCTGCCCCATTCAGAGAGGCTTTGGCCCTCTGGGCGCTCTGGACCGAATCAAATGTGGAAGCAATGAGTTAAGGAGAGCTCTGATTATATGAGGTTTTGGAGGGTATAATTTAACATTGACATATTGTACAAAAACAGAGTTTCCAAATGGAAAGGCCCATGACCAATAAAAAAGGCAATTCTATAAAAGGATATTCCACCATGGCCTGAACACCATTCTTTCTGAAGATGACGATCCTCTGTACAGGACCACAGTTGTTACAAACGGTGTAGAGTACATCCTGCACAGGCACACAGACAGTAGTAAGCAAACTAAATGCAATGCATGTCACCTTTAAAAAAACGATCACACCATGAACCCACACTAAAACAAACTTCTGCTCTATTTGTTATCTAAGTTTAGATAAGATTGCTAGATTTTGGCCATTTCTCTAAAAAATTATTCTCACAACATCCCAGTAATTGTGACAAATACAGTAGGCTATATATAATAAATGATACGTGTCATATATATAATCTAAAAAAAGAAAGGTTCACGTTATTTGCATTATATAAAGAAGATGGTGCAGAAGAATAGATCAGTATGCTTTAATATAATAATATAATTCCTTCATTTTTCATGAAGCCAATTTGAATCATGGCTCATATTTGTCCTGAAATTGACACTGCTGTCGTAAAGCGCAGCTTATTGTAGTACCTAAAGTTATCAGAGCAGGACGGGAGCAACAATTTACTGACCGTAGCTAGACCTTCATCAAGACATAAAAAAGGTGTTTAATCCTGTCAATAAGTTTGAGGTGACGTGACGGACTGGATTTTACTTAAAAACATTTCTGTTTTGTTTATAACCAGGTTACCGTGGTGATGGGGTAGATGGGGTTTAGGATGGTGAGCAGCAGGACATTGTTGACGCTGCGTGTGTCGTCAGAGTCTCCTGGCCTGGAGATCTTCTGGCTGGTGGAGTAGTTGATGAAGGCCGGGTGGCCTGCAATGTAAACCTGGTTCTCTGCTGCATACGTCACAGCATTGCAGGAGCTGTTCATGTCCTCATACTCCACCAGGGCCTGCCGCTTCTTGGGCATCATCACCACAAAACTGAGAAGGAATATGTCAAGAGAAAATTATAGGCAAATGTATTATATATTTATTTCCCCTTTTTTAAGATAATTGGACAGGACTTGGGTTTCTGCGAGTGCCTTTATGAGGTTATTCAGACTGCCCACACAAGGCCGTAACCATTGAGTTGAAATTGGGAGGGGGGAGAGGGGGACAAAATCAGCCTGGGGTTCCTAATGAAAAAAATTCTAAATTTTAAAACATATGTCATAGCACTCTAATTTATACTACATACATTCAAACATGTGGGATGAACTTTTTCATTTATTTTTGAATATAATGTTTTTTTTCTGACTTTTTCCCTTTCTTGTTTTATAGAAGGTAATGGTAGATATGAAAAGAATGAATAATAAAGCAGTACAACATAATACTTGGACATGTTGTGATGATAATGTTTAGAGTAGTTATTATACCTACATTTGATCAATATTATTTCAGGTGATGGTGAAGCATTTCATATTACATCAAAACAAAATGAAGCCAAATATATCATTCTGGCCTTGGTTCACACACATCTGGATCCATAAGACTTGCAGCGAGACTCACAACGTTGAACGTGTACAATAAAGTATCCGGTGCTCTCTTGTTACCTGACGGCCCCAAACTCCTGCAGGGCCTCCACCAGATCTGTCTCCATGATGCCGTCCACCAAGCCCCTGATGTGCACCACCGAGGAGGGCAGCGGTTTATGAGGGTCATCGTAGTTGTCCTGCAAACCGAACACACAGCGTCATGCTTGTAGGCTCACAAAATACTTTCACTTGTAGTGCGAAGGGGATGGAGCAGCCAGCCAGCACACCGACATAATGAGTACATAGCATGCCAGTGTGTAGGAGCCATATCACATGAAATAACCGTTATTGCGTTGGAGATTAGCATCCCAAACTAAGTGACGGGTGCATAAATAGCTGGACTGAGGAGAAAAAAAATATTATTTGTCTTTATATGCACAATGTATGGTATGTTAATCGAAATTGTATTTTTTATTAATCTTCATAAAAGCAGCTGCATGTCATTTAGTAGCCGAGGAATATTATTGAGACTACTCCGTGTCCGCTAGCTAAACCTAACCGAACTGACGTTAACGTGAATGGGTTTGCTTCATGGTTTGCTTCGATTAGCTAGCTAGCATCTCCTCTATTGGAAAAACATTTACTGGCACGTTTAAGAATAATACCACCACAACGACGAGCCTCACCGTTGTCATTCCTCCCTCCTCAGTTTTCTGTCTTTTCGTCGCTCTGCCTCCTTCTCCGTAGTATCGGCCCGCAGCAGCAGCCATGTTGTCCTATCCCCTGCCGGGCTAGTGCTGCATTCACGGGGTATGGGGGGAAAAAGGGGAATGCCCTTCCTTCATACTGCATTTTCTAGACATGAATACATCTACTCCAATCGTATTCAAACCTTGTGATCACACACCATGATTAGCCTACAACAGTTAACTTGTATCATTCTTAAAAAAAACATTGTGGTTGATATAGACTGATTTATCTTTGCTTAAAACGTTCTATTATTTCCCATGATGGGTTGTGTTGTGAATGCAGCAGCTGAGCGTCACACGCTTTACACGTTACTGTAACCTGTCAATCATAAGTATGAAGGTATGTTCTACGAGAGAAGGTTGGGTAATTTGGTGTATATTATATCTATGATTTGGGTTAACCGTGCAAAACTACCTCTTATATGTCCATGAATACAACCCATTTTATGAATACTAAGTCCAAGCCCAGAAGCACGGCTTACTTGAAGCAAACCTGTAATCCTACTCATAACTATAAAAACTTAACCAAACAGCAACGACCTTCACTCATTGCTTCCTAACCGGAACCGGATGATAACATTTACATAATCTAATATGATTTTTAAGAACATGCTACAATGTTTGATTGTTTTGTTTTTACCTTAATGACACTGCATTGCTTGCAATTAATAAAAAAATGCAAAGCTCTGAAAACCAGAACATAGTCTACTTCATGCAAACAAAAGTTACCTGAAAATTGAGTTAGTTGCTGCATTTTCATTTAGGCTAATTGTGCTTATTCACTCATGCCTTGATTTGTTTAGTTTTATATCTAAAGGAACATTCCAACGCAATGTACCTTAAAATAGTCTGTAGAAGAAAAAAAAAAGTCCTGTCTACTGTCAGACCTGTAGTGCAACTAACCTTTGTAATACACTAAAACTCAGGCTCATAAGATAGTATACAGGTGATACTCTTATTATTAGAATATCATGGAAAATAAATTGGAATTGAGGCAATAATTCATTCAAAAGGGGCCCAAATCAAGTACTGAGTACATATGGATGATTATACTTTGTAGAGGGCCGACATTTCTGTATTTAAAATCCCTTCTTTATTGATTTCATGTAATATTCAAATTTTCTGAGATTTTGAATTTGGGTTCATAAGCTGTTAGCTATAATAATAAAAACTATAACAAATAAAGGCTTGAGATATCACACTTTGCATGTCATTAGTCTATATAATATATTATTTTCACCTTTTAAGTTGAATTACTGAAATAAATGAACTTTTGCATGATATTCAAATTTTTCGAGTTTCACCTGTATATCTCTGAGAAGTGTCAATCTGGCTTTGCACTGCAGCACTGACAGCTCTGCTCAGAGGGCCGACCACTGACAGCGGAATTCTAGTCCAAGTCCTTTTAGAACTTAATACAGCACTGTATAGCCATCAACTCACCCTGCTTCAATGCAAGGTCTGTCTTTTTCACGTAAACACCCAACATTGTTTTTGATCCTTTTAAGAATCTTAAAGCCAATATACATGTTGTTTTTTTAGATGCATAATCCTAAAATGTATCTTCAGTTTAACATCAAAAACAGAAATCAATCAGAACAAATTCCCTAAATATCATGTCATATTATCTCACAAACAATCTTGATATTATTTCATATCCATAGACAGTCTGTCTTCTCCGGCTCCGATGAGGAAGACATTTAGTATTCAAACAACCAGTGTGGACGATGAATCCAATAGAGACACACTCTGGGAGTTAAAATTTCAATGTAATTATGACAACTTACAATAAATTACAACATATTTTTGTCCATATCAGCTCAAATACATAAAATTACAAAGACATTCAATTACACCATTGATAAATTAACTGAAACAACTTCAGGGGTGAATGAATCATCACTTTCAAAAAGTCACACTCAATGGCAGATAATACTAGGTACATTTCTTTTTCATTTCACAGCTTATTAGAAATGCATTGCCTGTGGAATTCTTTGTCAATTTTACAATGGGTCCATCTAGTGCATTTTTTTAATCATTAATATTATCAATCCTTATAGTGAGATCAGATTCAGTAGGTGCAAAACATTATACTCAACAATGCCTGGTGTGTCACATATAACTCAACACAGACAAATACAATTGATCAGTGAGAGATATTATAGAAAAGCAGCTTATCTCCCAAACTGTAGATTTGAACTTAACTGTGCTCAGTTTTTCATACCACGGCCGCAGAAAGCACTCTCTTCTGATTGGCTGATAGTTCAAAATCATACGACAAGACAGCTGAGACACTTGTAGTCAACAGTTAAACTGCTGTTCTCAATCTGTGTACGAAACCCGGAGGTAACCAAAGCAACAGCCATTTACTGTGCACTATTACCAATTAACTGTAACTGGTCAAACATACCTAACTATGGGTTAATGCTTACTGACGACAAACAGACTAACAGATGACAGTTTGAGCGCAGCTTCTCTTTTTGCCTGTGACAAGTGGCCTTGGTCTAATCGTAACTACGATATACAAAAATAACAGAGCTCACTGCTTTAGCAAAAGGAGAGTTGATGCACATGAGCAGCTTGCCACTTTATATGTGTAAAAACAGCTGTTGTTGGTGTTCTTATTTAATGAACATGCAAGGCAGTGTAGTCCGACCAAGCCCCTAGAAGCAGGAGGAGAAACAAGGCCAAACTTGAAATTCAGGGTATGAGCCATTAGGCATCAAGTCAGTGTCAAGCAACATCCAGTGACTTCATACAGTACATGCTGACCATTCGCTCTCCTTTATCAACGACTGTCACTGCATGGTATTAAGTCCACTTAGGTTAACATGAATCAGTGCTGTCACAATCAATTATACGGACTGGAGCCGTCCTGCAGTGGATGTGACATACAGATTTGCATGTGCGAGTCTGGATATGAGCCATGGCAGCAGTTGTTGTCAAACGGTGATCAGTTCTCTCAGTAGTAGTTACTTTAACAGTAAGTGGGAATGTCCTGGTGATGTGTTGTTTGCTCCGGTGCTCTCTTTAGAAGCCCTTTATATGGCAATAGGCCTCCAAGCTGGAGAAGAGAACATAGAGGAACCACAGTCCAAAGAAAAGCAGGGACGTGAGGATTTTGGGGATCCGTGGGCCTCCCAGTTCGCCCCCTATGGACGGCCTCCGGCGTAGCATCAACACTCCCATGGTGAAGAAGGCAAAAATGGTGAAGAGTGTGACGGAGAAGGCCAGCGAGCCGGGGTCCACGCGGAAGGGCTTACCTTTGACTTCCCAATACACAGCCGATATGGTCCAGGCCACCCCAATGCCCAAAAACACATTTACCGCGTTGCTTCCTGTGACGTTTCCTATACATGCATCTGCATATTGGTCCTGGGTGGCAGCCACTTTACTGGCAAAGGTATCTGGGAAAATAAAATAGTAAAATCATGGAATGAATGGACAATACTTCAAAGGTTTAATCCAACAACAAGCTAAAACTTTTGGAATACATGAACTGACTTTGGCATTGCTGTCTGTGGGGATTTACAGTACATTGCAACATAATCACTTACCAGGAAGTGAGGTCCCCAGTGCCACAAAGACCACCGCAGTGACAGAGTCTCTCAGGCCCACGGTGCAGCCAAAGTGGGACGCCACGTCTCCAATAACAGCCGTCAAGAAACCAATGACAGAGATTGACACAATGAAGCACGCCCAGCCATTCCAGTACTCGGTGGGTGGGACACAGGCAAACAGGATCTTCCAGAAAATGCACAATATGTGCATGAAGTAGTCAAAGCAGTTGGGCCTTCGCTGCTCCTCATCATCGCCATCGCCTGTTTAAAAAAAAAGACACAGTGAAGATCAGTTAAAACAAAGCAACCAATTCACGCTTTCATCCACAAGAGATAAAGTCTCACTTTGGGCCAGTCAGGAACAAGCTTACAGTATTTCATTGTGTTTAATGGGGAATCCTTTGTTCTAATGTGATTCGTGAAATAACAATTTCATAATGGCTCCGTTCGTAAAAGCCTTATATTCAATGGCTGGCCAGACATGAGAGTTGTGTTGATCTTCTCACCTAACTCTTCACTAAAAAATATTTTAAATTGTTAAACCACATGCTTCTTGAATATGCCACACATTCAAAACTAGCAGCAGTTGGGAGATATACTAAAGAGTTATATCCATTCTCTATTTATTGTTGGTAAGATGAGACATATTGTGGTCTTGTTCGTGGTCGGAGTAACATTAAACAATAAACATCTATTCATCGATGCTAAAATCCATGCTGTTAAACATAATCAACATGAAAGAAAGGAGAAGTGAATAGTGAGCTTATTTTTATCCTTGGTCCAATCTGTAACTTTAGCAGGTCAAAATGCAGTCACAAAGGCAGAGAGATAAAATATCATAAGAAACAATACACACACATATATATATATATATTAGGGCTGTCAAAAGATTACATTTTTTATCAGATTAATCACAGGATTCTGTGGATTAATCACGATTAATCACGATTAATTTTACCATTCGAAATATGCCTGAAAAATTCGAATTTTCTCTGTATATTGTTGTATGAACGGGTAAGATAAATGACAGAAGGTGGATATGTACATTTAAAATTAGTATGTTTATTAATTGAAAATCCAAATGATGGTTTTAATACTGAAAGTAAATTTAAATCAAACTAAAATATATAGGCCTACCTACCAAACCATAATTCAATTGGTCTGTCTCTTTACTATGTCTTTGGGCAAATATAGGATAGGCTATAGAATGGCATTTATTTGGTGAATCTATAGGTTGTGCATTCTTGAATACAACTTGATTACAGTGTGTGTGTGTGCGTGCGTGCGTGCGTGCGTGGGTGCGTTTGTACGCGCGACCGCTTCCTAGGGGACTGTTCATGTGTGCCAGGAAGCCGACGTTATGTTGATGTCTGATCACACACACCTCTGAAAACTGCAGACGTTTGTGTCCTCGCGGGCTCTGAACAGAACAGAGCGGACAATGTTTCTCCTCCTGTTGCTCCCGACATCAACTGTCACCCGCGGTAGTTGATTTGATATACTATCTATGCCCCCGACACAGACGTGGCCGTTAGCAGTTTAAAACCTTAAAACACGGCATGGGCTAACGTGCTGCTATGTTTGGCTGCGCGCAGCTACTGATCCTGGGTCAGCCACAACGATAGAGTGACTGTAGTGCAGAGCCGGTGGGATGTACGGGGCGGATCATTCTGCACATGCGTTAAATGCGTTAAAAAAATTAACGCCGATAATTCCAGAAATTAATCACCCTGCGTTAACGCGATAATTTTGACAGCCCTAATATATATATATATACACACACACACACATAGAATACTGTATATATCTGACCTGCACTGACAGTGACTGCCTCAATGAACTGCTCTCTCCACGAATGAGTGCCAAGCAATACAGACAGGTTTGTGTCCTTCAGGAGTTTGTCCACTGTGTTCTGTAAGAAAACATGAAAGCGCTCAGTGATTTCATAGCTTACATTAATATACACAGAACAGATGGGTTCACATTTCCACTTCGGCTTCACTCAGAAATGTTAACTTAGAATGTCAAAAGGTTTTAAAATGCCAAACAGCAAAATAAATTGTCTTGTCATTTTAAGCTATCCTGGACACAATCTTCAATCTTTTATTCTCGCCTGAGTAAATCAAGAAAATAACATTCCAAAAGTGTAATCTCGCTCTGTGTGTGTGTGCATATCATTGATATTATTGTATATTTGGTTTGGTCTGGCAGCTGTGGCAATTTGACATTTTTGTTGCCTTTTGTCTTTTTATGTATCTGACGCAACCTGGGCCCAGTGTGAAATCCAAATATGAATATTAAAAATTAATTAATAGAACACCCACAATAAATTGAAATGGAATTTACAGCTAAGTGATCCAAAAATTCCACACACACACACACACACACACACACACACACACACACACACACACACACATTGCCAACTCATATCAAGATGCATATTATGCATGAACAAAGTTGAGAATTGAAAAAGAGTAGATGATAATATACAACAGTTTTGTATCAGGAAAGAATCACAAGAAAAATGAGAAAATGAGCTGAGGAAACTCTTAAGCAGTCCCATGACACACAGCATGCTGGTAGTAACTGTACCTGGTCCAGCACTCCATTGGGAGTCTGATGTGAAAGATGATGCAAGCTGGTTAATGAACTGAAACACATCCCTCAACTTTTTCACACCTAAACAAAGTCATTCTTTGTCTGCAACAACCCCAACCCCTGAACTGTGTATGTTTCTAAAGCTTTAAAGAGACACTGCAAGGGAATAGGGTCAACTATTTCATTTATGGAAATCATTTGTGTCTCTTTAAAACCCATAACAGACAATGTTTAGTCAAATAAAAAACTACATTTATGAAAGAAGACATGATGTAAGGGAAGCTTAATAGACAAAAATCTCGAAACCTCCCATTGCTTGAAAAAATGATGTCTTCACAGACATGAGCTTCACCTGAAATATACTAGTCTGTCCCTTGTATTGAGTGGTCTATTTGTCAGAGTACACAGTTGGTTTAGTGCTATTAGTGTAATGCCTTCTATATGCCCATCACAAACCTTGAACTCACAGGACTCCATAATGATGACCTCTAGCCTGCTGTGCTCTCCTAGAATAGGTTTGCCCATCTCAGAGATCCTCCGAGCGTCCTCCTCCTCAGGGGTGGGCTTGCCTGTGAGGTAGCATGGATGTAGAACTATTATGTCCAAAGTAAATCGGGTCATTTACAGAACACACGCATCTGAAAACTCAGCCAAGGGGGTGATAAATTGAAAAAAATAAAAACATTCCACACTCTGCACTCACGTTCAAGGTATTTTGAACCATTTTTAAAGGTACTGTGTGTAACATTTATAAGAGAATCCATATTGATATAATTAATGTTGAAACAGGCCGAGATAACTTTTTCTTATACCCTGAGTTGAGTGCATATTTTTTTTTTACAGACTCAAACCCCCAATCATGATCTTAACCCTGACCTTACCAAACTATAACTCAAAGCAAATGATTGGCAGATCGTGTTGGGTTGTTGGGGGTGTGACTTAAATAACTGCCTGCAAGTTTCTGTTCAGGAAAAAAAAGTCAACAATAGAGTAGAGTAGAGAAGATTTTAGATTTTTTCTTTTTTTTTTCATTTATTAATTTTGAGAAACACATCAACTTGACTGACCAACACTTGTCTCATTGATGGCCTATGCAGATTCTCAATGTCACAATAATATGTTGGCATATGTTACAAAATGCCGCACATTGCACCTTTAACAGCCAAACCTACACCCAAACTATCTTACCCTGGTTTAGCAGCAGGGCTGTGAAGACAGACAGACAGACAGAGAATGATTCAACACAATATAACACCAATACATGTAGGGCCTAACATTGGAGGGGCTTAAGACGATCAAAAAACCAATAGGAAGAAAATAGCTATGCTCTTTGTAGCAGCTCAGAACGGGCATTCACAGTGGCCCTCATTTATCAATTTTGCGTGGAAACTGGTGCAGATTCTGGCGCAAATACCTCCCTACGCCAGGTATCGCGTGGGATTTATCAAACAGGCGTATCTCGCCAATCTCAGCGTACGCCAGGCCATTATTGATAAATGCGGCGGATGAAAACTAGCGTATCACGCCCCTATATTTTCTCAGTTTAGAGGCCTCGCCCAGAGGTTTTACGGCACTTCCCTGAAGAAGAAATTGACAGAATAACAGCGAAAGTAGAAAAAAAAGAGTTTCATTTCGGAGCATTAGCCTACAAGCAGCATCAAAGAACGACAGAAGGCAGCAGTTAGGAAGGAAATAACTGCTGCGGTCAACAGCGTTGGTGTTGACTCAAAATCGCCACTAAAAAAAGCGTGTTGCTGTTCTGAAATGCAACCAAATGGGGGTGCGGGGCTGCGGGCATAATATAAGTGGTGGAGGAGAAAAAGACGCACCAACTGTCCGATAATGGTCCCCATAAAATAAATACAGGTCTGCAGAGATTTGAATGATTAGAATGTATTGGCCCTTTTAGATAGCACTATTCAAAAGGGTTTTAAAAACTAAAAATAACACATTTAGCGTTTTACTGTATGACAGCATGCGCTTGGCACGAGTGGTCAGCCCGGCCGTCAGCTGCACAAGCCGACCCGGCAGCGATCAGCTGTGAGAGCGCCCACCGTCCTGCTCCACCAGCAGATAGGAACAACGTGCCGGTTAACGGTGGAAATAAATCGCTCGCTTTAGCATTAATGACACATTAAAAGAGGAACTAACATCTACAAAGTGCGTCAAATAAATAAAATGTTAAGCTGAATGTTGTGCCGTGTATTTTTTTGTATCATAAAGAGCAGTGTATGTCTACTACATATTTAATACTTAGGCTAACATTTTGAATGAATGCAGCCCCCGTGCCTCAGTGTCCCCCCAGCTGCTCCAAGACGGAGACAACTGCCCTTACGCAGTCCCATGCAGCGCTCCTAAGTGGCCGCTGTGCGCACTATTGAATCAGCTCTCCTACTCAGTTGCACACCATAAGCTGCTAATTTTTAAGTGATTAATATCTTTATTTCGGTCTTATTTGCACTGCATTTGTATTATCTTCTAATAATTGTCCAACAAAGTCATCGGCTACCCGGCACAGCCTGCACTGCGAGTCCAAGCTGTTTTCAAATTTGCGTACACGAGCTGAGAGCTGGCGTGGGATTTGAGCGTACCCTACGCTCACGTCCATATTGATAAATGCCGAGATTTGCGTGGAAATGTACGTACACCCATTTCTCTGGTCTACGCAAGATTGATAAATGAGGGCCAATCAGTGTAACCTCACTGCAGATAAATTGTCTAATGAAATAAATCACCCACACATTACAAATGATCTTATTAGTTACTTTTAGCCTGCATTAACAAACACATATCCCATTCCTTTTAAACCATGGATCAGTGAATGGCAGCGTGTAATCTTGGGTTACTGGCTGTGACGCAGGCGCCCAACATTCAGCCTCCTGTCAAGCAGCTTTTATTGTTTTGAAACTTGGACGTCTCTGCAATCTTTTTGGACTTTTCTATTTTATCTTTGTGTGAACAAACCATTTTTCTTTCAGTATCAACTCATATTGCCTTATTCTGTTGCCATATTCATGAAATGACGTATTGTCGTATAGACATTTAGAATTACATTTAAAACACAATTACCTGAGAGTCCTCGTTTCAGCCATTTGGGGTCCTCAAGCACAATGAAGAAGTTCTCCTGCTTCTCGTACTCCTCCACATTTATTATGTGCACTTTTAAGATCTGACTGGAGAGATGCACGTACACACGCATGGCCAAACACACACACACACACACACACACACACACACACACACACACACACACACACACAGCACAAATACAACACATGTATTAATATTTTTTCTATGACAAATAATCAAGTACTATTAAATACAATGAAAAATAAAGTGCATGAATACACAGTGCCTCCACAGCTTAAACATTTGCTGTACCATCTAAATCACATCGCAAATTGAATCCCCTGAATAATTCATCGGAATGGACCTTTAAATAATTCAGGCTTAAACGTAGGCTCTTTCTCCTCAGCGTGCCAAAGAAATACAGCTAAACTAAATGTACCTGTAGCACAACAATACGCTGCTTAATCAATGTCTCTATAGGACATTTGTCAAATTCTTTGACAAATCTTCGTCATCTTGTGAAGGAGAGTATACATGAGCACAGTATAAAGATATCAGAAAAAGAAAATAAAAAATGGGGCAACACACAGCCATACACATTATGTCCATTACAAATGAATTGTCATACCTTTGACTGTGCAGCATTTATTAATGGGCTACTATGTTATATAACACACGTCTTTCGCTAAGTGTACAATTAGTCCATTTGCAAGCACAACTTATATAACCTGAAATGTTAATGGGAAAATGATCTGTCAGCTTACATGGGGTGACTGCAGGTTCCCACACCTGATCGGGGCTGGGATTATCTTTGGGTGTCAAGTCCTCGGGTAATTCTTTCTTAATAGGACCTCCTCCACAGGGAGAGGGTGACTGATAACCCATAGCGGTTCAGGTGCACCTTTTACTGTAAGCACTACTGGGCCAAAGTACGAGCACTGACGGTGCTTTGTGTCAGTACTGCTGCTGTGAGAAAGAGAACAGCGTTCTTCTTCATCATTGACCACAATAATGTTCAGACCGTCACACCTGACCACAATTAAGTCTGTCTATCAGCTACCTAGTGTCACTTTTTTGCCTGAAAGAAAAACTGGTGTAAATACACAGCCTAGGCTCTGTAAATGGTGATGTAAACAAAGGGTATGTAAACAAAGGGGGCCACCGTAGCTAGCAACATGCTTGTTTAAAGAGCCCCTAGGCTGTGTATTAACAACAGATTTTTGTGAACACATTTTTAAATGTATGTTCTAGGGTAGAAACTAATGGGCCTGTGGTTGAATACCAAACACATGGTAATGAGAGACGTTTTTGGTATTTTCTTGAGCTTAACATTTACAAAAAGGCATAATGTCTGGCACTTTATCCATCTTGGACAAGAATAGATTGATGAATAGATTAGATTGATGATCAAGGGAAATACAGACTCCTTCAGACTCAATGGCCCATAGGGCTTCTTACCCAGTCAATGCCTCTGGTTGTTGACTCATAAGCCTCACCTGGTCTGTTCATTGGTGAACTCCAGCTCCCCTCTGGTCTCCTCATAGTCCACCCCGGCCCTGGCACTGCCGTCCTGGGTGTGGTACGGCAAAGCCACGGTGCCCCTGGAGCCCGAATTCCTCACCACGGTCACTGTCAGTGTGCCCGTGCTCTCACTCACCCGCAGCACCTTCTGGCCAAAAGTGAAGATGCCAGCGTGGTCGTCATCCAGGATAGTTATGGTGGCCACCAGCGGCTCCACCAGTCGGCCCTTGGGTGGGGTTCCCGTCCCTTCACTCCCACCCTGCTCTAAGCGGAGGTTGTGAAGACGCACAAAGAAATGCTCGTCCTCCTCAAAGATGTCGTCATCCAAGATCACCACCTGGAGAGCATAGAGTGTTGTATGGTCAGTCCCTTCATGGAAGCATAAGGCCATAACAATGTCAGGGCTGGTACGGCCCTATGCATACCACCTATTCCAAGCTCCAACTGATAACACACTCTGAAGTATGAGGGACAGATCCCGACTAGAGTTGGGCAATAAATACATTTTTATATTGAAATTTATTAGGGTTTCTTTTGCTCCTTCGGGATGTTTCCAGGCGTCAATCAATTGAGCAGTGCACGTGGAGAGTGTTGAACCCTCAACCAATAACAGCACGAGGCTCAAATGCTACTATGTAAAATACAGCCAGAGAAAGGAGGACTGGGCCGATAAACACTCCACCACATATTGTAGTGGGGCAGAAGTGATCTTTGAGAGGGATTATTTTTGTGTGACTCTATAATTAAATTTTTCATTAACTTGCATAGTGTGCCTTTAAAAGCAAAATTAAAAGTATTAAAGTTGCTATTGACACATTATTTCTATGTTAACCGAAATGACCTCTTTACAGCCCCACTATTTCCCCCCTCCAGCTCACCTTAATCTCTTTGCGGGTCTCGTCCGGCTTAAACACCAGCGTCCCCTCACTGACTTCGTAGTCTGCTCCGGCGTTGGCCGAGCCGTTCTCTGTACAGTAGTCCACATAGAAAGTGTTCTGGCCCGTGCCCCCGTCCAGGACCACCCCGAGGCTCATGGAACCACAGTTCTCCGTGCACTGGTACTGAGCGCTTTCAAAACAGATGTGTGAGCACGTGGCCTTGTCGGACTCCTGGCCCGCGCGGCGCTTGTGCTCGGCGGCGTGCTTCTTCAGTATGTTGCCGGCCCCGATCAGCATGCGTGTGGCCTGCACGCGGTAGAAGGCCCTGCTCTTCTTCTGCTGCACCAGGGCAGAGTAGTTGGCCATCTCAATCAGCTGGTCGATGTCCTTGTCTGGGTATTTCTCCTTCAGGTCTTTCAGGATGCGCACCACCTATATCCAAGAAGGAAGTAATAACACACTGTATTGAGATGGATGTTTTTTTTAGCATGAATGTTCTGTAAATACATTTTAAAAAATGCTCCTGAAACCGATAACTGCTCCAGAGCTAGCCCATTACAGATGAGGTATTAAGGTGTTGATAAAACAGAAAACTGGGTGTACTGTACAGTGTGGTCCCGTAGAGTGTTGAGAGGGATATTCAGCAGAGGAAGGGAAATACAAAACTCAGTTTATAATGACAAAAAGTATTAGAGTTTTCTTGGGACAAAAGTGTTATGCTGTCCAATCTTCAGACTCCTACTGATCCACTTCCTGTGTCTGCACTCATGTCATTCAGACTCCTGCTGGGATTGAATCCTACAAGCCTCTGGAAACCTGATATTCTCCTTACATTCATATTAAGTAGCTTCAACCAGTGAAAAACATTAGATCCACCAGTGTGTCCAACAGCCTGTGAGAAGCATTCTTCCATTCCTCCCTTTCGCTGGTTTGATTTCCGTCGGCGGTTTGGATAGTATCACTGCCCCCTCTCTCTCCGTATGTTTCCTGTCTACCTCTACAGCTTTCCCTCTATCCATTAAAAGCAAAAAATGTCATGCATAGCATATACAATCGAAGGTGCGGCGAATGGCTGCCCCGGTCTCATCGTGCACAGTTAAGACATATTGCTATATTGCAAATGCCGTAGTTATCTATTTCATGTAAATATTCTATTCATATTTTTGAAGATGCCTTACACATTTATGATCAAGGTTTATGTTAAAGGTGGAGTCAGTGATTCTGGAGAACTCTTGTTGTCAAAATCCCTTTTTTGTCAAAATCTGTGAATAGCTCCTCAAGATCTGCTTCCTGTGTGTACACTGAAGACAAATTTGATGTTAATACACAGCCTGGAACCTGTAAATTGGTATGTAAACAAAGGGGTTTGACTTTAGCTCACAGTACAGACTGGTAGCGGATCGCGAGGAGATATTCACTGAAAATATTTTGACAACTAGCATTCTCCAGAATCGCTGACTCCACCTTTAATCCTATGTTTATTGTGTGCAGTCTGACAAATTCCTTGTAAGTGAGCACGTACTTGGCAGTAAAATGCAAATTCTGAATGATGTTTGAAAAAATATCTTTAAGAACAAGTACTTTTTCCTCAATAAAAAATACTTATATTACTCATATTTGAATGAGAAACACCAATATTGTTATTTTAAGGAAGCTCTAATTACTGGATACACAATAGACGGATAGACAGATATTCAATCTTCAATCTCATGTTTCTACAACTAGTGATTGCTCCTGAGCCTTCCTTGTCTTACCTCGTCCTTGTTCTGGTCTGGTTCACTCCCTGTCTGCACAGAGACCGTCACACTGGAGGAGTTTCCGGGGCACGGGCTGCCTTCGGCGGACATCTTTCCATCCATGATCACGTCGATGCCTCTGGGCGCCAGGTCCCCTTCCATCTCCACCACGATGCCGTGCCTCTTGTCGGCGCGGTAACGCTTGTGCATGTATTTGTAGAAGAGCAGGCGGCGGTCGGCGATCCAAGCCAAGATCACACACACAGGAAAATAGAGCAGTGTCACAGCGGCCTCCCACACCTGAAAAGACAGGCAATATTAGCATTACATGATTTACACTCTCTTTGGTTTTGGTTTTTTCAAATAGTTTTTATTACGTTTTTCAATAGAATACTGCAAAGAACAATCACAGAAAAACTGCAACAGAACAAAAAAGAATAAAGGTGACCATATGAGTTCTGTTATTCTTTGACTTTGATGTCATGCAAATCTTGCATAGGCCTACTTTGCACATTCATTTATTCGACTAATAATGGCAACAGGATAAAAGCATGCTACAATTAAGTAAAACAGTCAAGCAGGAAAGAATGAAGAGAAAAAAAGAGAATAGTAGAGAGGGCAGAGGTAGAGATGAGGAGGGCCACTAGTCTAGGGTGTTTGCATCGAATGTGTTCGCATAACGATTTACACTGTTGATGTGTTGGACATGTGTTTACAGTTCAGTCAACAGAAACACACCTCTACGATTCCGGGTGAGATGACGGCCAGTATGAGGTAGAGCCAAATGTAGGCGAAAATACTCCAGAAAGCTGTGATAAAGAAGACTCGCAGGTGTTTGATCTTGCGATGCTCTCCGTCGGGGATCACCCACACACAGATACCGATGATCACGAACATATTGAAGGCAGCGCTGCCCACTATGGTGCCCGGGCCCAGCTCCCCCGCATCAAAGTTGTGCCCAATCACCTTTACACATGCAAGGAACAAGAAAAGACAAACACAATTAATGACCTTTTTTTCAACACGAAGTGACACTGCATTTAGGGGTGGAGTCAGCAATTCTGAAGAATGCACGTTGTCAAAATCCCTTTTCTGTAAAAAGAAACAACTTTTTCAATATTCAAGATTCTGTAAACTGGCATGTTGCTAGCTACGGTGGTCCCCCTTTGCTCACAAACCCTTTGCTAACTAACATACCAGTTTACAGAGCCTAGATTATGTTATAACTTCAGATTTTGTTTTCAGCGCACAAACATTACGGACAGGAAGCAGATCGTGAGAAGATTGACTGATTTTGACAAAAAGTGCTTTTGACAATTTTGACTCCACCTTTAAGACCGATGTGTCGTTGATTGAATATTATTGTGGTGGCAGTTTTGCATATGATATATCTCTGGACTCAAATGTTGGAATACTTATTAATGCAATAGGAAACATTTGCTATAAACTTGTATAGACCTTAGTGCAATGATATATATATATATATTGAATGTGTTTTTAGTTGTAAACTGAAATGTAGATTCCTCAAATGCGTATCCAACAAACCACTCAGACGGGCCCCTCTCTCTCCCCCCCACCATCCCCTCTCAATCTCCCGTGTGGAGAGTAGCCAGCCTGACTATACATTTGAAAGAGGACAATGTTCCTGCAGACAGCCTCCTGCTGTTCTAGGTCAGCCTGCCCCACCCACGATTATAATATGAATGTATATCTCAAACCTGTCTGCCTCCCAACCTGTCTCCCCCTCCTTCCCCCCACCCAGCCTTACCTGTCTACCTGCCTCCTTCCTGTCCCTACGATGTCCTTAAATAGTTCAGGATTACAACTTACGTGTGTTGGAACTAGTGACCACTCCGCGGAGTTTTCTTGCTTATTGATTGAAAATAGACCTGTTTCCTACTACAACGTATCACTGTTGCTTTGATTTTCTCACCACATTATGTTCTTAAATTATTCATTCATCTGTTCATTTTCTTAATGACATACCTAACTGCATGTCAATATTTGCTGTGACATTCTTAGCAGCACACACACATTTTTTTAAGAAAGTAAAAACAGTTTGTGACCAGCACATTAATGAGTGTAGTGTAAGTGTTAAGAGGATGTGAACTGCCTTTGTGTACCTCAATAACAGAAAGCAGGATCTCAGGAGCAGACGAGCCCAGGGCCATGAGTGTGAGGTTGGACACAGTCTCGTTCCAGATTCTCACTGTGGTTACCGTTGTTTCACCGTTGGGTTTGGTGATGGTCACCTCTTTCACCTGAACAAGAACACATTAAGATACGGTTACCACATTAGATACTGTAAACAAAGATAACTGAGTCTGACTACAGTATACTCAAAACATATTGCTGCTTCTAACACAAAGAACAGGAGGCTGTGGATGAATTATAAAACCAGCGTTAATGAGAAATCATTGTGACATTCCTGCTACGGTTGGGGGGGAGACACGGTAACCCAGGTTATGTAAAAATAGCCTTAAATTATCATCATTAAAAAAGGCTGTTGTGTATGTGTGCAGATTTATAATTAATGCCTTGAAAGTGAGAGTCAGTGTCCAGTCGCTCATTAGAAAGAAAACATGTGACTGTTGCTGACCAATGGCCGCTGTGGAATAATAGCGCAATAAATGTCTCATAATTGTCTCAGGTCAGTCCCAATTTGAGAGGGTAGAATCGATCTATATGGGGTTAAGGTGGCTACGAGGACCATATTAAATATTTCTGAAACAGTCTCATTGTTCCTCTGATGATTATAAATTATATGTAATTCTGCTTATAATGAATGCTATTTTTCCATAGTTTTTCTTAATGCCTTGGTCCAGATATGCCCACTCAGGAACAACAGCTGGCATCGTAAAACACACTACTGCTTCTTTCTCTTGGGTGTGCAAGATTTAACACAAACTGAAAGTTGCTCGGAGAACCTTTAAGGAACGCTCAGTTTTATGTGTCATAAACATGTAGAGTTACCTGAGATGTGATGACTTCGATGGATGCCATGAAGCGATCGGCGATGATGGACACGCCCATGAACAAGTACATGAGAGAGAGGAAGTAGACCACAGCTCTCCCCGTCTGCTCCCCCACCGGAGGGTTGAGGGGCAGCCAGGAGGGCAGCAGGATCCCGGGCCTGCACACCACTTCGCCCGCACACACCTTCTTTCCCGAGGCGTTACCTGAGGCCTGAGGCTGCTCTGATACCGACCCCCCTCGCTCCACTACCTGGAGTCTGGAGGGGGTGCAGGGGCTGGCCAGCAGGAGGAGGAAGAAGAGGATGAAGACTGGGGAAAGCTGAACGGAGAGGGCTCCCATCATAACCCTGAGTCAGGAGAGGGGCTTAGGGGGGAGGGGGGTCACTGGGGGGGAAACGCTGGGTCAGAGGACTCACCTGGAGGAACACAGGAAGGCACAGATTCTGTAAATAAGATAAGTAAATAAGAATACACTGGGGAAGGCAAGTGCCCTAAAAGGGACCTGATAATACATTTGCACCACCTCAGCCTCTTGGATACAAAACAACTCTGCAGACAGGAGTGAGACTGTGATCTATTTATCCTCTACAACCTAAACCTTAACCTACTTTCCTTTTATATCTAGCAATTTTGAGAGCAATTTTAATACAAGTATGTTGATGGTAATCCTCTAATACCCAGCAGTTGACTGTCAAACCACAGACCCATGCATAGTGTGTCAGGGACTGTGTTGATATTTAGCCACATGCGGGATTTTATTTGACTTTTACCACCACTGCCACAAAGCCTTCTTATTAGCATTTCAAAGTAAATTGACCTTTTATAGTAATCCTAAAGGCATATCAAAATGACCTCTAAGAAACTAAAGCCAGGAGGTCAGCCTGTCGCTCCTGTTGTTATCATTCTCTAGAAGCAATCGCTAAACCCAGGCGGTGAGAATGACACTGTCTGAAGCACTGTGTCAACATCTCTGAATGCCACTGGAAAGCGAGAAAACACCAGAGGGCCAAATGCATGTGTCTTTAGAACCACAGCTAATGGTGGTATGATATCTGTAGATAAAACTAAAATTCTGTGTAGGCCTACTTGATATTTGAATTCCTAATTTCTTTATTATCTCAACCATTACAACTTAGGCTAACCTTGATCCGTCACTGTCCTCGTTGACAAACATCACTGGTAAGCTGCATGAGTTACCCGTGTGTGTGCTACTATAACTTATTTATTGACCATTACAGGTATCATGACTCATCACTGAGTTGTGATGTTACCAAGCCTTCCACTGCTTCCAAATGCATGTCTTGTTCCCTGTGTGATAGCGTGACATGGAAGAATGACTTAACACTAACTTGGTTAGCATGTGTGTCGTGTGTCGTGTGTGTGTTTTGGATGAATAAGGTTGAGCGCACACATGTTAAAGTGTGGTGGGTAGGTGACAGTGTGGGGATGTATGGGTGTGATTAGAGCAGATAGGTAGAAAGCTTTGAGTGCTCCTCCACTCCCCCTGTACAGGTGACACTGCAGCATTGTGAATTGTAAGTTGAAACAGATACTGGGGTGCTGCATCTTTGATGCAGCCTGAGCTCTGCCAGCTCATTATGGAGTTGTGATTCAGAAACACAGCCCAGAGGTCCAGCCGCATCACATTTCACTTTCCAAGGCCTGCTATGGTTACCACGACCTCAGACAGAGGGCCACCTTACACCAGCACATGTTGAGGGGAGGTAGGCTCAACCAAAATAGCTTCCACAACGTTCATATCTAAACAATAGTGATGTGGCACAGGGCGGGAGACTAGTAGTTTATATCTTCTTGTCAACACAATACTTGAACGATGGCCAACTGTAAATATCATACTGTTAAGAGCACAAGCTTTGTTTTTAACATGACAGTGAAGTATTTTACATTGAACCAACCCAACAACCATATGCACTCAATACACACACAGTCAAACTCCCATCACACCCCCAATCAAAAAGATTAAGTGGTAAACAAACAGCTCCAACTTTTAGGAGGAAAGCCTGGCAACAATAAAGTTTAAGAAGACTTTGCATGGACTCTTCAGAGTCTTGCACACATAATAATGTGTTGTATATGGTGAAAATTGCTTTAATTTCTTGCCAATGATCTGTAGAACCCAAGAAGAAGGCATTCTATGAGTGCTATGATCAACAGAGCAGAGCCGGACAAGCTGGATCCATTATTGATTCATGCATTCACCTAAATATAGCAGGGTATCTCTTCCTTTCATGTTCCTCCTACGAGCAGCCCTCTAAGCATCCTTTAGAAGAGGAGTCATGGTAGATTTATCGGCCAGACATAAAGGCAGTACCTCCTGGTCCTTCCAGTTAAGAGACTGAGTAAATAGGGAGCCAAATGGAGAGATTTACTGCCACTCCCCGCCCTTGCCTGAATAGATCAGAGCCTTCTTCTACACTGTCACTGATGATTCCGGTCAACTTTTCTGCAGGATCAATGTTCCCTGAAAAAGCTTTTACATATGGTCCTTTTTAAAGATGAGGCAAGTGAAAAACATATCGTGTCCAAACATACATTTAGGAAGGGATTTCACGCCATCTTCATTCAAGCAGTTGTTGTACCTGGGAGAGGGGGAAGGTGGGGTGTCGACAGGCACAGGAACACTAAACTCATCTCCACTTACTGCCTCTGACACGGCCACTGTCTCTCAGCACCACTGATAAGTGATTGCCTGGGATTATCTTACACTGTTACGAGTGCCAGCTAAAAAGGGAATTAGCGCCTTGAACAGTTTAATATTTCCTACCTGTGAACTACATTCCTTCTGACAAGCAGAGCACTCAGGTCTGAATTAATAATAATCAATAAATGCTACCTTGTTTAACCCTGACACAAAGCACTGCTCCAGATATGATTAACTGCACAGTAAAGTTAGTAAAAGTGCACCGATCGACCGGAGCCGGGGCCGAGCAGCTTATTTTGCCTTGATCTGTGCTCGTCCGGTCTTCTCTACCAATTAATAAGCTTGTGTCACAACAGGTAAGCCCCAGTACATCAGCTTTCTACATGAAACTAGATCTACCACGTAATGGTTATATGCCTTCGTGTTCCATGCAATTTCCGACCAGTGAAAAAACAGTGGTGGTAAGCAATGCTTTAAAGAAGGTGAAGCTCCCAACAAGCTAAAATATGGTACAAGATCACTGGTACCTGACTACATGTAAGGTCGAAGAAACCTTTGACCTCCCCAATCTAATCAGTTCATCTTTGAGTCAGAGTCGACATTTGTGCAAATCCCTCAAAGCGTTCTTGAGATATTGCACTCATAATATGTGAAGTCACAGTGACCTTGACCTTTGACCTTCAAACATTTTAGAATTAATCTTCAAGTCAGCTGTCACTGATCTTTGACTTCTAAAATATATAACATTCATCCTTGAGTCTGAGGCGACATTTGTGCAAACTTTGAAGACAATTTCTAAAACTGCTCTGGAGATATTGCGCTCACAATACGCGAGGTCACAGTGAACTAGACCTTTGACCTTAAAAATTTATTCAGTTTATCCTCTAATCAAAGGGTGAGTGCGCAAAATCTGATGAAAATTGTGTTCACAAGAATGGCCCGGACTTAAGTAATTTAGAGCACTATCTGTAGCGCACAAACTGAACATTTCCTAAAGCTGCAGCTTCACATTAAGCATTTAACTGGCAAAACGTAAGTTGACTTTTATTTTGAAGCAGACAGGAACAGGAACGTAGCATAGCGTTAGTCACACACAAGCAGCAAGACTCCAGTGTGGGAGTTCTACAGAAAGAAGAGGACAGAAAGCTTGGATCTCTGGGCTCATACCAACAATTTCATGAGCATCAGTGGCAGCCGTCAGTCATTCAATTTCAATGTACGCTCGCTATGAAGGGTGTCTAGTTCATCAGCTGCAGTGAGCAGCACAATGGCAGTGACCTCAGCTAGCTTTTGGTGTCCACAGTAAGTGCCAATGTAGCAGTGGATGACATCCCTATATAATACGGCGTTAAGCCAAAGGGCACACTCACACTAGGCCAAGTTGGCCCGTAACGTGCCAAAGCACGATTGTCCCCCCTCCCCACTTCCTTACTGGCCTGTACTCACACTGCTCAAAAAGATCCGGACCTAGGCACGATTGCTTCTCGCCGATATGTCACCACGTCTTAACACGTGTGGATTTGGGATTTGGACCGTAAATGAATCCGATTGCTTTTCAACCGAATTTGCAGCATTTTTAACGCCCGTTGTGGGGAGGAACGTATTGGTTCGTGGGGTACAGTTTCATATAAATTGATGTCAGGTTGGTGCATTACCATCTGTACCGTGCCCAAGCACACCTCTCACAACTGTGCTAGAGATGAGGAAGTGTACCATGCTTGAGTACAGAATGGAGCACTCACACTGGTCAAACTAAATAGACTTTAGAGGGCAAACGTACTTGGGCATGGTACAGACAGCCTCCTATCTGCCAACTAGCTTGCTGACTAGCAGTCGCTGGCAGGGGGCAGGATGTTCAAGCAGTGCTGCAGACATCACTTCCAGTTTGTGAATGGTCTGTCAGGTTTGTAGTAGAGCTATGCAGATCCAAGGATGATACAATTCCACTGCTTTTTACTTAGTAAGAAAAATATGCATAGGCATATTCTATGTGTCTCTTGTTTAAAAGAAATATATGAAAATGCATAGTTTTTTTTTAAATCGCTCTTTTGAGTTACTCCCTTCCTTCTGTACTTGGCTGCTGCTTTTGCGATGTTGCTCGTCATTTGCATAAAGTTCACCTCTGCTTAACTTCAGATTGACGCTTTGGCAGCTCGGAACGTTTCAATTGCAGTTGCTCGCCGCTCCCGCTGCTCTTGGTAGCAAGCATACATTTAAAGTGAATGTCGGTCGCTACCAGTGTTGCACGTGTCTCTTTTGGTGTGAATGAATGTTCAGGAAGTTGGTTTCACCAATGGTTCAACCATTCACACACTCACACTTACACACACACTCACACACACAAACATATTCTCTTCCTCAATCTCCAAACCTAGACAGGCAGGAAGAAAAATGGCACTGACTAACTTGTATGAAATCAACAAAGATCTCCTTTCCAGGATGTACGCTACATGCACAGGTAAACCAGTAACATGCAATGTATCAATTTTACAGAGAGCCAATCTAAGCCTGTGTTTATACTAAATCTTAAATATGCAGTCGTCACCCATTGAAGCCCAGTGCCCCATATTCAGATGGCTCAGTTCAGTATGACTGAAACTCTCTACAAACAAAAAGCTAGTTCATTTATTCATTACATGAGTGTTTCCACTGCCATTGACAGTCCCATCAAAACATTTTCTGCTGGCTGCAAATACAAGATGCTATCAAGAATCAAGGTGTCATTTGTGGGTGAAGCAACCTCAAATACTATCGGCCGAAGACAGCGATGAAACACATGATATGGGTCCAGCATTTGATACGGACAGACAGACATGGCTGACCAGGCATAAGCCTTTATTTCAAAGAGTGTTTCCTTAGATTCTCTGGATGTTTGTGATTGGTCTCTTATCATTGTTTGTTTGCGTTGGTTATTGTTGTTCATATTGACTAGGTCTCCTGTTTCCCTCACTGTTTGTTCTGAAATCATTTGTTCTCCCTTTGTTTCTTTGTATCTAAAGTGAACCGCTAAGATGTCACTAGTTGTTTTGGAAATGTTTCTACTTCAGGCTGACTCTCCCTTTATTTGAGGAAATGCACAAGAGTCCAATATAGGACTTTGTTACAAAGTAGATCCATCCTAATCATCTCATGGATGGCAGCTCTGCACAATCTTACTTTAAGATGATTTAGACTGGGATTAGAGCATGAAAAGAGTATAAAGAGTGTAAAACACATATATTACAGCCCAATGGTCTGTTCAAGTTACACTCGAATCAAGACAGTTAGACGGTGTCTGTCTGACGATTCCTCTGTTTGCAGTCAAAGTAAAGAAAGGAAAGGGATCCATCCCTTTAATAAGTAAAACAGGGCTTTGGCCTGCTGCTATGTGTCTATCAATGGAGCCGATGAATCAGAGTGTAAGATAATCCTATCGGACCACACGGACACACACATACACACAGACACAGACTGGGCCAAGACACTAATGTGGCATTTTAGTATTTTGTGGATGTCTCAATGTCAGTGATTCTGGGGAACGATTGTTTTTTTGTCCAAATCAGTGAATACCTCCTGACGATCCACGACATGTCGGTATTGTGCTGGGAAAAAAATCAGTGTTAATACACAGCCTAGGTTCTGTAAATGGACATGCTAGCTACGGTGGGTCCCTTTTTTTGACAAACCCTTTGCTTACATACCAGTTTACAGAGCCTAAGCTGTGTATTAACACTGGACTCTTTACAGACAGTTAGTGAATCATGAGGAAATATTACGGTGGCCCTGAAGGTCATAAAAACAACGGTATTTCACAAAACACCATAACATTACAGGAAACAAAACAACATTACAGAATCTACCAAAGTAAAGCCAGTCGACATGCTGTGTGGCTGTATGTGTATCAATGTCTGAACTGGTTTCAAAATAAAAGCATAGGTCAGTTGTGCATGATATCAGCCCAACAGACAGTCAATGATCAATTATGAATTAAGAAAGAGAATATGGAAAAAATATAATATTTGAACTAAATCCATGTGACATTAGATTCAAATTAAGAGGAAACGCTCTATTCCCTTGCACATCAGAGGGACAGCAGAAAACCTTATAGTTTCCAAAAGGAAATGTTCGGACATTGTCATATGTACTTTCAAAATAGAGGTGAAACTATAGGGTTTTCTGCTGTCAATGTATGCAATGTTTCAACAGACTTATTTCACCTCAAAGTAATTGTACACATCCTCATGCTGTTACCATAGCCTGGTCCAACCAGACCATCGTACTTCATTTCATTTGCACAGAAGGTCTGGAAGTGCTGTAATTGGCAAACGTTCACTCACTTGGAGGCGGGTGTCTGTTGAAGTTTAAAATTATTGGATCTGCCCAGTGCCACTCTGGATTAGCTAACCAATCGCATAATGGTTTGGTCGTGACGTATATATGTCATGAGCCGGCTTCTGACGGTGCGTTTCAGTTGTACAGGGAGCTCGGAAATTTACGACTTCACTACATATTGTAGTCTTTGGATCTACCGGTACCTGGCAACGGAAATTTGCCTAACGTTTAGTTATTTGGATGAGAAAGGTTGTAGGCGTCCATACTTTCCCGAGCAGATGCACTGGAACACAGACAGGTTGGAACTCTGAACTACCAAGTCGGAAATTTCCGCGTTCCGAGTATAAAGGAACGCAGCATTCAACTGAAACTGGAGCGCGACTTCGACGTTATCGTTCTCAGCCACTCGCTCTGTTCGCTGATTGGATAACCAAAAATCTCAACGAGCAGAATTTCATGAACACACCCCAGCCCCAGACTGACTACTGAAGTGAAATTAAAATTGAGCGGAAGTAGGTAGGCGGGCGGAGCCAGGCTACTGTTACCAAGGAAGGATCAACACATCCTGATTTGTAGTTTCAAAATAAAAGCCTTTCTGAAAAGGATTATATGAACAATATTCTCAATGATGTCAGAATATTAATTTAAAAGCAAATTCCCTGTTTCCACAGACTGGATTCACTTCAGGGTAATATAACACATCATCATAGTGTCACTCAGGAGGAATCAAGGCATCTTTATTCACAACTTATTATTGACTGTCTATCGGACTGATATTATTCACACCAGACCAACGCTTTTATTTTGCAACCAGTTAACAATGTATACATATACAGCCACACGGTGTGTCCACTTGCTTGACCAAAGTGGAATCTCTAAAATCATGTTATCTGTAATGTTTTTATGTTTTGTGAATTATGTTGTTGTGCTTTTGACTTTCATGGCCGCTGTAAGATATTCACTGTTTTTGGCAAAAAGTGGTTTAGACAACAAGTGTTCTCCAGAATGGCTGACTCTTTGACCTTTAACAATCAATATTTTCCATGTTCTACCATTTAGCACCGAATTGTATTCAAATGAGTCAAATGAGTCCTCAGGGGTGCACTGTGCCAAATAGTTAAGACAAAATAAAAAAAATTATCTTGTTTTGTATGATGTATTTCTATTTCATTTGATATCAGAGACGTGTTGTTATTTTTGCTATGTTAAAAAAAAAGGAAACAGTTATTTTTGACCCCAATAAATAAATGAAAAAAAAATAGTTATGACAAAATATTTTCCCAATCTAAAACTTTCATTTAGAGGCCAAATCTGTCACCATTTATTAGCAAATATTTTGTTCATTAGATTATCCATGTCCTTTCCAAATACGAACCTAACAGACAAATATATGTGAAAATGTGTAAAGTATATGTATTTAAACCAATCTTTTCAAATGAAGTCATACACAATGTGAGAACGTTTACATGCCCCACATCTCCTTCCCAAAAGGAGAGCACATGCAAAGCAGACCAGGGTTTGTTAAAAAGTCATCTATTTCATTCCATGACATTTTCCACAAAGCATAATCTCTGCTAATGTTTAAACAAGTTTTAAAAAAGCATGTCTGGCACACACAATTTAAGTTAGTCACTGGATACGGGACTGAATTTAAAGGTGCTGTAAGCGGAATGGTTCTTTTAGCTAACTTCCTGTCAATTACTGCAGTTAGCAGTCCCCTCGCTCATCCCTACATCACCACATTAATGCACTGAGGTCTTCAAGCAGTGAGTTATCTAGCAGCATCTCAGATCCAGAAGTGTGATAAAACATGATAAAAACCATCAAAACAGACATTGGGAAGGATTTTTACCTGCTCCGCCATTGTAGGCGCATAAACATTCACCCATCTGCACTCTGGCGTGCACCGGCAGTGAGACCATGAGTGAGACGGGTGTCGGTTTGTAGCGTTCTCTCTCGTGATTGGATAAAAATGTTGGGATCCCCCGAAAAGTTTATTTGCCGATTACATGCAGAGCAGCTGACTGAGAGATCGGCTTTATGAAACGCGCACATTATGAAAGTGATCACTGTATGAATAAAGAGCGATTTAACACTTATATTAACATAAATAAATCGCTTACTTCACCTTTAAGTGGCACCTCCATGGTGACACCTTGAACAACTGGATCCACACAGGAACCTTCACAGCTGCTGTCCAGTTTCCTCACACCTCAACTGTCTTATTTATTTAGTTTCCAAACAACTCAAACATTGTCTCAAGAGAGTATAACTCTTATAGTAAAGATACAGTAACCCCATGTCCAGCAAGCATAAGTCAATGCAACACAAGTTCTTAGCAATCCTATTCCTGGCCTTCACTATAAATGTGATTTTTGTAAAAATCGTCAAAAGATCATCTACGGTGCCCACCATCTCTACCATTGTGTAAGACACTGAACCCCAAACTGCTCCAGGGGCGCTGTACTACGGCTGACCCTGCGCTCTGACCCCCTCCCAAGTGTGGTAACTTAAGAGGAGATATGCGTAAAGACAAATTTCAATGTAACCATTGACTAATAAAATAACTTAATTCCTTGCTCTACCCAGGTTTAATAAGTCAAAGTTCCACTTTAATCTACCAGTCTTTTTCAGACATGGAGTGAGCAACATAGCTGTCTTTATCTATATCTATATCTCCTTTTTAAGCGTTTTGTCATTCAGACAGAGCACACTTTGACGTCAATGCTACTGACAGCTCAATTCAGACATGACAGCATTTTTTCACGCTATATTTGGCACCTGAAGCGGGAGACGTGGAGCATCTGTGAGATGAAAATGTATGGTAGCAAAGAAGGGTGTTTCTGTTTTCTCTCCAGCTGCCTCACAGAGGGCTTATAAACAAGTGCCATTGAATCGTTAAAGGTGGAGTCAGCTATTCTGGAGAATGCTTGCTGTTAAGATCACTTTTTGTCAAAATCAGTGAATATCTCCTCACAATCTGCCACTTGTCCCTACTGTGTAGTGTGCTGAAAAAAATACAATGTTAATAGTAAGCCTACGCTCTTAAACAGGCATGTTGCTAGCTACGTTGGGTCCTCTTTGTTTACATACCCTTTGTTTGCCTGCAAATTTACAGAGCCTAGGCTGTGTATTACCGCAGATTTTTTTGCAGCACAAACAAACAGTACAGACAGGTAGCAAATCTTGGGGAGATATTAACTGATTTTGATGAAAAGGGATTTTGACAACAACCGTTCTTCAGAATCGCTGACTCCACCTTTAATGGGCATCATGAGCGTCTTGTAGTGAATATATTCATCATTTAACACAATTAGCCAATTATATGAGCATTTAAAGACAGGACAATACATTGGGATTGCTATGTTATATTCAAAGTGTTTTGCTAGATTTAGATTTAGAATTAATTCAGGCAATTGGCATTTATTACAGTTGAAATTGCAGTTTCTTATAGGGGAACTTTGCTTACTTCTTAAAGCATGCCTATGAATTTTAGATCCAGTTAGCTTGAGCAATGATTCAAAGACAACTACAGAGAATTCCATTGAGACCCACATCTTGAACTATTTCAAAATGTGACCTACAGTCCCCTACAATAGTATTGGAACGGTGAGGCCAATTCCTTTATTTTTGCTGTAGACTGAAAACATTTGGGTTTGACACCAAAAGATGAATATGAGACAAGAGATCAACATTTCAGCTTTCATTTCCAGGTATTTACATACACCACACATAAGATAGAATTATTTTTAAAGGAACACCACATTTTTAGGTGAGCAAAAGTATTGGAACAGATCGACATAACATAAATTAAAGTGAATAAAACTTAATATTTTGTTGCAAATTCTTTTTTTTTTTTTTTTTTTTTTTTTTTTTAACCTTTATTTATACAGGTATATCCCATTGAGTCCGAAGACTCTTTTGCACGGGAGACCTGTTCCCATTTACACGTTACCATTCACACACTCATTCATACACCGATAGCAGGCTAACTATCGACATTCACATGAGGCAAGATGGGTGAAGTGTCTTGCCCAAGGACACAACAACTATGACACAAGTGGCAGGGCGGGGATCGAATCTCCAACTCTTTGATCATCGGCCGACCCGCTCTGCCACCTGAGCCATAGTCGCCCTTCTCTTGCAATAACTGCATCAAGCCTGTGACCCATTGACATCACAAAACTTTTGCATTCTTCTTTTGTGATGCTTTTCCAGGCTTTCACTGCAGCCTCTTTCAGTTGCTGTTTGTTGTGGGGAGTTACTCCCTTCGGTCTCCTTAGCAGGTAGAATGCATGCTCTATAGCGTTTAAGTCTGGAGATTGACTTTTAACTTTATTTATTTATAACGCCCCTCGCAGACCAGGGTCACAAAGCGCTTCACAATGGGAAGCAACAACAGATTAAAATTGTACATACATTTAAAAGGCCAATTACAATACAGTGATAGAACATAGCAGCCCCAAGAACAAATTAGGCAAAAGTCTGCACAAATAAATAGGTTTTTAGTTGACGTTTGAATGCGTCAACAGACTCTATTGAACGCAGAGAGATGGGAAGATCGTTCCAGACCTTGGGAGCAACAGCCTGGAAGGATCGGTCACCTCTGGTCCGCAAACGAGTATGTGGCACCATTAGCAGTTTCTGCTCCACATACCTCAGAGCCCGAGCAGGGGTGTAAGGCTGAATCAGATCACTGAGATAGGATGGAGCCTGATCATGCAAAGCTCTAAAAGTTAGAACCAGAATTTTAAAGTTGGTCCTAAAGGACACTGGCAGCCAATGCAGAGCTTTTAGAATAGGGGATATGTGGGTCCTCCTATTAGAGCAGGTCAGAATTCTCGCTGCAGAATTTTGCACTAACTGCAGGCGAGACAGCTCCTTCTTGTTTAAACATGAAAACAAACTGTTACAATAGTCTAAACGCGAAGAAACAAAAGCATGAATGATCAGCTCTAAATCATTTTGTGACACCGTTTGCCTGAGTTTAGAGATGTTCCTCAGCTGAAAAAAGCAGTTCCTGGTTAGCTGTTTGCAGTGCTGCACTAATGACATGTCTTTGTCAAAAATAACACCAACCAACCACTTGGCCAGTCTAAAACCTTCCATTTCTTGCCCCTGATGAACTCCTTTGTTGTTTTTGCAGTTTTTTTTGCAGAATGAGGCTGCGGTGAAATCATGGAAAAGCATCACAAAAGAAGAATGCAAAAGTTGTGTGATGTCAATAGGTCACAGGCTTGATGCAGTTATTGCAAGCGAAGGATTTGTGATAAATGTTAAGTCTTATTAATTTTAATTTATTTTAAGTCTATCTGTTCCAATACTTTTGCTCACCTAAAAATGTGGTGTTCCTTTACAAAAAAAGCTATCTTCTCAGTTGTGAATCAGATCCAGATGTAAATACCTGGAGTTGAAAGCTGAAATGTTGATCTATTTTCTCATATTCATATTTTGGTGTCAAACCAAAATGTTTCCAGTCTACAGCAAAAATAAAGTAATTGGCCTCACTGTTCCAATACTTTTGTAGGGGACTGAATATAGGCAAAGTTAAACTGTCTCTCAGAGTGCATTCCCATATCTGTGCACTGTGTGAAGTCACTCAGTCTATAAATGAACTATACCAGATCAATCAGTACCACAGTGGAAATAATTGGTTTTGGAGTAGTACATGAAGACGGAAAGATGCAGTCACAGTCTCTGTTCCCTCTGTCCATTATCTGGACAGGAGCACTGCAAGCTCTGCTGAACAGCAGGTTTAGTTTACAGCGCTGTGGGCATGCTGCCACGCTGTTTAATAGCTCAAGATATAATGGTGGTCTACTTTCAGCACAGTGGCTCAGTTTGAGGTGAAGTTGTTAAAGGTATACTTGGTCATTCTGGAGAATGTTTGTTGTCAAAATCCATATATATATCTCCTCACAATCTGCTACCTGTCGGTACTGTGTGCATGCTGAAAACAATCTGGTGTTTATACAGAGCCTAGGCTCTGTAAACAAAGGGGGCCCCTTTTGATTACATTACCTTTGTTTACCGCAGCTGGGCCTGGGACCCTTGTATTAAATCTGTGATTTCTCTCACTCCCTTCCTCTCTCTTCAAAGCTTGTGAGCTTTAAATTATGTTGAATTTATATTGAGTTATACAGTAATATGGGGGACATCTACAGTCAGGGGGAGTGGGTTGGGTACTGTAAGTGATTATGACCTGACATTCCTTTTATAATATAGAAGAAAAATAAATATCTGGGTAGGTCCAAAAGGGTTGAAATGAGAGGAAATAGGAGAGTTCCACTTCTTGGTTTAGCAGCTTAAACCACAGCAAGGTATTAGAATATTATATACAGTTCTTACTTCTAATAGAATTCCAGCTGTGAATGTGATGTTGCCAACAACATACATTTTGGCCAGATGTGTACATGACAAAAGCAAAACATTGGGAAGAAATGAAAGCCTGTTATTAAATCAACCTGGCCTTCTATAACACCTCAGCAGTGCCACAGTGTATTACGGGAGATTTACGGCTCTCTTCTTCTCTTTAAAGTTTGAGTCTGATATAAACAATCCATTTGACATCTCTTAGTCATCCCTGTCTCGTGTTTCTCCCCCTCAAGTCATGCTGCCTCTGCTAAAGATGTGACACGCTTCCTTTTTCTAAGGATGTGTCCATGTGTTAGCCCCTGGCCCTGCTCTCTGTACGGGGGGGGAGGGGGGGCATGTGGACCGGTGAGAGGCCGTGTGGGGGTCGGAGGTGAGCTGGACAGAAAGGCCTCGCTAGACGGACAACTGACAGCCAGCATGGGGTTTCCATTACCTGAGACACCCGGCCCTGCAGCCAATGTCACCTTAGAAGGAACAGCATTCTCAACTTCAGCATGAACCCAGACAGGGACACCAGTTATGCAATATTCAGGATATACTTCTCAGAAACATCAATAACACAAAGAGAATATAAACACAACTTCAGTATATAGTATACTGCAGGCTGGGAGGAGTGATAAATGGCAAGGTATATGGTTTCAACTGTACGAACAAACAACACTGCTTGCAACTTGCACTTTCAAAATACAATAATAAAATACCACTTCTCACCTACAAAGCAATGAATGCGTGTGGCCCTGAATACATATCTGATTTGTATTGATGCACTATGCAGCATCCAGACCACTCAGGTTATAAGGTACAGGTGGAGTGGTCTATTTTTAATGTATTTTCGCCTCTATAAAGCACATATTGCCTCATATCTGAATGGTCTTTTATATCATCAAATTGCCTTGCCTTGACTTACTGCCAGACTGTGACTCTGTGGGCAATCACTTATCTTTGAAATCTTGTTTGTTCTCCGGTGTGATTCATTAAGGAGAAAGACCTTTACTTATTACCTAGTGTAAGTTAACACATTACTTATAATCTTCATTACCAGTGTGACATCACACGGTGGAGCCACCTAAAGAATAACAGAATAAAGACAAACCGCCTAACCACTATTTCCACCTCAAACCTTTTTGTGGCGCCTTTTATCCATCGTCGCTTGAATTCAGGGCAACAGTCTAATTCAGAGCGACAAAATGTTTAACAAAATGTGCAGAGGCAGCCGGCAGGCTTCAACACACAATAGAGCAGGGAGTCACTGATAACAAAACAGACCCCCCCCCACCCCCACACACAGACACTAAAACTCCTCTCCCATTCGCACTCACACATGCACACATACACACACATGCACCCACACACGCACACACACTCAGAGAGAGAGAGAGAGAGAGGCTGGTAAATACTACCTATTACTGCATGTAAACTGCTTTAACCTCGAGCTATACAATGATTGTTCAACAAGGTAACCGGAAATTAAACAAAACTGGGACAGCACTACATTATTTCTCTGTTGCTAATGTAACTGGCAGTAGCCTTCTTTAGCTTTCCTAAGTCATCATAGTCTAGCCTGATCCTACCAGACCATCGTACTTCATTTCATTTGTACAGAAGGTCTGGAATCGCTCAATTGACAAACGTTAACTCACTTGAAGGCAGGTGTCTGTTGAGGTTTAAAACTATTGGATCTGCCCAGTGCCACTCTGGATCTGCCAACCTATCGCATAACGTTGTGACAAATGTAATGCGCTGGCTTCTGTGCCACTCCCTCTGTTCGCTGATTGGACCGGCAAAAATCTGGACGGAGAAAACATAAGAATATAGCGCAGGCGCAGACTGACTACTGAAGGGAAATGAAAATTGAGCAGAAGTACGTAAGCGGGCAGTGCCAGGCTAATCATAGTCATCATTATGAAAAAACATCAATGCTACGAGAATGATATAGTACATACAACCACTTACAGAGAACCAACAAATCAATTTTTTATTAAACTAAAAACTCAACTCAACTACAATTTCAACATTTGACTGATTACAAAACTATTCAAAACATGTTCAGAGAAAATAATCACCAAATGCCCAGTAATATCCAGGAGTTTGTTCCAACTGAGAGAAAACAAACACAAATGAGGAATAACTGTAATGATGAGTTGACTATTTTTTACCCTTTATTCAAACTAAAAAAACTGATTGACGGTTTTGGTTCATCTGTTCAGATTTAAGGCGACCGACTGAAACATCATGGACCGATTGATGCAAATTTAATTGATTAGTGTATAAAAAAAGGATTTGGGGTAGCATCACTGAAGTTCTCAACTTCTTTCTACCACTTTTGAACAAGAACAATATTATTTAAGCTGCTTAATATATGTTGCTGGGGATCCCATTAGTTTTCTTTTTCAACACTTTTAAGTTTTACTTTGTGTTTTGGATTATTTCAACATGTTCAATAAATTGACGTCATGACAAAAAGAGGAGTAGCATTATAGATCGATAACAAAAATGAGATAGAGTTGTTCTAATGGACTCCGGGTAACAGACACCCATCCATAGGGCTTGCTTGACTTCCCTAAATGAAGTTGATGACAGGTTTCACTAGGACACTGGCTCTACAGTTGTACTGATGGATAGTAGGGGAAATGTGAGAGAAACGTGAGGTGTAATATGGCCCTTTGTCCCAAGGCACCTTCAATGGTGCACATATCGCTGGCTGCAGACAATGCTGCAGCATTGGTTTACCGGAGGCTTCACGGACTTGGGGGGGGGGGGGGGGGGTTGCATTTCAGGAGAAGTGTCACTGAGCTTTAGTGGAGGACTGCTTGGATTTAGCTTCTGAACCCCAAAGCATATTGTCTTCCTTGGGCCAAATCAAATGCCTATGACTAAAAACTGTACACTGCAGAGAACTTGTAAACAGGGTCGCAACTGACTGTGCAAATGATATCCTTAATCCATCATTTTGTCTAAAAATAATTACAGACAACAGCCTAAGACCCAATTCATAATTATATAAAAAGTCACGAAATGGAGAAAAAAAAAAGAGTGAAAAGAAATCTCACATTTATAAAGTTGGTACAGGCCTTTCTTTATATGTCCATGGTACAGGCTAATGTGTCGGATGTGTGTTTGAAAAGTCACTCGATAAATGTATAAATGATCCAAACAGTTGATGATCCAGCAATGAATCAGCTGTGTCTTTAAATATATTTGTAGGTTCGGTACAAACATAACAAAGGCTCTGAATTTGTCGCGATATCCAGTGCATTGCTTTTGCCACTATTTATGTGGGTACATTCTGTTTCAGTCTTGTGTTATTGTCGTGTGAAATGACCCAGAGTTCATTGTCAACACCACAGATGATATGAATAAATATATCAATGCCATATTGATAACATAATATAATAAAAAATGCCAAATAAGATTGTGAGCCACAAAGAAATGCATTAGTAAAAGAATATGCCAAAGAGTGATCATAGTTCCTTTTTTGGATTTCTTCGGTTCAAACGTGACATAAGTGATATTGTGTGAGTAATGAAATAGAATGGATAGGCACTGGGTGGTGTACCTGCATTCAGCGCCTCCTGTCTCACACACCAGCAGCTCTCAACACTTCCTGTGGGCAGACAGACAGTGGGACACAAGAGATGGGCCAGAGTGGGGACGCTGTATGTGGCCCGCGGTTCAATCTGCTAAATGAATGATGCTTAGTTCAATGTCAGTTAAATGTCAGCTCTGAAGTTCACCGCCCCTCGGCAACAAAAGCAGAGTGATCTTTCAAAAAAATGAGATCAATGGGGACCTTTTAAAGTAAGAGTCCAGCAGGAACTCAACTCACATCAATACACAGTCCTAAAGATATACTTGACATTAAAATAGAAATTCAGTCACCACAGGAAACAAAGAAAGATAGATAACAAATAAATGCTTCTACCTAACATAACAAAACGAGCTGCGGGCATAGGTTGATGTCTGGACTGTCACACACACGCACACACACACCGATGGGTATTCTACCACAGCTTATACAGTTTCTGTTGGGCATCCACACTAGGCATTTTCCAGTTGTCATGAAGTGATGTTGAAATATGGTAAAGATTTAGGACCAGTTTTATCATGTGACATTTCGTCCAAATGTGCCAGTGAACACACCGCTACTTGTAGGGTAGAGTACTTTGTAATCTATGGTGCTCAAAATGTAAGTAGTTTTGTATCAATGGTGAAGGAAGATTGCATTACTTATGTTAAAGTAAAAAGTAACAGTCCAAAATGTAGTAAATGTAAAAGGTACCGCATCATTTACTTAAAAAGTAAGAAAGTTGTTGCTCCTAAATAGCATCCTTGCCAAATGTATTCTCTAATGCAACACAGTACAGTACCTATATATACAAGTAATACAAAAAGCCTATAAAGTGGATTTTATATTATTATCATTAGCCAGGAAAAACGTTCTACTCGCTTGTAATGCAAATTATCTTAGATAATAAAAAATACTCTTATTTATTTTTGACAGGCTTCATTGCTTGACACTTAGTTTGCATTCCATTCTGAGTCCTAACTATCTGATCCAAGTCATCTAGACAGGTTTAACTGACACTATATCCTTTATAAGGAGGACCTTTGCCAAAACTCGTCTTCATGAAGAGCTCATGAACTCGTTAATTAATTTCAGTCCTACGTTACGTCCATGGGAAAAACAGAAAATGTGAGTATGTCAAAATGTGATATCAGAGCATATTCAATCAGAACTACAGATGGGTCACGAGGGCGTAGTCTCTCGCTCGCGCTCTCCCCAAAATGCCAGTTTGCCCTCCGCACCTGTAGCCTATACTTCCACTCTACCCTTCCCAATTCCCTTCTTCTCTTACCTTAGGGTTTATGGCACAGCTCCACCAAAGGCTGGCATTGTCACTGAAAGTCTGCGAACACACGCCCGGTAAAACTATCCCCGTCCTGACACACAACTGAACTCTCAGACTGAACTTTCCCGTTAACTCACATCGCCGTTCACTAACGATGGATGATGCTGCGAGCGCACGCGGTGGATGACGTGCTGCGTTCAGGGACTCCCCCCCAGCTCTCGTTTTTTTCGGACATGCTGAATTTGTAAACGCGGATTTGTTGATACAGATTTAAGTGTTTGTGGTTGGAAATAATAAGAAAACGTGAGTTAAGAGGCCATTGAATATTTTATTGAATAAAATGTGGACCTTATTTTTGTTCCAGCAGCAAATACAAATAGCTTGGGCCTACTTTCTCATTTTATGTAGCCAATGGACTTCTCGTCCGAGTTGTTTATGAGAGCCCTTGAAGGCATCGCCAGAAGGGGAAAGTGCGCAACTGCAGAGCTGCTTATTTCTCTGGACTGCCCACTGCCTCATGTGGATATGGATGTGGTCACAGCAAAGACAGTAGGCACTAGGCTATATAACATTTCACAGAGAAACCGCGTTTAGCCCATTATGCCTCGTTTCCGCCCGGTATCCTGTTCTTAGACCAATGCTGACCTATTTCCCCTGGGTTTTATTTCAACTGTTTCATGCACGATGTAGAAAATACCTTGTTTCCATCCTTCCACACATCTCTGCTGCCAGTTTTTAATAAGACATCATTTATAAAAGGGGGTTCAGATTGTAACAAATGGCTTTATAATCATTGTGAATTATTTAGTTGTTCTTAGTTAATTATTTAAAACTATTGCCAGAAGAACCTTTTTGGGTTGCCAGGTTGTGCAAAATCCCGTTGGTTTGTGTTTGTGTTAATCCAATTTGGTTATAATTTAGTTCTGAATGTCAATCATCAAAATGCTAAAAGCTTCATTTGTATTGACCTTTCTAACAATCCCCCAAGCCTGCAGTTTATAAGCGGATTTTAGAGGATTTTGTTGCAGATCATCTGCAGCCCTTAGAAATAAGTGGTCAACCCCAATCTGAGTTGTTCTATTCATGGCTTGCTGATCTATAAAGCATTATGTCATTGTTAAATTAGCATTTATAAAGCATATAGATACAACTTACAACCCCATAATGGGAACTTTGTAGAAAAAAGGTTTTAAAACAATATAGGCCTAGCAGAATTTATTTAATGAGAGATAACTAATAATAATCGATATACGTAACTATTACATGGAAGCACTTGACATTGACTTCAAGACGAGTATTATAATGTAATTCCTTCGCATTGGCTGTCCTGTTTCCTGTGTATTTATGACACACACACACACACATACACACTCAAATGAACTGTTCCACACACACAAAACAATCATTCACATTACAAAAAATACAACAAAGAATAGTGAGTCAGAGAACACAGATAGGGTTTACAGTTTACTGTTTGTCTGTTTCACACAGGCAAGTATTTTCCAGGCACATGTTTACTGCTCGATACAGAAAATGACATTTAAAATAGGGAAATTGTGTTGTTTTTTCATAATGCAAAATCCAGTACATAGTATTTTGAAATGCAAACTAGTTAGTATGTGGGTGTGTGTGTATAACTTTGCCCTTGAAACCTGTCAAAATAACAAAGTATGTTGGTTTTTTTGAAAAAAAGAAATTCAGTGCAATGCAATGATTTGGTTCTTATGTATTTTGTGCCATGCGGTCGCGCCTCAGCCATCTTCTCAGTATGTTGACGGGAAACACCTTAAAAGGCAGGTCAAGCCAAGCAGCGAAACCTCTCAGACCACACACACACACACACACACACACACACGAACTGTTCCACACACACAAGACAATCATTCACATTACAAAAAATACAACAAAGAATAGTGAGTCAGAGTACACAGATAGGGTTTACAGTTTACTGTTTGTCTGTTTCACACAGGCAAGTATTTTCCAGGCACATGTTTACTGCTCGATACAGAAAATGACATTTAAAATAGGAAAATTGTGTTGTTTTTTCATAATGCAAAATCCAGTACATAGTATTTTGAAATGCAAACTAGTTAGTATGTGGGTGTGTGTATATAACTTTGCCCTTGAAACCTGTCAAAATAACAAAGTATGTTGGTTTTTTTGAAAAAAAGAAATTCAGTGCAATGCAATGATTTGGTTCTTATGTATTTTGTGCCATGCGGTCGCGCCTCAGCCATCTTCTCAGTATGTTGACGGGAAACACCTTAAAAAGCAAGTCAAGCCAAGCAGCGAAACCTCTCAGACCACACACACACACACACACACACACACACACACACACACACACACACACACACACACACACACACACACACACACACACACACACACACACACACACACACACACACACACACACACACACACACACACACACACACACACACACACACACACACACACACACACACACACACACACACACACACACACACACACACACACACACACACAGTTCCACACACACAAAACAATCATTCACATTACAAAAAATACAACAAAGAATAGTGAGTCAGAGTACACAGATAGGGTTTACAGTTTACTGTTTGTCTGTTTCACACAGGCAAGTATTTTCCAGGCACATGTTTACTGCTCGATACAGAAAATGACATTTAAAATAGGAAAATTGTGTTGTTTTTTCATAATGCAAAATCCAGTACATAGTATTTTGAAATGCAAACTAGTTAGTATGTGGGTGTGTGTATATTGGTTAGAATGACAGTGAAGGCAACTACGTCTGTTTTGTAATGCACAGTTCCCAGTAGGATTGAGCCTTAGGAGCTGGTTTTGGTTGGATTGACCATCACAGAGCTGCCGGTGAACGTAGTGCCAAAGAAGCCGTTGAAGAACTGGTTCTTGAGCCGGTGTAGGAACTGGACATACCTCACCCCAGGTCCATAGCCAGAGAACACATGAGACACCTGCAGGCCAACACAGAGGCATGCAGTCAAATACATGGCTCTTCAATACATGGCTGAGTTTGTGGTGTTTTTGTTTCCTTCTTCTTCTTTTTTTTTTACAGCATTGTAAATATTAGTATTGTATAAATGAAAACAATTTGGTGCACATAGGTAAATAGGTATCTAAAGATAATCAATTTATATAAGATAATCATGAGCAGTTGAATAAGGGGTGTGAAAAAATGATCTTGGGCTTCCTCCGGCTCCTTTTCGGACACAGACGATAGATTTATTTTAGAACTATTGTTGATTACACTTCATAATTATTGTTGTTTTGTGTTACTTGCTTTTTATTTTATTTTTCATACTTCGAAAATAAAGAAAAAAAAATATATATATATTAAATGAATGAATGAGTAGGCTACTGTATATGGCCAAATCCCAATGTCCCCCCTAAAACCTCAAGTCCTGAACCCTTACTGTCTTAAGCTGACGTCATAGTGCTTGAGTGCGAGAGGCTGCAAGGGCTCAAATGGCAAAATCGGCCGGCACTTTACCACACATTATGTTACCTTGGCGACACAATTTCACATTCAATTCAATTTAATTCAATTCAAATGGGCTTCACTGCCAGGGAAAACCAGAGCTAACATTTCCATAGCAATTGAGCAATACAAACATAAAAAATAACATAGGCTAAATTAAAGGTGAAGTAAGTAGTTTATTTATGTTAATATAAGTGTTAAATCGCTCTTTATTCATACAGTGATCACTTATATAATGTGCGTGTTTCATAAAGCCGATCTCTCAGTCAGCTGCTCTGCATGTAATCTGCAAATAAACTTTTCGGGGGATCCCGAAATTAATGTCCAATCACAAGAGAGAACGCTACAAACCGACACCCGTCTCACTCATGGTCTCACTGCCAGTGCACGCGCAGAGCGACATATGGGTGAATGTTTATGCGCCTACAATGGCGGAGCAGGTAAAAATCCTTTCCAATGTCTGTTTTGATGGTTTTTAATCATGTTTTATCACACTTATGGATCTGAGATGATGCTAGATAACTCGCTGCTTGAAGACCGCAGTGCATTAAAGTGGTGACGTAGGGACGAGCGAGGGGAATGCTAACTGCAGTAACTGACAGGAAGTTAGCTAAAAGAACCATTCCGCTTACAGCGCCTTTAATTCTAGTAAAAGAGATTACTACAGATCATACAGGAGAATTTTTTTTTTTTTAAACGGCAGAGGCACTTCAGAGATGGACTGCCTGATTTGGACGTTGTGAATATAATTGTCAAATTATCAATTTTATTTTAAATTTTTTCAAAACTGCATCTGCGTATAAACATTAAATAAAGGACATTGTTAAGAAGGAGTTTTATTCAGCATTTTTATGTAAACTATGATCTTAGATCCTTGTTAGTAGGTTGTTGATTTTTTTGTTCAGGCAAAGTCTGCAGAACTGAAAGTGAGCATAAAGAGTACAGATAGAGCCCTCTTGTGGACTTCATGATTTGACAGTTGGACAGCCCTATGGCCTTAAGGGTGGACATTTGGATCGGGCCTATCTGTCAGGGCACTCAGACACTCACCTCCTTCCATGTGTGTGAGTAGACGCTGCAGTCCTCAGTGGGGTTGACCGTGTGCTCAGAGATGACTGTGCTCTTGTCAGCAGCCAGCAGCTTCACATGCAGCTGGTAGATGGACACATGCAGCTGGCTCTCCTCATACCTGATAGAATGATGACAAGTCATGAAAAGTTCAAGAAATCATAGCATATGTAGTTTTGTAATTATTATCAAATGTCCATGAGTAAAAAGAAGGCAGTGCAATTATGAGGAAATAAATGAAAAATATTTTCAAAGGACAAATATGGACCTGTAAATTAAGGTTTGCCAAAAAACAGTGCATGGATAAATGGGTAATTTATGATATCAACTACAAAAGTGTGTTCTTTTTTGTTATCTCTGAAAATAGTTTGAATTCAAACTAACTAGTAAAAACAAACAAAGATACAAAACATTATAATTATAGTTATAATAAGAATAGATAAAGCTTTAATGGTTACGAATATTGATTCATTATTATGTACTGTCAAAAAGGGATTTAAACTTTGATGCAAATCTAAAACCCAGTAGATAAAGTCAAAAGAGTGGTTCTTTTCACAAGCAATTTCAAATCATGACACCATGTTCTTCATATTATCTACACAAGCTGAAAGCACCTATCAAGCACAAACTATTCAAACACTTTATGAGGCAAACCTGCATTACACATGCACAACCGCATAGGCTGTGAAACATGTGTCATCTACGTGTGTACCAGCCAAGCTGATAACTAATCACACATATCAGTCTGTTGTAAATGCTGGAGATGGGAGATGGAAGATGGGCAGGGATGTTAAGTATAACCCACCAGTCTTGGACGACTATTTCCGGCTGAAATTCATCCAGCAGCTCTTCCCACAGTCCCTCTGCCTTCAGGTCCACAACCTGCTCCATGGAGAACCAGCTGAGGAGGGAGGGAGGGAGAGAGAGAGAGAGAGAGAGAGAGAGAGAGAGAGAGAGAGAGAGAGAGAGAGAGAGGTAAAGTAGTAGACTTGTCACTTTATACCATGCTTATTATTTAGGAAAAACTTTCATTTACCTTTAACATGTGACAGTTTGTTCTTAAAGGTGATTCAGTGAATCCCTTTTTGTCAAAATCAGTGAATATCTCCTCATGATGTAAACGGGCATGTTGCCAACTACAGTGGGCCCCTTTGTTTACATACCTGTTTACAGAGGCTAGGCTGTGTATTAACACCAGTTTTTTTTCTTAGCGCACACAGGGATCGTGAGGAGATATTTACTGATTTCAACAAAAAGGGAGTGTGACTCACAGGTAATCCCTGTTATAACCATTTGTAAGATAAACATCTGAGCCCCCAGCAATGCCCACCTGTATGTAGGCAATGCACAGATCACAACACCTTCTGGGATGCCACTGGCGTCATAAGGGAGGGTTTCCGTACTCGTGGTCCAGCCACTGAAGTCGCCTATGAATGAAGAGAAATGTTACAAATACTCATTCTCCACATGTCTTCACTGTGCTGCCCAACATGCACAACACACTCCCCCCAGTCCTGGCTCTCACCATCGGGTATAAAACGTGGAGGTCCACGGTCCGGCTCATCAAGCAGATCAGGCTCTGGTGGAGGCGTGTCCTTACTCAAGCCTGATAAGAAATAAGACAAAGAGACAATAGTTTAAATGGAACCACACCCACTGTAATCCCCACTGCACTGTCTTTCTGACAGGGTCGTTGGGTGTGCCTATGACACAAGAACAAGCAGTTATTTGTTACTCATCGTTTTGGGACACAGAGAGTGTATTTTGTACAAAAAGAAAGTTACCCAATAACCTCACTTCCTTTTTAACCCTTGTTTGAATGCAATTGTAGGTAGCCTATAGCTAAAGCCATAAAATCTATGAAATGCTCCCAGGCAACAAAGAGACACATGTGTTCTTCTCACCTGGTGTGTTTAAGCAGATAAGGCCGCATTAAGGAAATCAATGGAGTCAATAGGCTACAATGATACATTCACACACCACTGTTGCAGACCCCAATAGAATAAATCCTGAACGGCAAAACCAAACCAAAGACAGCAATAGAGACTTAAATGTTTGACTCAGCAGCATTTTAACAACACCAGCAGTGTATTCTTTCCTTAAACTTCCTCAAACCAATAGTCAATAGAATCAGAACGATTCAGTGATTTAGACAAGAACTGCTAAAAATGCAAGAACTTTGGAAACTATTGAAAAGATTTTAAAACACCCAGTCAAGTTCCTGTTATGAGTAGCCTAGGCTAATGACAGCAGTTTGATTGCTCCAGCCCAAACCCACTGGCTGCAGATCAGTGTTATTGAACTATGATCCCTCCTCTGCGCCATCAATGCTGTAAATGACAACCGTCTCTGGATCAGTACCGGACAGAAACAGTGGTGGTAATGGGGGTGGTATACCGTGAGGCGTAGGGTTCTTCAATAAGTTTCTCCCGAGAGGCTTGGCTTCATACACGGCCTTCCAGTCCCGGCTGTCGGGCAGTGGGGCTCCCTTCAAACCCCACTCCGCCTCGCATCGCTCCTTCCATTCAGACATGGTGCAGACTCAGACTGCGGAGGCTTGACCTGATCCAGGAAGTTCAGAAGGATTTTTCGTTTATATCAGTCTGTCTGTAGTCACACCCCGCTGGCGCAATAGAAGCAAGGCGGCAACGCAAGCTGCTCCCTCTTAAAGTCACAGTATTTAACAGTTTATACTGGCTGGTAACAAAGACAGCACATTGATTGATTGATTTTATTTTATTTGTGTATGGACATGACAATGACATTGGACGAACCAGATGCAATGTTTTCAGTGTGTTAGCATAAATGCTAGTTTACAACACCTGTCCACATGTTATCATCATTGCACGTGTCCATTTAATATATAGGCCTAAATTTTTTATAGCCTGCTACAGCTATACTATCTTATTGATCTTGTTGTGAAATTAATTCAACCAGGAAGGTATGAAGGACAGAGTTTCCAGTCAGGAGGTTAAAGTTAATAAAGTGATCTTTATTTCATCAAAAAGCAGAATAGATGGCTCCGTACAGTCAAGCGTGCACGGTCCTAAATATGAGAAGTCAACCTAGAGTTAAGTTCCCAGAAGAAGGCGCTTAGACATAAATGCGCATGGTATATATAGAGATTCCTCTTGTGAGGTCCCATAGGTCAAAGTCAAAACATGATGCAGGCGGGGCGTATTTTACTCATACGTGGCCTGAGTCGGAGCACTGAGTATTGGCCACTCAAACCGGCTCTCTCTTCTCCAGGGTCATCCTCCTCTTCTTATCAGTGACGATGTATGCATGTTGTAGATGTGCAAGAAGTGGGGGCCCCTTGTCAATCTAATCTATACAACTCTGTCTTATTCTAAGTGTGTGTGTGTTTAAGGTCAACCAAAGTTCTCTCCACGTTTCACTTCTGCAATCCCACAGTGCTATGGGTCAGTATAAGTCCCCTTCCAGTGTCACTTCTCTAATCTATGTACAAACAGCCGAAATAAGACTGTCTGGTGATTCAAACTCTCTTAGTGACCTTTCACTAAATCTGAGTTTGTATGTTCTTAACAACCAACTGTCAAATGTGTCTTGTTATGTATTGATGTACTTCTTCATCTGCCACTTTCTCTGTTCTGTGTTTGTAAGGTCAGTCTGAGTTCCCTGTAAGTGTCACTTCTTCTTTTGTAAACAGACAGCCGCAATAAGACTGTCTGGGTGATTTCCTACTCAATCTAGGGCCTGCTGATTTAAAGCTATCATGTGTAATATATGTATTATGAGTGGGCATCTCTAAAAGTTAATTTTCTCTACAATCTGTTTCCCATACATTGACAAACGGCAGTAAAGTTTTATTTATTTCTATCAATCAATAATAATGAATGTAAAATATTTAGAATGGAGTTTAAAAACAATTATAAAGCTGTATAAGTTAAAAGCTTAGAAAAACAATGTATCAACCAGTAGTTGATACATTGTCTTTTGTTTCCATCTTTAACCGTTTATTTATTTATTTGTTTGTTTGTTTGTTTGTTTGTTTAAAAATCTATTTATTAAGTTATTTATTCATCTATTTTTGTTATTATCTAAAGGGAAATGTGAAACGAGCTTCTCTTTTTAATTGACTGACTGGAAGCTGCAAGTGGCTTTTTTATTTTTTCTGAAAAATGTTTTTTTTTTTTTTTTTTTTACCTTTATTTATACAGGTATATCCCATTGAGTCCGAAGACTCTTTTACAAGGGAGACCTGTTCCCATTTACACGTTACCATTCACACACACACTTTCACCACAAGACAGAAACTGTGTGAAAGCCGGAGACAGATGATCAGTGGGATGGAGAGTCATAAGAGGACAAACTGGTTGATGATGAAGAAGCATTGTTTTTAAATGAACCTATAATGTTGTTAATGTAATAATTAATCATTTAAATCTAAGTATTATTCATCACTGTGAAAACAGTTTGTACTTGCATCGATAATTGCAATCAAGCACTGATATAGTTTATAAGTATTCCATTTTGTTAGCCTCATAGCATAATTGCCTAAATCATTTTTTAAGGGTTATAAAGTCGGGTAAAGTAGATGTAGAGTGGAGTAGATGTAGAATAGAGTAGATGTAAAGTAAAAGTAGAGTATAGTAAATATGATTTAGGCAATTGTGCTATGAGGCTAACGATTTGTAGACTCCAGACTCCACATAGCTCACCTTTGACCAATGCATCCCTTATATCCCATATGTATCAGTCAGCAGTGGCATCCTGTCTGATAGCTCTTATTGTTTGTTTGCTTTGTCCTTTATGATCACTCCATGGTAACAGGAACATAGAACAGACACTAGCCTACCGCCCTGACCTTTGCTCTGCTCAGATACGTACTCTACGTTTACTGCAGTAAAATAATGTATGCTTGTGGTGCAGTCACTGATATGGATCCCAATGTAAGCTTTATGTATTCAAATGTAAACTGTGTAAACAAATTGTCTCTACGTGAAACCTTTTACGTTTAAAAACCCAACCTGCTCTGCTATACGCAGTAGTGTAGCCTACACTCACCGGCCACTTTATTAGGTACACCTGTTCAGTTGCTTGTAAAAAGAAATAGCTAATCAGCCAATCCCATGGCAGCAACTCGATGCATTTTTTTTCTTTTTTCTTTTTCGGGCCATTCTCTGTGAACCCTTGTAATGGTTGTGTGGGAAAATCCCAGTAGATCAGCAGTTTCTGAAAAAATAAAGTGGCCGGTAAGTGTACAGTGGAGGAAATAAGTATTCGATCCCTCACCGATTTTGTAAGTGTGCCCCCTTACAAAGAAATGAGCGGCCTATCATTTTCAAGCTAGGTTTATTTTAACAGTGATAGACAGAATATCAAAAAGAAAATCCAGAAAATCACATTGAAAAAAAGATATCAATTATTTTGCATTTCATTGAGTGAAATAAGTATTTGATCCCCTATCAAAACATTGCTTAGTACTAGGTGGAGAAACCCTTGTTGACAAGTACAGAGGTCAGACGTGTCTTGTAGTTGATGACCAGGTTTGCACACAGCTCAGGAGGATATTTGGACCACTCCTCTTTGCAGATCCTCTCCTAATCTTAAAGGTTTCGAGGCTGTCACTTGAGCTTCAGTTCCCTCCAACCCTACAGAATTCTGGCTCCCATAAGTCCCAAAAGTATTCCTAATCTCAACTAGTTTCCTGTATAAAACACACCTGTCTCAAGTTGTTACCTATATAAAAGACGCCTGTCCAGAGAGTCAATAAATCAAACTCCAACATCTCCATCATGGGCAAGACCAAAGAGCTGTCTAAGGACATCAGGGACAAGATTGTAGACCTGCACAAGGCCGGAACAGACTACAAGACCATTGGCGAGAAGCTGGGTGAGAAGGAGACAACTGTTGGTGCAATTTTTCGAAAATTAAAGAAACACAAAATGACCATCAATCTCCCTCGGTCTGAGGCTACATGCAAGATCTCACCTCGTGGGGTATCAATGATCATGAGAAAGGTGAGGGATCAGCCCAGATCTACACGGGAGGAGCTTGTTTATGATCCCAAGGCAGCTGGGACCACAGTCACCAAGAAAACCATTGGTAACACACTATGCCATAATGGATTGAAATCCTGTAGTGGACGTAAGGACCCCCTGCTCAAGAAGGGACATGTACATAACCGTCTGAAGTTTGCCAATGAGCACCTGAACGACTCAGAGAATGCTTGGGAGAAGGTGATGTGGTCAAATTAGAACAAAATCAAGTTTGTTGGTATCATAGTGACTCGCCATGCTTGAAGGAAGAGGAATTCTGACTATGACCCCAAGATCTGTGGAGGGAACTGAAGCTCAAGTGACCTCGAAACCTTAAAGATTAGGAGAGGATCTGCAAAGAGGAGTGGTCCAAATATCCTCCTGAGCTGTGTGCAAACCTGGTCATCAACTACAAGACACGTCTGACCTCTGTACTTGCCAACAAGGGTATCTCCACCAAGCACTAAGCAATGTTTTGATAGGGGATCAAATACTTATTTCACTCAATGAAATGCAAAATAATTTACATTTAGATTTACTGGATTTTCTTTCTGATATTCTGTCTATCACTGTTAAAATAAACCTAGCATTAAAATTATAGACGGTTCATTTCATTGTAAGTGGGCAAACTTACAAAATCAGTGAGGGATCAAATACTTATTTCCTCCACTGTAGGTGAAACTCGAAAAATTTGAATATCGTGCAAAAGTTCATTTATTTCAGTAATTCAACTTAAAAGGTGAAACCAATATATCATATAGACTCATTACATGCAAAGTGAGATATGTCAAGCCTTTATTTCTTATAATTTTGATTATTATGGCTTACAGTTTATGCAAATGCCTAATAAAAAATCTCAGAACATTTTAATATTACATGAAATCAATAAAAAAGGTATTTTAAATACAGAAATGTCGGCCCTATATAAAGTATAATTATCCATATGTACTCAGTACTTGGTTTAGGCCCCTTTTGAATGAATTCTTGCCTCAATTCCAATACATCTTCCATGATATTCTAATAATACGAGTATCACCTGTAGTATACAGTTACCCATAAACAATATACAGGCCTTTAAAAGGTGTGACCCACTGCATGGTGCAGATAATTAATAAATAACTTAGCTCAGAAAAGGTATTTCCACCAGTCCAATTGAATGATAAAAATTTAACTGCTTTTGACTGACCCTACTGACAGTTAGAGGCCCTTGTCTTGTCCCAAACTGTCCAAAATACACAACATACTGTTTCTGGTCAGTAATGTCTGTGATCTGATTGCATTGATTTTGGTGTGGAGTTGTATATGGGATAAATATCTTCATAATATACAGGTCCTTCTCATATAATTAGCATATTGTGATAAAGTTGATTATTTTCCATAATGTAATGATAATAATTGAACTTTCATATATTTTAGATTCATTGCACACCAACTGAAATATTTCAGGTCTTTTGTTGTTTTAATACTGATGATTTTGGCATACAGCTCATGAAAACCCCAAATTCCTATCTCAAAAAATTAGCATATCATGAAAAGGTACTCTAAACGAGCTCTTAACCTAATCATCTGAATCAACTAATTAACTCTAAACACCTGCAAAAGATTCCTGAGGCTTTTAAAAACTCCCAGCCTGGTTCATTACTCAAAACCGCAATCATGGGTAAGACTGCCGACCTGACTGCTGTCCAGAAGGCCATCATTGACACCCTCAAGCAAGAGGGTAAGACACAGAAAGAAATTTCTGAGCGAATAGGCTGTTCCCAGAGTGCTGTATCAAGGCACCTCAGTGGGAAGTCTGTGGGAAGGAAAAAGTGTGGCAGAAAACGCTGCACAATCAGAAGAGGTGACCGGACCCTGAGGAGGATTGTGGAGAAGGGTCTGGAGTAGAAACATCCAGAGCCACCGTGCACAGGCGTGTGCAGGAAATGGGCTACAGGTGCCGCATTCCCCAGGTCAAGCCACTTTTGAACCATAAACAGTGGCAGAAGCGCCTGACCTGGGCTACAGAGAAGCAGCACTGGACTGTTGCTCAGTGGTCCAAAGTACTTTTTTCGGATGAAAGCAAATTTTGCATGTCATTCGGAAATCAAGGTGCCAGAGTCTAGAGGAAGACTGGGGAGAAGGAAATGCCAAAATGCCTGAAGTCCAGTGTCAAGTACCCACAGTCAGTGATGGTCTGGGGTGCCATGTCAGCTGCTGGTGTTGGTCCACTGTGTTTTATCAAAGGCAGGGTCAATGCAGCTAGCTATCAGGAGATTTTGGAGCACTTCATGCTTCCATCTGCTGAAAAGCTTTATGGAGATGAAGATTTAATTTTTCAACAAGACCTGGCACCTGCTCACAGTGCCAAAACCACTGGTAAATGGTTTACTGACCATGGTATTACTGTGCTCAATTGGCCTGCCAACTCTCCTGACCTGAACCCCATAGAGAATGTGTGGGATATTGTGAAGAGGAAGTTGAGAGACACCAGACCCAACACTGTGGATGAGCTTAAGGCCGCTATCGAAGCATCCTGGGCCTCCATAACACCTCAGCAGTGCCACAGGCTGATTGCCTCCATGCCACGCCGCATTGAAGCAGTAATTTCTGCGAAAGGATTCCCGACCAAGTATTGAGTGCATAACTGAACATAATTATTTGAAGGTTGACTTTTTTGTATTAAAAACACTTTTCTTTTATTGGTCGGATGAAATATGCTAATTTTTTGAGATAGGAATTTGGGGTTTTCATGAGCTGTATGCCAAAATCATCAGTATTAAAACAACAAAAGACCTGAAATATTTCAGTTGGTGTGCAATGAATCTAAAATATATGAAAGTTCAATTATTATCATTACATTATGGAAAATAATCAACTTTATCACAATATGCTAATTATATGAGAAGGACCTGTATAAAGCTACCTTTGAGTGTAGAACAGAGGACAGGGATGGGCAGGGTCAAAGTATTTATACAGCAAATACTTATTAACAAATGTCTCCACCTTGTGGATTCTGGCAGTATGTCTAGCAGTACAGTCAACTTTAAACTGCATTCACAAGGTTTGAGGTACAGAAATTAAATGTATTGGCCACAGCTGGTAAGAGGTAAACAAAATATTTAATAATTCTCATTGTAGAAGTTAATTTGCCAAACACTCACCCACACCCAATTTATAATGTAAATTGCTTTGTGAATGTTAATTAGTGGACGTTCAAACGCTTTTCTGGTAAATCTGACCTTTCACTTTTAAATTATTATTTAAAATGTTGAAACAGGTTATTAACGAATGGTTATTTTCAATTGAATGAGCCATACAGTATTTTTTTCCAAAGAACATTTTCAAAGAACTATATTATTTTTACCCAAAAGTAGTATTGTATTGTGATTATACCCTTTATAAGAGTATGGTTTGTACTGTATACTGAGTGTGATGCCCGTGTCAAAAACCAAAGACAACCTCTGAAGTATTTGACATTTGGGGCGACTGTGGCTCAGGTGGTTAAGCTGGTTGGCCAATGATCGTAGGGTTGGCGGTTCGATCCCAGCCCGGCCACTTGTGTCATGGTCGTTGTGTCCCTGGGCAAGACACTTCACCCACCTTGCCTCGTGTGAATGTGTATGACTGCTGTATGTTTGAGGTGATGGTCGGAGGGGCCGATGGCGCTGAATGGCAGCCTCGCTTCTGTCAGTCTGCCCCAGGGCAGCTGTGGCTACTATGGTAGTTTACCACCACCGGTATGACTGTGTGTGAACGAATTGTCTGGAACCCTGTAAAGCGCTTTGAGTATCATGAAAGGCGCTATATAAATCCAAGCAATTATTAATTATTATTTATTATGTTGACTACAAGCAACTTCACGATATTGAAAATATGACCAAATATGTTTATGCTGCTCATTTAGCTGCTTCATCTGAGGGCTCAAAATGAATATAATGTGGATGCTCTTCCAATGTTTTAGAACACTCTATATATGCTTTGAACATTAGCAAGATAGATAAATGTTGTACACAAATTGTAAAAACAGTTGATGTAGGGTGAACTCATTTTATTATGTCATAGAGGTTGATGTATGGTTCAGTTGCTAATGACAGCCAGTGGGGTTTTTTGGTGGGCTCAGAGCCAGTGAAGCAACAGGGGGCAGCAGACACTGTCTGAAGAGTGAACTGCTGCAGGGCTACACACTGTGCTGTAGTACCATGGCTCCAATATGCACAGAGGTGTTACACATTTAAAAGCTTGCCAAAGCTTTGCAGTCTAAGTGTCCGTTCTTTTGACTGAGGCCATATGCTGTTTTGGAAAAAGTAGAACAGCATGTGCAAAGATGATGTAACAGACATTCAGTAATATGATGACAGCTGCCAATTGTTTGACATGTGCTACTGTATGAACAGGTGTTTTAGTATTATTAATGTCTCCTTCTTAAACCGTCTGCTGTCCTCTTTTATTGTCTAAGGCTTTATAAGCCGTTCAAACACATAAATGAGTCACTTAATATGCATGGACACTTTTCAGAATTAATAGTTAAAAAACCTTGCCCTTCCCCACTGCGTCCGTGGAGCAGTGGGTAGGCCCTGCAGCAGACCCGGGTTCGAATCCCGCCCGGGTCAGTTCTCTGCATGTCTTCCCCTCACTGCCCGATTTCACCCGTCTCTACATATCTGTCAAATAAAGTAAAAATCACAAGAAAATATAAGTAGAAGAAAATAGTAGTAGAAACCTGTTGCTTAACATTGTGCCCCTTTGCATTGTGGGGGTTTACTGACCACTCTGTGTGAGCGGTGAACTCTGGCTGCCTGGAAATTCATGAGCTAATAGACTCAAGTAGCGCAGCAGTTGAACAAACAGTTTTATAGAGGGGGATGATGGCAACATTAACTCTGCCCACAGTGGCTGTAGAAGAATCCCCTCTAATAATATAACTGCTTTAACCCTGGTTAAAGGGTTAGGCCAATGGTTTTACACATTAAGGTCAGTATTACACAGCCTTTGAAGCCAGTTTGAACAATATCTTGTTTTGGCTCTGGAGAAGCTGAATTTGAATAGAAAAAATAACTGAAAATGAGGCCTGGCCCTGGTTATACCAGAAAGTTGTACGGAGAAATGAATCCCCTATTCTCACTTTACTGTTTTATGTACTGCCCCTGGTATAATGTTTATTATTGTTCATGGGCTTCTTGCATTCAATTAATGAAGAGCAAAAATAAATATTTATGACCGCCATTGAACGAACCGGTTAGCTTATTAGCTCGGTTGCTAACAAAACAAGTTCAAACAATATATTCAACCTGTTCGACATATTCAAAAGATGTTTTGTCTGCATGGACTGTATGTAAAGTGGAGGAAATAAGTATTTGATCCCTCAATGATTTTGTAAGTTTGCCCACTTACAATTAAATTAACGGTCTATAATTCTAATGCTAGGTTTATTTTAACAGTGATAGACAGAATATCATAAAGAAAATCCAGACAATCACATAAAAAAAATACATAAATTAGTTTGCATTTCATTGAGTGAAATAAGTAGGGGAGAACGGGGTAAGTAGGCACACTTTTTACTCTAGTGAGAATTGCTCATCACCAAAACATCTGTCAATAGCCATTCCTACATTAAATTGAAGCTTAAGGTGTTGGCTAGAAATGTGTGTCTCTCTTTTTTTCCAACTTATTGTAATGAAGAAGTAATTTACCATCAAAGACACTCTGACACATTGTGACAACCAACCCCATCAAGGGGTCGGTTGTCACACACTATGGGGTTGTTTGTCACAATGTTATCTTAATGGGAAAAATCTTAAAAAGAAGGCAAGGAGGCAGAACCAAATTTGAATGTTTAATTGCATTGTCAAGTTGACAAATAGGCCTACATAACGTTCTGTAGCCTTGGCAGCTGGTCTAGTTTGGGATGCACTGGGTTGTTTTGATTTTGTTGCCCTTTTTTCTTTTGCTTGCTAGCTGCCTTTTCCTGCTCTATTCTTTCCTTCTCTGGGGTGTCAGTGAGGATACAGCTTGACAATTTCTTTCGTTATTGGGTTCCTTTTCTGGCTGCAGCCTTGAGATAACATGTGACAACCAACCCCCCAAAAAATTTGACGACTAACCCCAACTTGAATTTCTTGCTAGCATCAAGGCCAACAACCATCTGACAACTAATTAGCTTGCTAACCACAATCTAAACTATAGTTTACCCTTCACACTTTCTGAGGGTAACAAGTGTTTTGTTATAAACCCATTGTGTAAAAGCCTAGAAGAAAAATACTGAGAAGCAAAATATTTGGAATTTGACATGAAAAACACAAAACATCCTCTCACCTGAAATGCAGCTGTCTTCCTCCAAGGAAGTCTATGTATGTGACCTCTGATCCCAATTCTGGACCTTTTTTATATCAACATTTCAGAGCTAGCGCGCTCTGGTGGCGAGATATAACGAATGTGACATCCAACCCATGTGACAAATGACCCCGTTCTCCCCTATTTGATCTCCTATCAAAACATTGCTTAGTACTTGGTGGAGATACCCTTGTTGGCAAGTACAGAGGTCAGACGTGTCTTGAAGTTGATGACCAGGTTTGCACAGCTCAGGAGGATATTTGGACCACTCCTCTTTGCAGATCCTCTCCTAATCTTTAAGGTTTCGAGGCTGTCACTAGAGCTTCAGTTCCCTCCACAGATCTATTGGATTAAGGTCCGGAGACTGGCTAGGCCACTCCATGACCTTAATGTGCTTCTTCTTGAGCCACTCCCTTGTTGCCTTTGCTGTATTTTTAGGGTCATTGACGTGCTGGAAGACCCATCCACGACCCATTTTTACAGACCTGGCTGAGAGAAAGAGGTTGTCACCTAGTATGTCATGGTACATGGCCCCATCCATATTTCCTTTGATGCAGTGAAGTCCACCTGTCCCCTTAGCAGAGAAACACCCCCAAAGCATAATGCTTCAACCTCCATGCTTGACTGTGGGGATGGTGTTCTTGGGGTCATAGTCAGAATTCCTCTTCCTTCAAGCATGGCGAGTCACTATGATACCAAATAACTTGATTTTGTTCTAATCTGACCACATCACCTTCTCCCAAGCATTCTCTGAGTCGTTCAGGTGCTCATTGGCAAACTTCAGACGGTTATGTACATGTCCCTTCTTGAGCAGGGGGACCTTTCGGGCACTACAGGATTTCAATCCATTACAGCATAGTGTGTTACCAATGGTTTTCTTGGTGACTGTGGTCCCAGCTGCCTTGGGATCATAAACAGGCTCCTCCTGTGTAGATCTGGGTTGATCCCTCACCTTTCTCATGATTATTGATACCTCACGAGGGGAGATCTTGCATGGAGCCCCAGAACGAGGGAGAGTAATTTTGTGTTTCTTTCATTTTCGAAAAATCGCACCAACAGTTGTCTCCTTCTCACCCAGCTTCTCGCCAATGGTCTTGTAGTCTGTTCCGGCCTTGTGCAGGTCTACAATCTTGTCCCTGATGTCCTTAGACAGCTCTTTGGTCTTGCCCATGATGGAGATCTTGGAGTTTGATTTATTGACTCTGTGGATAGGTGTCTTTTATACAGGTAACAACTTGAGACAGGTGTGTTTTATTCAGGAAACTATTTGAGATTAGGAATACTCTTTTAAAGCACGAGGACTAATCTGTGGGAGCCAGAATTCTTTTTGGCTTGTAGGGGATCAAATACTTATTTCACTCAATGAAACGCAAAATTATTTATATATATATTTTTTATGTGATTTTCTGGATTTTCTTTTTGATATTCTGTCTATCACTGTTAAAATAAATCTAGCTTGAAAATGATAGACCGCTCATTTCTTTGTAAGTGGGCAAATTTACAAAATCGAGGAGGGATCAGATACTTATTTCCTCCACTGTAAGGTTGGCTGCCGTCTCTTAACTGTCTGAAAATCATCTTTTGACAGAGGAAGTTCAATACGAAACAGATAGTACAATTACTCCCTCACAGATTAGTCTCTTTTTTCTTTTGGAGTGCAAAACTAAGTCACTGGAATATCCCTTAAGGGGTCAGGGAAAGTTAAAAGCGCACATAAACAATACAATCGTCATTCTATGCAGAATCACTCAACTAGACAAACAGAGAAAGACTATTTGTGGAAGTAGTCATGTGTAACACAAGCTGAGGACAAACCTAAAACCTAAAAGGTGAGACTTACACCCTATTTATATAGAAAGCCCTCAGGGCTATGGCACTGAGCCAAGTGTAAACATGCATTTAACATGGCCCAGTACATCACGTCAGTTCAGGTCAGTTCACATGTGCAATGTTCCATGGACACATACTGTACTTCTGGAGCCTCTGGAACGCCGGCCCTACATTCATTCAGTTGCAATGAATCACATTTGGTACACTCAAATAAACACTCTCCAGCTAGAGCACATGGTGTTCATATGGTCTGGACCAGGTAATCCTTTGCAAGGTGCCATACCTATAGTATTAACCTATAAAAGCGCCTGCATGATTCACTTGTTAATATGTGGTAAAGGGATTAGGAGGATGGCAATTGCCACACCCCAAATCTCACTTAACCCATTGTTTTTTCTTAACAGAATAGAATTGACCAAAGTTTTAGTCTTATGCAAAGTTTTAAAATGTGATTCATAGTACACATCATGATAAATAGTGTGAAAATAATTAGATAATTCACCTTTTATGTGCAAAACTGTAAGGATTTATTTCACTTGTGAAATTATGTAATTACCATCAATATATGATGGTAATAATTACACATACAACCTCACTTAAAAATAAATTAACCAGCCCTTTAATTTCATGATATTTTTTGAACTATTCAGTAAATGGGTTCCTCTGTTGTGGAGGGTTTAGCCAAAGCTAGGAGATGGCTGGCCAAGTCTGAGCCGGAGAGAACTGACTCGATGAAATTGAATCAGGGTCCTGGGAGGGCGGGGGCTCCTGTGTGACACATTACAGATGGACAGGCGAGCCTGTTGCAGTTATAGCCTCCGATAGCCTCCCCCGATCACACTATGGACCCTGCCAACTCTAGTTTCAATGAAGTAGGACCAAACACCTACACTCAACTTAACAAGCACTGCAACAAGTTAACTGCCCCAGGCTGACAAAATAGAGTTTTGCTTTCATTATATCCAATTTCACTGCATAATAATAATTGAAAACTATTATAACTATATATTTAGCCATCAGTCAGTGTCTTTAATCCTCGGTATACTGTATAAAGCAAATTATTTCATTGTTAAAGGATCACTATGCAATTTAAGGGGAGGGGGATTTGTTTACATTTGCAGAGCCTGCAGCTAGTAGACCAAACATATTTATTGAACAATTATATCATCATGAATCAAGTAAAAAAAAATGTAAACACCTAGAACCAATCAAATTACTAGAATAGTTTGTTTTTAAAACTGTTGGCCTGTACTGCTGTAAACAGCAGTGAAACAGTGATGTTTCACGTAGCTTTATAACTTCAAACAGTGTTCCAGGGATCTAATTTCCCTGTGAGGAAAGTTTGTTTATTTAGTTGAGAATATATCTTGGAATACTTTCACTTTTCTTACACCCAAAAGTTACATAGTGCACCTTTAATAAACGCAATCTTGAAAATAAAGGCATTTCTAAAAAACGATATCCTCTTAAATGTGTTAAGTTGTGTGCATGATCTGCATCTCCTAGCGAGCTCTCTACAGACAGGTGTTGAATCTAATGTGGCAGGGGAAGCTTTAAATATAGTCGGCCATAAAGGTGTTATTTATAGAAGCGTGTCATTGTATTTGGTTGCTGGGCACAATGTTACTTTGCCAATCATGTTTCACTGAAATGCGTTTATAATGAAGGAACATGCGGACAAGTAACGATACTCAGGGGAAGGGTTTTTTCGCATTTTCCCCATTCCTGGCCAATGTGATGCCATTTTCTCTCACGTACTAAACTCACACCGTATTGCACTGGCCGCAGCTGCAGCTTGACACTGTGCTATTCGTGACGCAGGTCAGTGCAGTTGTCATGGATTCCTTTCCAAGGGTCAAGCTGTACACATGTCCTGCAATGTTATAAACCAATGCTCTACTCTACTTACTCTGACACACTCTATGGGAGAAGAAGACATTGGACATAGTTCCAGATCAACACTAAAGGGTTTCAGACATATCAGTTCTGTGTAATTAAGCTTTACATGTTGCAACAAAATAACACAACACCCACCATTTTATACTTAAAGGAATAGTTCATCTTTACATTTTAGCTTTTTGCCTTACTCTCCGACTGAAGAAAAGGCGACAGAAAACGTTCCAGTCATTTTAGAACCAAAGACATACTGTAATAAAATCCAGACATCGCAGGCACTTCCTGGTTTCTTTCCAGAATGTATTTGATTCTAAAATGTCATAACTTGTAAAAATATAGAGTAACATAACGAGGTATATCAACAAGTCCGTACAAGCACACAGGAGTGTTTAGTGATGATGCTAAGTATATCTTTTGAACTGCTCCCCTTGACCCTCAGTGTTTGAGCTAAGCTTACCTGGATGAGGGACCTTTGCCCATTTCTAAATCAAAAATGCATGCACAGTTACAGAAGCAGTTTCTGTCGAAAATATTTAAATGTTGAACTATTCCTTTAATGCACAATGTACCTGCCCATAGTTAAAGGAAAGTGTTCACGCTGTGATGAGTGAATATTTTAGTTGCTTCATGGGGGTTTCAGCATCTTGTGAAGCTTGAGGAATTCCTTGGCGACATGGGCATAAGGCTAATCATATCACCCTGCTGTTGCATAACTGTTCTAGACTGCCATTATACATTCGCTCTGGCTAGAATGTCAACAGCTAGCTAGCTTCTCTATCTGGTGTCTTATTGCAGCTGGTGGAACTTCCTTATGGAGACTTAAAATGAGCCAAACCATTGAGTATGCCACCATATCTACATGCGACTCACGAAGAAGCCATACCATTTGCTTTGGTGTTATAAAACACATAAAACAGAAAAGTTACAAAAATGTTGAGTTTTTTTGCCAGGCATTTAATGTATTGTACACTCCAATAATATAGGCCACCACATAAGACAGGGGTTGCATGCTACGTGATGAAAAGGTAACAGATTGGTGCATGGAGTGCTAGTAGAATCCTGCAAAGAGACTAATTTAGTGGCCTCCCCCACTTGAAGGAGGACAGGCAGCAGACAGCTGTGTAACAGGAGACAAGGTTTCAATTCAAAGCAAGGGCACTGTGACTGTCTTCCCTTTAACTCGCCTACTAGCCTGCACACTGGAAGCACCAAAAGCAGAGGAATAGGATTTATTTTGGCAAATACAACAGGAGAAGTGTAAGAACATAGGCCTATATGCCACAACGGGTAAGGTCTGAGGTGTAGGCTTGGCAACTGTTAGGGGTTTGGATTGGATATTTGGTGTGTGTGTGTGTGTGGGGGGGGGGGGTGTACTACGTGCAGGGGGTGTAGCCGGGGGTGATAACGATACGGGGGACTGGAAGAAGCAGGTGTGAGCCAGTCGGCTGTCACATGAAGACAGCTGGGACATCCCACAAACACGACCACTTGTTGGGGTGCCCTCCTCTTGGAACAGTGCCTGATCCATATGGAGTATATGTAAGCTACGATAGTTTCCAAATAGGATCCCCTTTCTAAATGTTGATTTATCTTTAGCCCTTCATCTTGCCAATTTTTTCCTGCGTTTAGTAAATGTCAAGAACAGTGGTGTCCTCACCAACTTTCTATCTAGTGTAGAAATATTTGGTATTGATTATATTTCACTTTTAAATACAGGCCAACTAGAGAGGTGCTCCTGAAAAAATTGGGGCGTCATGCATGTCTAGGCTCTGCTTTTGTCACATATGGATCACACAATGCAGTTTTAACATAGTAAGGCCAAGCTTGATTAGAAGATAAGAAAAGAAAAACAAATGCCTTAACGATACTGCAAGTAGCATGGAATAAAAATGTCTTTACATTCTTCTGGTTAAAAACTATATTGAAGCAATGCATGAAGCAGCAGAGCCTAGCAATAAGCAGAATAGTGTGAGACATTTGAGAAAAAACAGTAACAGAGAGAAGGGAGCCATTGGAGCTAATGTCAAAGATGGCTTCAAATTTCATCCTCGACATTCCTCCTGATAGTTGGAAGAAGATTTGATGTCATGTCTCTTAATTGGTATATTAATTAGAGCTGCTTCGTGGCTGTTTTTGTGTTATTTTTTCTTCTGCAGGTCAGTGGGGGTCAACACAGAGGTGAACACATCAACAATAGCTGCACGATCTAATGCTATCAAATATAATAGACCCACACAAAGTACAACACTGTAAGCTTAATTGTAATCATTTTGAATGCAAATGTGCCAAAAAAGTCCTGGTTCCAAATGTTTTCCTTTTCCTTTTAATCATTTTAATTTTTATCCACAATCAATCTAGGAATAAAAGATAAATAAAAACTTGAATCAACAATGAAAATAAAATGTATTAGGAGTCCCATACAGCATGAGCGTCACCTTATCCAGTTTAAAACCTGCCTTTACAGTAATGCATGCGTAAAAATAATCTTATATATAATAGTAATAAAGTCACTTCCTGATTACACTTACATCATTTTCAATGCAGGACTTTTACTTGTACCACAGTCTTTTTACAGGTTGCTATTTTTACTTTTATTCAAGGGGTTATGTAATTGTTGACACTTCCTCTGGCAAGGTAAGGGAGAACGGGGTAAGTAGGCACACTTTTTACTCTAGTGAGAATTGCTCATCACCCTAAACATCTTTCAATAGTCATTCCTACATTAAATTGAAGCTTAAGGTGTTGGCTTGAAATGTGTACCCCTCACTTTTTCTATCTTATTGTAATAAAGAAGAAATTAATCATCAAAGACACCCTTACACATTGTGACAACCAACCATCAATTGTCACACACTATGGGGTTGTTTGTCACAATGTCATCTTACTGTGAATAATCTTAAAAAGAAGACAAGAAAGCAGAACTAAATTTTAAAGTTTAATGGCATTGTCAAGTTGACAAATAGGCCTATATACCTTAGTAGCCTTGGCAGCTGGTCTAATTTGGGATGCACTGGGTTATTTTGATTTTGAGGATACAACTTGACAATTTATTTCGTTATTGGGTTCCTTTTCTGGCTGCAGCCTTTGGATAACATGTGACAACCAACCCCCCAAAAAATGTGACAACCAACCCCAACTTGAATTTCTTGCTAACAGCAAGGCCAACAACCATCTGACAACTAATTAGCTTGCTAACTACAATCTAAACTATAGTTTACCCTTCACACTTTTTATGGGTAACAAGTGTTTTGTTATAAACCCTTTGTGTAAAAGCCTAGAAGAAAAATACTGAGGAGCTAAGGGGCACTTTACACGACAACACGAAACGGTGCAAATGCGGAAATATTCCCGCGGTTGCACTATATCATGTACATGAAAACAGCAAACGCAGGCATGAAACCGCAAGTTTTTGAGATCACCTCCCAGGGAGGAGTTTTTGGAAAACACAACGGTTTTGGTTTCTTGAAACCATACATTTTCGGTTACAGTAAGGTTTTATGCATCAAATTGTACCAGAAAAGCTATCTATTACTACCTCGTACCGCCAACTGCTGGCCTGGCATGCTTACTACAGCGATTTCGTCCCGTTTCCTCTGAAAACATGTGTACGAGTGAAGATGTCAGATAAATTGTGTCTGAACGGGTTTTTTTTAAACCAAAAACGGGAAAACTGTCACGTTTTCACCGTGTAAAGTGCCCCTAAATATTTTCAATTTGACATGAAAAACACAAACAGTCCTCTCACCTCAAATTCAGCAGTCTAACTCCAAGGAAGAATACTGTATGTAGGTGACCTCTGATCCCAACTCTGGATATTTTCATACCAAAATTTCACAGACAACGCCTTCTGGTTCTGAGATATAACGATTGTGACAACCAACCCGTGTGACATATAACCCCGTTCTCCCCCATCTCTTCTCTTACTAATGTATGGTTTTTGGGCAGCCTTTACACCACTGTGTGTGACTCCGTTTCACCTTACAAGCTGCTGTTGCTGAATAGGCTGCATCCTTAATTTTTCGTATTGGATAACTGACCAATCCTGCTGCAGGGGGCCATTACTCATCAACAAGGAAGTATCAATTAAATGTTAGCCATTTAGGATTCCCATGCACATCATTCTCCCTATCCAGAGGTATCTTTAACTGATAACTGATGATAAAATGTGTCTTTGGACACTATTTCCAACTTTTTCCAACCATCATGCCTGGCCCAAGGACCCCTGATCTCCCTGGCAGCCTTTGCTAAAGTTAAGCTCAGCTGTTTTTCGGTTGCTTCAACTACCCCTAACAACACCCCTCACCCACACTTGTGATGCCCCCCACCCACCCCCAGATACTCCCACAGTCCAACTGGGGCTATGTATAGTCCCAGGGTGGATGAGGGGTGGTGGGTGTGAGGGTACAGCTGCAGTACCCATCTTGGATGACTGATATGTAAATGTGTCTCTTTCACAAACTGTTCAGAATATCGGTGCAACGGATCTGGCCAATGAGGACACAGCAGGCACTAAAATGGCCAAGCCAATGGCTGAGGTTCTGCCTGGTATATAAACGGGGGGCAAAGACCTCCAGCTTTGGGTGACCCTATTTTGACTGTGGTGAACAGGATTTGATCTCAAGGACTGTTACCTCTGTTTCTTGTCTCGTGTGCAGGTAAAGAAATATCGCAGAGATTATTGGTTTAAAAGAAGGATGATCAGATATTCTGAGGCAGTGATTTGGAGAACTATTTTTGGCAGATTTTTTCTGGAATGAAGGGTTTTTGACTTTAAGTCCACGATGCATTCAATGGATAAATGCACAACAATTCTGGGATATTTGAATCCATATAATGCTTTTTTGGAAGACCGTAGCAGTAGCTGCAATGTGTTTTTATTTGTAAATTTGCATCACTACCAATATTGATGCATTCTGCAAATGGTTCTCTTATTCGAAGGGTGATTTATGTGGACAGGTGCTTCGGTTTGTGACATGTTAAAGACTGCCTGAAGGCCCTGCATGTCCACTAATGTATTATAGCCATTAAAGAGTCACACTTTAAAGAAGGCCTTTTGGCTTTTAAGGTGTCAAGACAGCTGTTCTAAGCAAGTGACTAATGGATTGAATATTTCAATTTCATTATCTCATATGGCTTATTACCAAAATGTAACACTGCAGCTCAGTACAGGTCATATTTAACAAGTACGTCAATTAATTTATCAGTCTTTCATTATTCACGTGCCCAGCATATCATGGAAAAATTATACAATTTTCTAAATGGTAACATGTATATGTCTATAGATAATTAAAAGTAAATCCATGTTGGAGGACCATAGTGGAGTAGACTGAATGGAATCATCTTAAACTTGTCAGACTTTGGTCAGGAACTCAGACTATTGACAGTTTTAGGTGTTTAACCTGTAGGGTGAGTGGGGATACAAAGAGGGTGCAGAGTGTTTTCAAAAGGGATGCATTTCCGTGTCAATGTAATTTGGAGGACTGGGGTTCTGCATGTGCAAAGGAAATTTAAATTGTAATTGTATATGCTGCGGACATTTTAAAAGGAAGGGTATAGAGTCAGATGTGCTGATGCTAAAAATACCCAGCCATTCCTCCTCCGACTATATTTCAACTGGACACTTGAGCCGTCGTGAATTGAGTGACACTTGTTACCAGAATTCCACTGCCGACGCCACTGAAACTATGCAGCTGTCTTGCAGATTTGATGTGGATGTCTATTTGACCCTTGCAGAAGACAGCCTAAAAATTGTAATAGTTTTTTTTCATCATTACAGGCCTCTGTCAAGTTTGCTAATCCTGTTTTGTCTCATTCTTTGCAGTGTTAGAAAGCAATCATGCCTTTCGGTAACACCCACAACAACTTCAAACTCAACTACAAAGTTGAGGATGAGTTCCCCGACCTGTCCAAGCACAACAACCATATGGCCAAGGTGCTGACCAAGGAGATCTATGGCAAGTTGAGGGACAAGCAGACACCATCAGGCTTTACCCTGGATGACGTCATCCAGACTGGTATCGACAACCCCGGTGAGACAAAGAAAGACACTACAACGAACCAAGAAATATTTCTATGAATTATAAAATCAAACAGAACCATTGTCTTACAAACATTCTGAATATTCCTGGTTAAATAAAGTTTGGCGAAAAAATAAGATTTATTGCAACAACGCTAAATTAGTTTAAAGCTTGTCTCTCAATATCTGTGACTATTTGCCCCCTACCTTCAGGTCACCCCTTCATCATGACTGTTGGCTGTGTCGCTGGTGATGAGGAGTCCTACGAGGTCTTCAAGGATCTGTTCGACCCCATCATCTCCGACCGTCATGGTGGATACAAGGCAACCGACAAGCACAAGACCGACCTGAACTTCGAGAACCTGAAGGTACAGCTTCCCATAAAGCCCTATTCACTTTCAATTTCCACTTCGATAAGTTAAGAGTCTTAGAAACATGTGAAGAAAAACACAAGCCGTATCGTGTAAAACCTTCAGTTCAACCAAAAACCACACTGAATAATTTCCTTGATTTTCACACCTTCAACTTGACAATTAGAAGATGCTCAGTACCCTACATGTTTACTACATTGGTGGCCTCTGTTTCACTTTGTAATCAATCTTTTGTCATTAGGGTGGTGACGATCTGGACCCCGCCTACGTTCTGTCCAGCCGTGTCCGTACTGGCCGCAGCATCAAGGGAATTGCCCTGCCCCCCCACACCAGCCGTGGCGAGCGCAGACTCATCGAGAAGCTGTCCGTTGAGGGTAAGCTATAGCCTACATGGTTTGGATGCACAAGTATGCAAAGGGTTGGGCGGTAAGCTAGGCCTTTCTCAAACAACGGGCATTCACCAGAAATATAAAGTGTCATTGAAGAAAAAAGAGGTGCAAAACATGAACGATGAACCACAAACTCTTGTTGTGCTTCTTCCTTTAATGCTAAATTAGCATAAATGGTCATGTTAAAACTAAAGTGCTAAACTCTTTAATATAAATAAATGTTGATTACATTCAAGCCATTATCAATTCAAGCCTTACAACTCCACAAAACTCTATGTATTTCTCACTATGGCGGCGTTTACAAACTGGTGTCGCCCTCCGACATAGCTGCAGGAGCTCAAGAAGCTCCCACAAAATGTTTAAGTTGTTGATTCTACTGCCAAGAAAAACCCCAGACCTACAGTAGAAGTTATAAAATCCATGTGCGATCACTGAAGGCTTACCTCATGTAGATGCGCAGACAATTTGGAAATACTCAGAATTCCTCAAGGGGGTTTGACGATAAGTTACGTACTATAGCTTTATGTGACGTAGGAGACTAAACAATAGCCCTTACTGCTCAGTATTTCCTGTCAAGATCTATACTACCGCAGGAGAACATTCAATCTTCATTTGTTCATCTGTCTCTCCAGCTCTGACCAGCCTGGATGGCGAGTTCAAGGGAAAGTACTTCCCCCTGAAGTCCATGACTGATGCCGAGCAGGATCAGCTGATCAACGATCACTTCTTGTTCGACAAGCCCGTCTCTCCCCTGCTGACCTGCGCCGGAATGGCCCGTGACTGGCCCGACGCTAGAGGCATCTGGTTAGTACTACCAACCAACCAACCAATAATTGCCAGCCATCTGTGGAAACACTTTTCTGGGATCTTAATCACTGTCATCATGTTTCTGATGTACCTTTGTGTTTTACTGATCATTGGCATCCATCTCCATCCAGGCACAACGACAACAAGTCCTTCCTGGTCTGGGTGAACGAGGAGGATCATCTGCGCGTCATCTCCATGGAGCAGGGCGGTAACATGAGGGAGGTCTTCAGACGTTTCTGCGTTGGTCTGAAGAAGGTAAGCATTTGTGTAAAGAATACCTGAAAACCCTACTTGAGTAAGATTAGAGTTACCCTATTAGACAAATGAATATATGACAAGCTTCAAGTCACCTATTACAATTGACTTCATTTAAAGTACAATAGTATCTGATTTTGAAAGTATTTAGGTATCAAGAGTATTAAGCTTATATGTAATGTAGTATGCTCAAAGATGCACTATGTAGAGCTTAAGCAGTGGTTGAGGAGAATACAATATTTTCTAAATCATAATTTGTAAAGTGACTTAATACTTAACTAAAGTTATAAGATAAATGTAGTGCAGTAAAAAGTATAATATTTCCCACTGAATTGTAGTGGAGTAGAAGTATAAAGTAGCATGAAAGGAACATAATAAATTGCCTCAAACTTGTACTTAAGTACAGTACTTTTGTAAAGGTACACCTCTGGTAACCATTGATAATGGGATCCTAATTTGACTGCATGAAAGTGTAAATCTCCAGTGTGGATCTCTAGTGGATGTTCCTCTGACTTTCCTTCTTTCTTGATCGCCAGATTGAGGAGATCTTCAAGAAGAACAACCACGGCTTCATGTGGAACGAGCATCTCGGATACGTCCTGACCTGCCCATCCAACCTGGGAACCGGCCTGCGCGGTGGAGTCCATGTCAAGCTCCCCAAGCTGAGCACACACGCAAAGTTCGACGAGATCCTCGGCAGACTGCGTCTGCAGAAGCGCGGCACAGGTAAGAATATATAAACTCTGTGTGGATCAGATGCGCTAAAGCGCGAAAACCCAAATCCACAAAATCCTTCTAACTATGTCATTTGGGGAGTTAGTTGCATGAAAGCAAGAATTTGAAAAAAGTTAGGCATACATATCAATCCAAATTAAGGATATGGTCATTTAAGTTTGATACACTTTACAGAGATTCGGCCTAAATGAGTAGGGCTGGTTCTTAATACACAATATGTAGCATATTTTGAACTAAGTGTATTATCAACTTTAATATGATATTTTCGACTACTTTGGACCAGGTTTCCATAGGCTTTAAGATCTCTAAAGAGACCGTAGCATTCTGAGCTGTAAGGTGAGATGTGTAATCAGTACCTCAACCCTTGTCCTTTGTCCTTTCTCAGGTGGTGTGGACACAGCCTCCGTTGGTGGCGTGTTCGACATCTCCAACGCTGACCGTCTGGGCTCCTCCGAGGTAGCACAGGTCCAGATGGTGGTTGATGGTGTCAAGCTCATGGTTGAGATGGAGAAGAAACTGGAGAAGGGAGAGGCCATCGACAGCATGATCCCTGCCCAGAAGTAAACAGGGACAATCGTATGTTTCACTCGTGACCATTTGTGTGCAAACGAGCCAGCTGACGGGCGTGCAGAGGAAACAGCCGCTCAACATAAAGACTCTTGACTCTGCACACCATTTTCCTCCTTCCAGCTCCTTTTCTCTTCTGACGTCCTTTGACCCTCTTTTTCACATTCGCCAGTGTTAGTCAGTAACATCCTTGGATCAGCCTCCACCGAAAGGTGGTGATGTGGCATCACCTACTTTTTTGTCATAAGAAGTAATGATTATTGAAACTGTTTATACTGCTCAATAATAAAAGTGCCCCATAAAACAACTAAATGAATCATCATGGTCTTTTGTACTGGAAACCGATATTGAACAACTTGAAGATGTACATTTAATGTCATCTCTTGTGCAAAAAAGCCCTTTTTCATGGTTTTTTCAAGATTAATATAGGTCCCCAGGTGTGACTAGAAACTCCCAAAGTATGAGAAAAAACAACCCTCTCTCCTTTCTCCACCTCCACTTTTCTGAAAACCATCCCTGCGTTCCAAATAACATACTCTTTATTTACACTATACATACTAAAGTACAGAAGAGTTTTAGGGCCACAGGAGAGAGAAAAAATCATATGAGGAAGTTTTTTTTTTCATTATGTCGAGAAATGTCAAGAGTAAAGACGAATACTCCAAAATGCTATTGGAGTTAGTGGGGCATTTATGTATTTTCAGCATACTACAATTGACGTGCATATATTGGGACATCCAAAATATTTTTCTGGCATACTAAATAGTAGGGAAGTATGGGTATTGGAACGCAGGGCATTTGTCATATTTCTTTCCCCCAGTGATGTCATAATGGTAGAAGCCACACCTCCTTTTACAAACCTGACGTAGCACCACCCCCACCTTTGATAAACACAGCCCCAGATACACTCCCGGTTTGAATCCTACTGATAGTTAGATCCAAGGCCAATCAGAGCAGACTGGAGTTATTGCATACATTTGTGGCACCTGTGTCAGATTCCCAAAGTAATAGAAAAACCCTCTTTCCCTTTTCTCCACCCTTTCTGATAACCTGTGTTCAAAAACCCTAGTCAGATTTTTCTCTCTATACTGTATGTTTTCAAAATGGGAGAAGCCACACCCTCCATTACCAACCTAACGTAGTACTCCCTCCATCAGTGATAAGCACAAGCCCAGATCCCTCTAAATCTACCTGGTAGTTAGACCCAGGGCCAATCAGAGCAGACTGGGCTTTTTTGGAAGAGACAGGCACTAAAACGGCAAGTCTCAGACAAAGACTTAAAAGATGAGATTCAGCAATGGCACTGTGAAAAATAAAAGTTTTTTTTTGGACACTACACCATGAAAACAGTTTCTAGTAGACACCAAAATGAAAATCATGTAACCTGAAAATGAGCATAATGTGTGACCTTTTAGGCCAAGAACAATTTGTTCAACAGGTATCATCTTCCCCTATTAAAACTCACCTTGTCAGACAATCAAACGTTTGTGTGTCATAGCTTTAAAAACAAAACACCACAATGAAGGGGAAAATGCCAACATCAGTGAATTTTATTAATCTTCAGCTCCATGTTCTCCTTACATACCACAACCACTCAATCTCAGTTTACAGTTTGTTTCTGAGGGGAGGAATTAAACAGCAGAACAGTGTAAAATTACTCATACAGGTCAAACTGTGTGTGTTTCTTCAGTCTCTTTTGCACATAACATCAACTGTTTCCAAAATCAGTTTTGAGATGACAGTGCATGTTAAATACTGATCCAACATAGGGTCCTAATACTGTACCATCCACCATCTAAACCAGACCAGTGACGCACCGTCTCTGAGCAGGTACACACGAGGTTACTCAACACTCTGGTCAACAAAACTCTTTTCAAGACATTTTCACAACAGATTCCACCTTCAGACAATGTTCCTCCATCTTATACTTAAGAGTGAGTTGTTGTACACTAACTTATTTTTTTTTGCTTTTAAGCCAGTTTCACTTCAATAATTTCCACTGAAATGCTTCGCAAACAACCTGATATTATATTTGTGATCAGGTGACAGTGACGTTAACGTTTCTATGGCTTGAATGCAACCCAGGACTTTCAACATGTCAGGGACTTTATTGGGATCAGTGTAAATTCAGGTTTTTCAATAGAACCAAACTGCACAATTTATTCCCAATGCACGTGTCCTCGCTGGATCTAAAACAACATTTTTCTTACACACTGTTTCACTGTGGTGCATTTAATGTTATATCTAAATACTTCTAAGGAACTCAGAGGCCCTTCTTGAGCGTACCAAACCCATTCAAAATCCTCTAGCAAATAAGGTGGAGTGTAGTCACTGTATTTCACCCAAGCATTCTCGTTTTTTGTTTTTGTGAAAGGGGGAAGGACCTGGTGCCACATTTAGCACCATTTCATTGTATCAATTAACGTCTAAAAACAATCGCCTCTGCAAGTTCACAAAGCTTCCAATCCTAGTTGTGCATCATGTTTCATTTTTTCCCCCCTAAAACCCAAACTCTGAAGTCATGCAGGATTGCAGGTTGGTTTTTGTTCCCCCATTGTCACTGACATAATCTGCTTTAAACTAGAATTACTTCCCCTTGCTCTAGCTATAAATAAACCTTGAGCTCTAAGATATATACTATATTCATATATTTTATATACAGCCATCAACTGACCGATATAAATCCTGTTTTTCTTTTTTAAACAATATTATTCTAAAAAATAAATAAAGTACCTGTGCAAATATCCACAAATTGAAGTGTTTTCACATTTAAGACATTGGCGCCCTCCAGTGGCTAGTTCTGGGTATTACCTATACAGGTACACTGGAAGGAGCTGATTCAAGTCAAAGCAAAGTGCATTGAGGTCTATATTACCTAATGCTAATATACACCACAATGAGAGACGTCCAGGGAGAGGACAAGGACAGACTCCGGGGCGTCCATGTTGGTGCCTGTTTCTCAGCCCGAGCTCCCAACTATTGGGGCTCCACCAGACAGCACACACCAAAACAGGACTGAGAAGATGTCATACATGGGTCTAACGATGTGAGAGTGTGGACGATGGCTGAGTGTTTGCCTGTCAGAATACAGGCTCGCAAACGAGGAGCCGTGGAAAAGCCAAACGCTCATTGTGACAATAGAAAAAGTGGTTGGTACATACCAAGGTGGTGGACAGTTAAGGTCGGCGTCCCTGTTAAAATGTAGGGAGTCGGGGGAGTTAATGAAAGGAAATGGGGGTTTGGGGTTTTGGGTCACCATGAGCAAAGCCACAACCGAGAGATAGTATTAACAGTAAATCAGCAGCCGACGACATGATCTCTGTAGCCTACGCAAATATCACAGTACGTTATTCACTAAAAAACAGGGGAGGGAGCAATAGAAAGCTTTCTCAATTTTTTCTGTCTCTCTTTTTTTTCTTTAAATACATTAAATATGTACTGTATGAAGGCGCTGGGGGTCGGTCACTTTAAAAGGCAACTGGACTAGCAAAAAGGAAAACACTGTGCACACACACTGCCTTCATCGTGCCTTTTTCCAGATTCAGAACTCTCTCCACCCCTGATCCCCACTGTCATCAATAATGGACAGACCAGGTCACCGACTGTGCTACAAAAAGGAGTGGGTGGACATTTGGAGGTGTAGGTGTGTGTGTGTGTGTGTGTGTGTGTGTGTGTGTGTGTGTGTGTGTGTGTGTGTGTGTGTGTGTGTGTGTGTGTGTGGGTGTGTGTGTGTGTGTGTGTGTGTGTGTGTGTGTGTCTGTGTGTGTGTAGTCTGAGAGGTTTCGCTGCTTGGCTTGACCTGCTTTTTAAGGTGTTTCCCGTCAACATACTGAGAAGATGGCTGAGGCGCGACCGCATGGCACAAAATACATAAGAACCAAATCATTGCATTGCACTGAATTTCTTTTTTTCAAAAAAACCAACATACTTTGTTATTTTGACAGGTTTCAAGGGCAAAGTTTGAACAACAAACCACATTTGTCGCTCAAGCTTGCTTTAATCTCCTTGAAAGATGTCAACAGTTGGGGGCTTTTAGATGAGACATGATTAGAACGATATTCTGTAGGACTACAACGCTTTTTGAAGAACGGTAAAAGGGATAAAACGGCCCCGGGAGGTTGGAAAATCCGAACGCTTTAGACAAGTTCATCCCTGACAGACAGTGAATCCAGCCAGCCAGAGCCCAGCCTGTGCATGTAAAGTATTTTCAGGCCTCTCTGTTCATTGTTTAAGAAAGCCAATGTAGAAAAAAGAATTAAATGAGAACAAGGGTATGAAAGTTAGCATAACCTTGTATTACTTAACCTAATCGGCCGTATTCATTTAGATAACGGTGTTGCTAGACTCTGAAATTGAGCATGACAATACTAAATGCATAACATTTTGCTAACTGAAGGGGTTTGTTTAGCAGTGAACATTACTTACATTGTAAATTCCTACTAGTCTTGTGCGGACATACTTATGTGTAAGTATGTTTTGATCGGATTGCGAAGCAGCAATCCTACTACTGCTGTTCATGAAGTGGAAAATGTGACGGTCATTTTAGGATTCCAGGCTCGCCTCTGATTGGCTGTTTCAAAGGCCTGTCAACCCTTCTCCAAACTGACCCTAATCCAGTGCAGTAGTTTAGTCTCTGCTGTGTGTACAGTAACACACATCATACCAATGCAATCCCCTGTGGCTGCTTGTCTGATCACTGAGTCGGACCATCTCCCCTTTCGTGCATGGGTTAGATAATCACGTTATCGGTAAAGAGGGGAAAAATATTAAATTAAAGGTGACATAATAAAAAAACTTTTTTTTAAAAGGAGTGACTGGTCAATGGTGTCCAATACACATGAGATGATTTTTTTTTTCTGTAGCGGTGAAAGTGACAGTGGGTAAAAACGATGATAAAGAGCAATAAATAACAAAATAAAGAGTCATTATGGCTAGAGTAGCAGTTAAAAAATATTCAACTAGATTCCGTCTGATCCAGGTCCAGTGGGATGCAGTCGCTCAGTGAAGAAATTGGCTGAGCTGGGTGGGGTGTGGGCAATTGGGTGGAGGGGGTGCTTCAAGTCTGCGTGGCTTACGGGTCAGGTGTGTGTATATCTGTGTGTGTGTGTGTCTGTGCCTGTGTGTGTGTGCCTATGTGTGTGTGTGTGTGTGTGTGTGTGTGTGTGTGTGTGTGTGTGTGTGTGTGTGTGTGTGTGTGTGTGTGTGTGTGTGTGTGTGTGTGTGTAGGGAAGGGGGTTTAGTCATGAAAGAGACAGAAGGAGAAGTCTTTTCTCTCGGGTCCAGCCCCTCGCCCCTTCTCTGCTATGTTAAGTTTTTTCTTCAAATCTTTCCACCCCCCCTCCCTTTTGAGCATACACATCAACACTCACTCACACAAAACACACACACACACACACACACACTGGTACGCAAACACACACACACCCCTCCGTTCAAAGTTCAAGGTCCTTCGAGATTTGCGTGGCAATGTCCCGAAAAGCGAGTGGCGCCCCCCATAGTCGCGTGTAGCGCACCCCGTTAGAAGTCTCGGAGGTGCCCGTGGAAAGGTGGCACACTTCGGCCTCGAAGGCCACGCGGCCCCCCGCCAGGCCGTGGGTGCAGGACAGCAGGAAGGGGCCGGCGTAGTGGACCTGGCAGCCGCAGCCCAGAGCCGCCTCCCGCAGAGCCAGCACCACCTCCGCAGGCTCCCGCCGCTGCCCACCGCCGCTCAGATCCCAGCCACGTCCGACGGCCCGGGGCTCGGACGCTTTTTGATACCCAGGTAGATGGCAACTGGGGAGAAATAATAAAATGTGTAAATAAAATGTTCAAATCGTATCTGGTCCTTTACCTTAAGCCAATCAACGTATATATTTTTTCAATGCTGCTGACAAGATTTCCAGTGTAGCCTAGATTTCCAGTTGTGAGTGCCTTGTGATGCCATGTCTACCAGACTGTCTTCTAGTGTAGGCTTACATTGTATATTGGAGATGCTATTATTTTTATGTTAATGTATTATTATTTGTTACATGGAACTGAGTGTTATTGGTATCGTCCAATCCCTACTATAAACAGTGGAACGTGAACTGACCTTGTGACCGCAAATCTCCTGATTCCCTCAGATTCATTTGTGACCCTGCAGGATACAGAGGCAGAGTAAGAGCTAATCCAATGCAGACTTATCATTATGACCAAAAACACAACTCTCACATGAGATGGCACTCAGCAGTGAATATCATACAGGGAGACCACGCAAGCATCAACAACAACAACAAGCACATGATGTGCGGAACAGTGTTTCCTCACATTACAGAGAAAACTATTCAACTCATTTACAGTTTGATTTTACACGCATGCAGATACAAATGCAGTCACTTTGAATAACTTCTGTGAAAAGTACTACAACATTACCATCAATTCGTCCCACGACACACAGAATAAATATCAGAAGACTTTCAAACCATCCAACACACATGTAAAAAATTAACACACAAAACACACATTACATTATACATTAACGCACAGGATCATATGACTAGTTATAGTGAGACTCTCCTGACAATGACTGTGACGCTGAAAAAAATCAATATGAGTCTTCCTTGATCGCGACCATGCTTGATAACCAAGTGTGTGTGGGACCTTTGACGGTATGGAGAAGGTGATACACAAACAAGTCATGCAGACAAAGTTATATTTAATAGATAAGAGACGTAATATGCAAAAGGCAGGCAGGCATTCATGGATTTATCGAACAAATTCCCATGCGAGCAGGCAGGCAGGCAGGCAGGCAGGCAGACAGATATGGGCAGCAGCACAGGCAAGACAAGAGAGAGAAGCTGACAGACATGGGAACTTACTAACTGTTTTTGATCCTTGTGGGAGGGTACAACCCGACACTGATTTGTTTGAGCCCTGTCGCTTGGACGGGTCAAGGTTGACCCTGGTGCCATGACAGGGGGGAAAAGCACAGGACAAGATAAAGATAGAGAAGAAGAAGAAGAAGAAGAGGGAATGTACTATAGGGTGAGAGAGAATATATAATTGAGTCACAGTGTGAGCCAGTGGTGGTGGGGAAAGAGCGCAGCACGGCTAGCTGATTGGCAAAGGAGAAAGCTGAGGTTTGATAAGATTAGACATGTGTGATTATGACGTCTAGGGCAGGGGGGGAGAGGAGGGAGAGGGGGGAGGGGAGGATAATCCAGGGCCACAGAAGGGCTTGGCCAAAATAACATGTCCTGATAAGCAATGGATCCATATACCCAGGGCTGAAAGGAAGAACGTCACAACAACAACAACGCAACATGATTTCACATCATACATCTGTTTTAGGTTTTCTTTGGTTTGCCTGCAGGTGAATCTTCTTGCCTTCTGAAGATGTATTTCACATTTGAGCTGATGCACCAACTGAGACAGCAGAACAAGCCTAAATTCTTACATTTCAACATTTAAAAGATACCAAAAACAAGGAATGCAGAGATAGGGGGACCTTGTGCCCGTATCCCTATGACCATAGTCGAACATGTGGAAACCGGAAATTCAGAAAAAAAGCGATGATGAGTGGAGAGTAGTAGGAAGGTTTGGAACAAATGAAGATTAAACAAAAGCTTTAGAAAGAAATTACCCACAATTCACCACTAATTTTGTTCAAATGAATGAATTCACTTTCTTGCCAAGCCTGAGTTGAGAAGGTCGACACCACTCTAACATCTGGCCAGTAAATATGAGGCTACAGCTAAAGCCTCGTTTACACTGAGCCATTCGATTTCGGTTCGGTATGCAATTATTTGCTGTCAAAGTTGGAAAGGGTACCAAAATAAGCAAACCGTGCCACCCCTTTTTTAGTCACCCTTTTCATTGGGGTATCAAACCCTCCCAAAGGGTCGAGCTACACACTGCATTCCGTTGATTGTTCGACTAAATAGCCATTTCCGTGGTAGAGATCAACGGCTGTGTGTATTCACCTCAGTAAGAGTGAGAGAATTATTATGGTGCACAGCTCTTTGTTTACTGTGTAGCGTTTTTCCTCTTCACTGAATTAATCAGCGGGCTACAGTGTGTCCTGCTGCTACAATGTCACTATAGTTTTATAGCTGCCGAGGCCAACGCGACTGTTTATAAGGGCCAGTGCCGCCTTCCTGAGTAAAGGTAGTGTCTACAGTGGAAACGCAAGCCAGATCTAGGGTTACCCTTCCTAACCAAACCATGCTGAGCAGAACCGAAATTTGCTGCTCAATGGAAACAAGGCATAAAAGGCTATTAGCTTAGCTTAGCTTAATTAAAAGATTAAAAACAGCTGATCTGGCTCTGTCCATAAATAAAATCATTTTCATCATATCCACAATATATCATGCTGCATTTATTATATTATCAGTAACTCCAAAGAGATTGGGACATCAAGTCTTTAACTGGGAGTATTTCCCAGTCAATGAGAATAATGAATTTGGTCCTATCACACTGAATCAAGAACTGTACTCAAACTGTAGGTATCTCTCTCCCCCCTCCTCCCCCGATGTGACGTGATGTGGCATGGATCTACCTGCGAGTGAGTTTGGAGGTCAGCTTGGTGAAGAGGTTGGAGGTGGCCCTGGTGCGGGCGTGGGGCAGGGGGCTGGCGTCGTGGTGGGACAGGGTGGGTGAGGTGGGGGGAGCAGAGTAGACGGGGGGCCCGCGGTCTCTCAGCTGGCCCCCGTGGAAGGTGCTGCGGACGGTGGAGCCGCGGGTCAGACGGCAGCGGTCTGAGGAGGAGGAGGAGGAGGCTGCCCCGGCCCCAGAGATACTGAGCGTGGAGGGAGACGCTGCGGGCAGGCGGTGGCTCAGGGAGCTGAACACAACAACAAAGGGTTAAATTTGAGGTAAAATATGCAACACTGGGAATCATGCGATAGGAATCATTCATTCTTTTTTGAAATTGTATAAACAAGATATAATGAAAATAATCATTAAAAGATATCCAACTCAAGTTCTGTAGGGTAAACATAATAGGATATTTTGAGAGTCTTCATCTGACATTTAGTATTGGAGTATCCCAAAATTTTTATCCAATCAGAAGAGAGAACGCTACAAACCGACACTCGTCTCACTCATATATACTATATACACTCATGGTCTCACTGCTGGTGCACGCCAGAGCAACAGATGGCGGAGCAGGTAAAAATCCTTCCCAATGTCTGTTTTGATGGTTTTTATCATGTTTTATCACACTTATGGATCTGAGATGATGCTAGATAACTCGCTGCTTAAAGACCGCAGTGCATTAATGTGGTGACGTAGGGACGAGCGAGGGGAATGCTAACTGCAGTAACTGACAGGAAGTTAGCTAAAAGAACCATTCCGCTTACAGCACCTTTAACAAAGTAACTTTAGGTGACAACTGTTACCTCTTTAAGTAACATTGACAGGAGAATCCATCTTGAACCAGCCTGTATGTTAGTGCTTGGAAAACAGACCCATGTTGTGATATACTACGCTGGTGTGGCTCCACGAAATAGTTGGTGCCTGCTTTGACAGCCTATAAAAAGAAACAAAAGTGCTACCTGTTGTCTTTGCCGTTTTGCAGAAGAGAGTGTCTGTCGGCGCCCGTGCGGTCTGTGCACACGTATGTGTTCCGGCGTGTCATGGAGCTCCCAGGGATGTTATTCTACACAGAGAGGAACCAGGTGAGAGGCACAAACAACCACTGTTCATCAGGAATAATTTTTACTGTATATCCGTCAACCTCAACTTTCAGTAATGAAATACTAGTTCTTAAAGGAGAAGGAACAGGGACCTTTCCCTTCTTTTTTAAATTAAATGTTATATATACAGTAAGGTTTGTGTAGTCATGTTCTGTCCTGAGATATGGCTTACTCCAGATCTCTATCTTCTATCGATCTTTAGTAGTTATTGAGTATTTTCATATAAGGCTATAATAATGTATTCCTGAAAAAACTCTAGAACAAATGATTAAAAAAACATTCTTAGAACGTTTTACAAAAAGAAGGGTAAAATAATGGTACAAATTTAAAATCCTTAAATATCAGTAAAAAGAGTTCTGATCGATGCTTTTTATTTGCCAAAGCCGAGGCCCCTGAAGTCTAACGGCTTGTCAAGAACAGCATGCAATATTCCCAGCCTCCTCCACGCCTCATCAGGAGAGGTGTGACTTTACGTACGGTGGTGGCCGTCATGTCTTTGCGGCGGTCGGGGATCTCAGACTTGTTGGGGTTGTTGGCGCTGCTGACCATGGGGCTGGAGGGAGGCAGGCTGTGGCTCCCCATCACGCTGCAGCTGGCCTTACGCGAGGGCATGCGACCCTCTCCACGCAGCTCCCGCTCCCCCGTGCTGGTGGGGCTCCGCTTGGGGTGCATGACGGGCATGGAGGGCCCGCCTTTGTTGTGGAGGACAGCAGAGCGCAGACACATAGAGACTCATATAAGGAATATTCTGTGTTTACGGAGCGGATAAGGCAAGGTTCAACTCATCCATACTAGAGCTAGTCACACAGCCCTGTGTTATAAGCAGTTGTCACAAGCTCACAGTTATAGGACTTCAGGTGAAGATGGCCGTTAATACCATGGTCTGGCTGAATACTCTTTTCTGATTGGCTGCCGGCGGGTGTGCGTTAAAACTGTGACGCACACATAGTTCGGATAAGGTTTAGGCACCTTGAAAGGACTCCGCTAACTGTTGTAAGCGGTTGTAAGGCACCATGTGGAATCATGAATGGAATAAATGCACAATAGCAAGGAAGTCTTGTGCATCGCTGATGATCGTGATGGATCACACCAGCTTGCTTATGAACTAGTCGAAATTAAAACTTCTATTGATCTTCTGTTTCAATTTTAAAATGTGTGTTTGCTTAAGCTTTGATTGATGTATTCGTATTGTTGACCATTGGTTGTGAGGCAAACCCCTTAATAACATATACCTACTCTTTGATTGTCCTTAACATCATCGTAGTTAACAGTGCATGTAACCATGGTACCAAGTTTTTCATTGCAACTCAAGAGTCTCATGGTCTTTATAAGACCTCTCCTCAGGCGAACACATAGCTGCCAGAATCACAAGGGCTTTGATTCAAGAAAAGAAAATGCATTTTTTTTATATAAATGTACAGTAGGGCTGAGACAGAGGGAAATAATGCAGAGGAAGTGAGAGATGAGGCTCACAGAAGTCGCTGTGTCGTCGCTGCCTGTGGTAGGTGGAGGCACTGCGCTGGGTCTTGCTATGGGAGGAGGAGGTGGAGGAGGAGGAGGAGCCCGTGGCGGAGGAGTGCTTGTTGGTCCCGTTGGTGATGGGGCTGGGTCGCACCCGGGCCAGGGACAGGCTGCTGGCTGTGCGGGCCTCACTGGCCTCCTAGGTCCACACAGACATAGTGGACAGAGAGCAGTCAGATGGGTGTTTGAATATACCAGGGGGTACACACACTGTATTCAAAGGGGTTTGGTATCAAACCTCAATACTTTAAAGTGTGACCATTGCACTTGAAAAATGTATGTCTTCTTAATCAGTTTTGATTATTAATAAAAGGCTCCATATGTACATTTAGGTGTTTATTTGACTAAACCTTGTTTGCTTCTGTATATTTCTTCTTTACAATCACCAATCAAAAAAAGCATTTTAGAGAAAAATAGGTTTCTGTTCCAACTATAATATCAAATTAGACTCTAGAGTGCATTTCTGCGCGTACAAAGAGTGATCGAGGAAAAGGCCGGTCTGTTATTTCATTCACTGATTGCCAGCTGCTCTGGTCAGTACTATAGCTAAACACCTACTGATATAAATAAATACTGGGTGGATCTCTTTGAACTCACGTCTCCTTTGCGGCCCAGCAGTAAGTAGGTGGCGGTGACCTCGTTGTACTTCTGATTGAGCAGAGCATCCTTGATCTCCTCTGAAGTGAAACCCATCCCCACCATCACCTCTGAGGTACACAAACAACCACATATCAAATCAGACTCAGAAATACTTCATTGATCCCTGGAAGTACTGGAAATAACTAGAGTATATGAGGTACAGTACAGTATACTGTATATCAGTGAATGTATGTTATCCCGAAGTCTTATCAGTATAAATATAGCTTAGACAAGTACAATATTATTATATTATTATACTAAAGTGAGTTGAAAGGCAAGAAAGAAGAGATAGAAAAAACATAACATGACAGGCAGATCCTCAGCCTGTGGCCCCGGCTGACTCACCTATCCGAACTGGATCACTGAAGTCTTCCACAGGTTCTATATGGGGCTTCAGATCCTGCTCGTCATACCCTGAATTGATCCACTTGTCCTTCATGACTTGCTGTAGAAAAACAGAAAGACAGAAACAGTTGCTGTCATGTGTTTTGAATTGCACAGAAGGTTAAATTAAAGTGAGGCCTTCTGTGTGTGTGTGTGTGTGTGTGTGTGTGTGTGTGTGTGTGTGTGTGTGTGTGTGTGTGTGTGTGTGTGTGTGTGTGTGTGTGTGTGCGTGTGTGCGTGTGTGTGTGTGTGTCGGGCAGCACTCACATCAAGGGTGCAGCGTTTGGTGGGGTTGAGCACCAGGAAGCGGCGCAGGATCCCCTCACAGTCTGTGGACATGTAGAAGGGCACGCGGTACTTCCCCCTCAGCACGCGCTCCCTCAGCTCCTGTTGGCCACACACGTCACATGTTACACGTTTCAAATAGCTTACAGCAAGTCAAATGAAAAAAAAAAACAGCAATCAAAACCCTATATCAGAACTCTAAAATGAGTCTTTACTTCATATGCTGGTTTTCATTTATTTTAAATGGTGCTCCCAGGAACTTTCAGTTTGTGTTGATTCTTGCGACCCCTTTGGACAAAAGCAGTAGTGTTTTTACTGTGCCTGGGTGAGCGTACCCAGGACAAAGGCATTAAGAAAAAATATATAGAAATAGTCATCTTTGCACAGATGGTCTCGTTTGCTGTTACATTAATGTATTTCATTTGACTGTTTAATAAATATTTAAACGTTCCTCGTAGCACCTTTAAGGCGAGACACTGCTCTTTCAAAAACTGGTCAATTTTGAGTTTTTGGCTATTTTTCTTCAATGACTTTTTCTTACTAGTATAAATAAAAAGGTTCAAAAAGTAGGCGCTCATTTGACTAAACCTAGTCTGTTTGCGTCTGTATATATTTCGTATACAACCATCTTTAACAGATATTATCTCAACCAGAAATCTGAACTTCCAAAGCATTTATAACAACTAAACTTTCCATAGTCGTTCTTAGCACTACTTCTGAAGGTTAATGCAGAAGGATTTGTTCTTTTGTTGTCAATTGTCTGATATATGATACATATTGTTCTTAAAAACATGCGGAAAATGCATTTTTAAGACCTGAATGTACATAGTATTTTTTGATTTATAAAATGAAAATTCTTTGCTCTTATTGGATAGTGATAATGGAGACAGGGAGAGAGAGAGAGAGACAGGGAGATAGAGAGAGAGAGAGAGAGAGAGAGAGAGAGAGAGAGAGAGAGAGAGAGAGAGAGAGAGATAGAGACAGAGACAGAGACAGAGAGAGAGAGAGAGAGAGAGAGAGAGAGAGATGAATGACATGCACCAAAAAACCCTTGGCTGGAATGGAACCATGAACTTTGCAGTTTCATGGTGTGTTTTTTTAACCACTACACTACCAGACACCCTCCTATCCATGCCATTTTTGTTGATCGTTTTTTAAAACACACCCAACACTGACTAAAAAATTCAGATTGAAGACATTCTCTGATAGAGTTCAGTCCGATGTAATGGCGGTTGTCGCACAAAAACTTAAATCCCCAGGCCCCTCACAGTATGCTGCGGCGCGGTCAGATATGAGATGGGTTAAATACACATTTGCTTCCACCCTCTGTTAGAGCGCTAGGGGGGGCATTCATGGCCATCTGCTGACTTTTGTTTAAAAATAGTATGTTTTGTTGTTTTTTGGCAGCAGGTTCTACTACAGGATGCATTAACGATACAGAGTAAAAGCAAAAAGGAGACAGAGAATAATGCTTAATGGAAAATAAACCATTCTGTACACTTTAAATAAGCATTTAGAGTTTGGGCAACCTCATTAGTAAAAATGATTGTTTCTTACACAGAATTTGACCAAAATGTTGCTCAACAAGGTACGTTACCGCGGGGCGCTCGTGCTGTAGTGCTTAAAGCGACCCCCTAGACTTGGTCCTCATCGCAGCAGACCCGGTTCGAATCCGACCCGTGGTCGGTTCTCTGCATGTCCTCCCCTCTCTGCCCCATTTCTACATAACTGTCTGCCTCAATTTCTTACTACTCTACATCAGATGTAAGATGAAAACTACACACTCCAATACATGTAAACCCACTACTGTATATATCAGACTGACAAACAGACGGACAGACAGACAGACAGGTAGTCCCTCCTCCTATCTACTTGCCTTCAGGTTCTGCCCATCAAAGGGCAGTGAGCCGCTGACCAGCGTGTATAGGATGACGCCCAGGCTCCAGACGTCCACCTCGGGCCCGTCGTATTTCTTCCCCTGGAAGAGCTCCGGCGCGGCGTAGGGAGGAGAGCCACAGAACGTGTCCAGCTTGCTGCCCAGCACGAACTCGTTGCTGAAGCCGAAGTCGGCGATCTTGATGTTGGCATCAGCGTCCAGCAGAAGGTTCTCCGCCTGAGTCATACGTACATGGAGGAAGAGGTGGAGGAAAGAGAGATGGAAGAGGGAAGAGGAGGAGGAGGGAGGAGTGGAGGAAACAAAAAAAAAACAGGAATGTGACAGTAGGACGACACAAGAACCGGGAGAGAAAAAAAAGAGAGTGGGAGAGAGAGTCAGATGGGGAGGGGGTTGGCACTCGCGTGTTGTCCGACATCTAGCTACTGGACATGACTCATACTGTATATATGTCACTGCGTGTGTTTAGGAATGTTATTATCTATTAGAACAGCAGCGGGCTCTGACTGCCTCCTACCCAAACCAGCTTGGTAAAAGAGGAAACAGCCTCTCCATCAGGAAAGGAAGTTAGCAGGGGGCTCTTAGAGCAGAATGCCCCAGAACAATCTGAAGTTGACCCTTGTAATTCATTTGATTAAATGCCCCTATAAAATAGAGAATTAATCTACAATGATTTCAACTGTATTTATCTGCATTTGCAAAGCCAGAGTTGAAAATGGACAGCTAGGCATCTGTAGTACTTTCCTACACTACTGCAGTAGGCATTTAAGGTCTTGAATTTGCTTTGGAGAACCTTGGCGCTACCCTCAAGGAGAAAACAAGGTATTTCCCATTTGATAAAATTACCCTTGAAATGATCCAAAATGCCCCCGTCATTTCACAAGGGCAAGAAAAACTGGACCAAAAAAAAAGTTAATTTCCTACTCTCTTATCCACTTTTCATCAGTGCTTTACTGTGTGATTAAAACGCTGAAGGGCCCTTTTCACACACACACAAACACAGATTAAGACTAGTCCCAGATTATAATTTTCTGTTGAGGGTAATCTGCAAGTGAAATAAATGCCCTGGTTTTAGCCTCACCCTTAATCTGCCTCAGACTCTGACTGAGATAAAACATCCTCCAAGCTTTAACTCTCACCTTCAAATCTCTGTGGACAATTTTCTTTGTGTGGCAGTAGTGGACGGCGGAGACAATCTGTTGGACGCGAGGAGACAGGCAAAAGCTCAAGCACTGACAGTTACAGTGTGGTCATTTACAATGTGTGCAATCAAGAGACGGTGCATTCGTTACCTGTCGGAATTTGGCTCGGGCTTCCACCTCCTTCATTCTCCCGTGAGACACGAGGTAGTCAAACACTTCACCTGTGTGTGTGTGTGTGTGTGTGTGTGTGTGTGTGTGACACAAACATATAAATGAAGCGACAAGCATTATAGACATATGATTATTACATTACACTCGATCAACTATTAATATTTATCAAATATTCAGTAAAGTTGTCCGAATCAACTGTATTGTCCTCAAAGGGAAATATGTCTTGTATCCACTCAAAACATATAATGTCTTACTTCACGGTCTTGTATGACCACTAGTTTACGTTGTTGATATTAGCTTCTAGGTTTACGCAGATATTGCTGAGTCACTGATATTTCTGTGTCCACCTGCTTGCAATAAGAACAGTCCCTTTGTACAGCCCCTTAAAGGTTGCTTTAACACCATTATGTTTGATTAGCACCTAGATTTTGGATTAACAGAGTGAACTGTTATTGGCTATCATACTATAGGCTACACACTTACAGATGCTGATTATAAAGCAAGGGCAAAACTCCTTTACTACATATTGTGAAATGGATTTGAAACGATTTGAAGGACAGTCACATTTGAAGCTGTTCCTGTGACATGCTCCAAGGTCACAGTAAGCAAGCAATATGGTTTGGGCCAGAACACATACAAAAAAACAATTGCAGACCCAAACAGACACATAAACGTGTATAATGGAAGGGTAAAGAAAAGGAGCATTAGCATTATGTGTTGGCATTACTCCTGAGACTGTGTTTCAAGTCAGTTTAAACAGCAGCATCATTACTGCACAGAGGCTGCTCAGTTATTTATGTTGTGTTACCATACTCTATTAAGTTTGAATGCAGAACCGTACAACAGCTATTATGGGAGAGTCTGTCCCAGTGTTTGAAAGAGTGGAAAAGGAGTAAAGAGACCGAAATGGAAGTGGACAGATCAAGACCAAGCTAAGCTAACCATGGTCTTGCTTTGACTTTGCAGTTTATTTTGCATACAGACATGAGAGTGCTATTGATGTACTCATATAACAATTTTTCTATAAGATGCTCTTTTTGATTTTGTACATTTCCTGGAGATGACGGCAGATGTACCCACCTCCACTGGCGTACTCCATGATTAGGTAAAGGGTCTTATCAGTCTCAATCACCTCGAACAGCTGCACTGTAGCACAAAACACAATCAGATTAAAATCACACACAAACATACTGTATGCTGTATATAAAAGCAAAACCTGCTAACGTTATGAATAATTGCACAGCCGTCTGCCTGTCTGTCTTAATACCAAGAAACCCGCTGCTAATGCTGTGGGGGGTTTTGATCCATATGGCAATTCAGCTTTAGAAAATCCAACCTCGTGACCTCCATATAAAGCTCGCTACGTCGCTTGCTACAGTTCGGTCATTCAAAGCCTTACACTTCTGTCTGCTCACACACATGAAAGGAAAGCACACACGCTTGGACACACACTCAGACAGACACATACAAAGCCCATTGAGATAGATGTATGTAATGTGACTTACCTATGTTAGGGTGATTTAAGCCTTTCATTATTCGTACCTCCCGAAAGAGCTGGAAAGAAGAAACAGAATGTTAATGTGTTGATCATATCGAACATGAATACATCTTGTGTTGCAGCCACTGTCTTTTCGGTGTTTAAAGGAGAAGTAAGTGACATTTTTTGGTTGATATACATGCTTATTCACTCTATATTCATATAGCAATCACTTAACAGTATGCACAGTTCATGACACAGGTCTCCCAGTTATTCAGCTTTGCAGTAATTGCCAGATAAAATTTTGAGTGTCCCGCTAGTTTTTTTTATCCAATCAGGAGACAGAGCGATACAAAGAGTCGGGTCTCTGTGCCCGGGAATGATGACTCGCTGCTCTCCATTGTGGTACTATATGACAAAGACGGCGGCACATTCATGTGGTGGTGACGTAGGGACGAGGGAGGGGACTGCAAACTGCAGTCACTGAAAGGAAGTTAGCTAAAGGGTCCATATTGCTTACTTCTCCTTTAACATTGTATAGTTTTGTCCTAAAAACAACAGTGTCACTGTCAGCCTCTGATATTGATCCAAATGAGAATTTGCAAGGTTGAAAACAACCAAAGATCCCTTCTTGACATTAAGAAAAACTACAACAACAACAACAACAACAACAAAAGGCCCACAGACAAATGTGATGGATCTGCAGCCAAAAACAGACATATTTTCTGTCTCTGTGTCGGAGCGCTTCTCGCAGCGTGTGATACGTCTACTCCATGGGACATGTTTGTACACTTTGTCAGAGCAGAGCAGCGGATTAAGTTTGAGCCAGCTTCCCATGGTTTAATGTGTTAGGAATCATAAAGCAAATAGCAATAATACTAATAATAATGATAGTGACCGTAATGAAATAGAATACTGTACATGGAATAAAATATTGTGAAATAAAAAAATATGTATATGTGATATGCACATATGTAAATTATGAGTTATGAGTGGTTATTATAGGTGCAGCAAAAAGCAAAAGGAAGGCAATAGCGCTCTACGAAAGGCCATTGCTTAAAACTAGTGACTCTCCTAGACATCGTCAACTCCAAAGAAAAACGACGGTGCGATCAGCTTTTCTATCCTCCTTCCTCAATCCTTTCCCGATGTGGCTCCCTCCATTGCCTCCTCCTCCTCCTCCTCCTTCAGTCAATCCCTCCAGCAATCTTCTTCTTCCAGCAGTGCCCCCAACGTCACTGTTGCCATAGCGACCCAGGTATTAAGACCGGGCTCTTTCCCCCATAGCTTCTCCAGCTGTGCTAGAGGGGGGAATCATGGGATACGTAGTGCTGATCATCTAGGCCTCCCATTAATTCCCTGCTCGTCACGGGCAGCAGGGCTCAGCGGTCAGATCCGTCAAAACAATAAACAATCTCCCACTGGCAACATGTTCGACCCCGGTCACTGTTAATGACCACAAATAAATAGCAGTAATAATAAGCTGACTGGTGTAGACAAACATGCTCTGTGGCAATAAGGCATTAAGGATACACAGATCCAACACATGGACACAAATTGTGTTAAAATGTAAGTCCTGGCGTGACACAAGAAATTTAGCAAAGGTCACCTACTATACAAAAACACTTTTTCATGTTTTTTCTCCAATGCTCAAAAACCCCAGTCAGATTTCTCTCCCCTAATGACATCACAAGGGGAGAAGCAACGCCCCCTCATTACTAAACTAACCTAGCACTACCTCCACCTGTGATACGCACATCCCCAGATACACCTGAATCCAACACAGGGGCTAAAACGGAGCGTTTCAGAGAGAGGCTGAAAAGAGGAGATCTAGCCATTGCCCTGTAAGAAAAATAAGGTATTTCTTTTCTACACTACACCATGAAAACAGTTTCTAGTACAAACCTAAATTACAATTTTGAACCTGAAAATGAGCATAATGTGTGACCTTTAATATTCTGTTTCCAGGTGTCCTGCAACATGTTAAAGGCCGGTATAAAATCCTGCTCCTGCAATCTGCTACTTCCTCTTGTAAGAAATCCTTCTTCACGCATGTTAAGGTTTAATTTCCTTTTCTGTTATTTCACTTCCCTCTCCTTCCTCCCCCTCTGTTACCCACCCTATACAATACATCTCCCTCTTTCCTTCTTCCCTCTACATACATTACCGTCCAGATTATGCTAATATGGGCTCTTTCATGTCTTCTGTACTAAGGATTTTCTCTAGCCCTACGGGTATGTAAAGAAGCCTGCTATCATCACTGGGCTGGCCAATTGTAGCGTATTCTCTCCAATCAGTGGCCAATCCTGCGCCTCTCTCCTCAATCCTGTTCCTAAACATTGCACCATTGTCTCTCACATGCAGCAGCTAGTCCGGTCCAAAAAAAAAAAAAGCACAACCGGAAGGAAGATGGGACGATACAAGTTTGGTATTACATATTTTAGCCAGGTGAAGTACTGTGCAGATCATCCATTTCCTGTCTTGATACAAGCACCAGGAATAAGACTAGTCAGAGTATATCAGGATTACAGGAAGACAGTGATCAAAAGGCCAACGGATGGCTATGGGGAAAAAAAAAACAATGAGGACTTGCGTTTATGTACTGTAGCCTTGATAATACTGCGACGACCCCAAGGTCATTGCTATTGTTGCCCAGTACATGCAGAGATTGAGGAGAAGATTATTCATAAAAATAGAAGTCAGATGAAAAAATACATACAGTATATGTAGCTAAATGGATTATTTCCTTTAATCACCATCTATCCTGAGCAAATCTTCCTGTTCCTGGACATTTTTACAATGTTGTTATCGGTAAAGTAACAGAATTATTTTCCATTTGAACGTATGACGTAACCAAAGGGCTATATTCTATCAGGAGACCCAGCAGTCCATCTCATGAAGAAACGCTGGTCTTTATAAATGAATCAAGCTAGAAATAAACTAAATTGCAAAACACACATACACAGAACAATTATTTCATCCATGATTTGATCCTTCTGCTCTGTTCACTTCTTGCCCACAGGCAGAGGGAGCTCATCCAGGCCGAGGGACGTGTAAAGAGATAAGAGAGCGCAAGGTGGGGGTTGGGGGGGGAGAGAGACACTTTGGCCTATATGTGCAGCATTATGGGCATAGATTATGGTTGATTGAACGGTGGAGATCCAGCTACAGTACGCGGGGCTCCTGAGTGATGTGGTTGGGAGATAAGATGGAGATATCTGAGCATCTGATCTACCCACATATGATCAAATTGCCTTTATGTCAGCCTATGTGTCTGGATATCTACGTGGTCAGAGGTATTACCGAACCCACTGCATATCTAGGCAAGACACGCTCTCCAAAGCGTACACAGTGTAATTAACACTTAAGTATTCAGAAACATTAGGAAGAAAATTATGCAAGAACACTATGAAAAGGTTCAGTTGTATTGTACAGTCAATACAAAGGTTGCTAGCTAGCATCATTATTAGACTCTGTGATATTTCACTCATTTGTGCTCTCTCCACAGACCAGTCAGCTAAGCGAGCAAATTAGGCTACAACAATTCCACTGTACCTCTGAGTAAAATGGTGGCTCACTGAGTTAGCTTAAGTTTTTCTTGCCTGCTTATAGCTTCAGAAAACAAACAAAAAGCAGTCCAAATTCTACAGTAGTGTGTGAGCTTGTTTAATAGGGCAGGCATGTGTTTCTGAACAGTTATCTTCAAAATGTTCTATATACTCTACATGAACATTGTGGTGGCAATTCCATGTTCATCTTGGTGAATAGAAACAAATAGCGGGATTAAAGCTATTCCTTTGCTTTGCTGCGCCTGGCCAATGGTAGCATGCGAATGCTGTGGAGGGCGGGTCTTGTTCAGAACAGCAGTGGGTTGGGTTCCATAAAAAAACACACCAGGTCGAGGTCTCTTGCTCAAGGTGTCGACCATTCCAGCTCCTGAATCTGAGTCGAGGGTTTCTACTGCACCATGCTGAGGCCCATGCCCTTGATAGCTGGCCAAACCAAAGTTTCCCATGCTTTGCCTCTCACCTTCATGCACAACAAAACTCAAGTTTCCACCATACAGGCTCTGTACTCGGCAGGGAAAATAAGCAGGTCCATCAAAATACCTCTCTGTGACAAACTGTACACCTAAGCTTTTCCAAACACAGCACTCACAACAAAATGGCCACCAAACCCAACATCGCTAACCACGAAACAGAGCTGCAAAAGGCAACGCGGTCTTTGTTGTTATCCACAAAGAAGACAAATTGAGAACACAAACACACTCCAAAATAAGACAGGACGGGTCAGGATGTCCGCGGCTTTTCCGAGATGAGTCACCAGAGCAGAGGTCTCCTCTTGCTCCCATCCAGTAGTCTAGCACCTGCCAAACAGCATCACATCCCATGAGCCCTCTAAAAACAGCTGAGGACAAAACCTGAACCTCACCGACCAAGTCCCCCCGACGGCGTTTCTGTATTTTGTTTAATTACGTCAACGCAACCAAATCGTCCACATTTCTGATGCTTGGCTGCTTGTGAAGAAGGACAGTATTAGACAGTGGGGACATATGTTCTGTAACTGAACCTGAGGACATGATGCACATAGACATACATTTAACAGTATAAAGAGAGAAAAAAACTCACCTTTTGTAGGCTGGTTGGGTTCAACTGAGTTTTATCAATGATTTTTATTGCAACCTGAAAGAGACATTGAGGAAGTTATTGAGGAGAAAAGGCCAACACATCACCGTTAGAACTTGCCTTGTCAACATAAAGCTCGGAAGCCTTTCTACTGCTGTCACCTATCTTATTTGGCAGTACACAGTTCCAGTTCAATATCATACAAAACATATCTATGTATGTATGTATGTGCAGCACTTTTAATCAAACCATCTTTTATAAATACTTTTACATGGTAACTAATGGCTTTATGAATAATACATCATGTACGAATTTACAATCACACCAGGTTATTAAACATCTATTTTCACAGGGTTCATCTTTTCTATTTGAAGATAGTACAGTTGTAATTTTTTGGTCATCCATTAAGAAGACACTAAGTGGTCACAGGGTCCAAATAGTCACACAGCCTCCCAAACGTTGTTCATAATGGTTTCTAATGATCTAGAAGGCTTTATTAAACGATGTATTAAACATTAATACAGTGATTAGTTACAAAATGAAAACCTTTTATAAAGCATACTTCATCTTACCTTGAAGGAACACATTATTTAAATCTTGTCATCCTTAAAGAAACTGAACAATGGATTGAAATCATTTCTCTTGAATTTAAAAATTCCTTGTTGCTTAAAGAAGTTGCGATGTGGTGACAGAATAGAAATCAATCAGCTAGTATGATGTCATTTGAACCCAAATAAATGTGGCAGTTTGATTCAAACCTACAGTTTGATTAAGGGCCAATCAGAGCAGACTTGGCTTTTTGGAAGACGGGGCTAATGAGAGACAGGCTTTAAAACAGAGCATTTCGGGCAGAGGCTGAAAAGAGGAGATTCAGCAATTGCACTGTGAGAAATATTTTTTGGGGACACAACACCATGTAAACAGTTTCTTGTAGAAACCCAAATTACAATTTTGAACCTGAAAATGAGCATAATATGTGACCTTTGAGGACATCAACCTGACCACATCAGATTTTCTTAATCATCCATCTCCTTGTTCCCTCCTCCCACCGTGGACCCGAGTCGCCCCCACGTCTCACCTCCTTGCCCGTCAGGATGTGGCGGGCCAGCTTGACCTTGGCAAAGTTCCCCTTGCCGATGGTCTTGAGCAGGCGGTAGTTGCCGATGTGCGGCTGCTCGTCGGAGCAGGAGGCGATGGAGTTCCTGCACCGGGCGCCCAGAGAGCGGCTGGACTGGCTGGTGGCCTTGTCTGAGCGGCTGGCCCCCAGAGACACATGCTGCAAGACAATGAGAGAGGGGGGGTTAATATGAGGGGGGTGTCTGGGTCACTTACTGGGCCAACACTAGTGTCACGTTGGTAAAGGAGCCACCAGCACCACCTGTACCCATGGAGCATTGACCCTTCAGCCTCTGCAAGCTGGTTATGACCTGTTCTCATTAGAGACCCACCCATTAATCCACTTTGTGATTTAATCTGCCGATTATAGCTATATCTGAGGATAATAATTATCAGCCAAAAGTTAGCCAATAGACGTGGATGTAAACACTTGCAGCGAATGTAACTTGGTTTTACTTAGAAATGATGGGTTCCCAATAACTTAATATGTTGCTTACTTATAAACATGCCTGCCTATGACCTAAATATAAAGATATATCAGTTATCCAAATGTTTAACTCCCTTATATGGGAATCGGCACCAAAAATTCATATCTGTCGGGCCCTAGTACTCATCAAGAGAGTGGTGACAATATGCTGCATTTGGGCAGCAACTAAACTGTGTTTTAGGCAAAGGTCCAGGGAACTCCCTGTTACGCTGTGTCATCACTCACACTGAGTATCTGCCGGATTGGGGGAAGTCACTGTGCGGCTATTTGTTTTCACAGATGATCCCTGACAAAAACAGAGCATGTAAACAAACATGCCTCTATACGCAGAACAGCTTCATATGTAATCTACAGATGGACAGACAGAGTGACACGTCTGTGCCACATCACCATCTGTTAGTTTCTGAAGGCGAGACACTGCAGGCAAAAACATTGGGTTTTTTTTCAAACACTGGTCAATTTCTAGATGTTTGTCTATTTAGCTTCCATGACATGTCTTCTTTCACATTATTTGCTTATCAACAAAACTTTCCATAATCATTCTTAGCACTATTCTGGAGATTATTACAGAGGGATTTATTCATATGTAGTTCATTGTCTGATTTATGATACATTCTCTTCTTAAAAACATGCTGATAATGCATTTTAAGACAAGGCTGTATACTGTTCTGTACAAACTTTGGACTCTAAAATGTTGCAAAAACAAACAATATGTTGCTTTATCCAATATCTAGATTTTTGGTTTTAAAAAAGATGGACATTTAGACATAATTAGTAAGTAACATTACAAAATGTGCATATTTATTTAACATTGTACTCCATTCACCTGCAGTGTCTAGCCTTCAACACTAAAAGGAGCAATGCTGGGCTGAGCTACATGTAAATACATGCTCCTTCCTTACTGCTGGGTTAACAGCTGTTGTCCAGCACATGAACACTGGAACATGTTGTTTCCATTTTGTGTTCAACAGCATCTTCTTCTTCAAAGGTCCAGTACTAGGCTGCTGGACAATGTCTTTAAACAAAGTGAAGATTAGTATAAGAGCATATGGGATAAAGGTTTTACTGCAATCCGTGGTTACCCTGACTTCTTTCACAGACCTTTGGCAATGGTACAGGCCAAAGCTTGAGTCACAGATAATTCTCAGCCAGGAAGCAGCGCATAAGAGAAAGGGGAGGACAATAATGTACATTTAGACAAGCAGAGCTGGACGTATTATTAGAGTGTGAAACAGCTTGTCGTCATGTGACAAACCCAGCGAAGACACAGAGGAGAGAAGACAGAGAATAGTTATAGTGTGTGTGTGTGTGTGTGTGTGTGTGTGTGTGTGTGTGTGTGTGTGTGTGTGTGTGTGTGTGTGTGTGTGTGTGTGTGTGTGTGTGTGTGTGTGTGTGTGTGTGTGTGTGTGCGCGTGCGTGTTTGTGTTTGTGTGTGTGTGTGTGTGCATGAGATAGGGTAACCAGGATGTCAGATTAAAAAAAGGTTACAGGGAAGTATGAGACAGCCAAGGAAAGGGTGAGTGAGTGAGTGAGTGAGTGAGTGAGTGAGTGAGTGAGTGAGTGAGTGAGTGAGTGAGTGAGTGAGTGAGTGAGTGAGTGAGTGAGTGAGTGAGTGAGTGAGTGAGTGAGTGAGTGAGTGAGTGAGTGAGTGAGTGAGTGAGTGAGTGAGCGAGTGGAGAGAAGAATATATATAGGAGTCAAAAAGGGAGCAGATGCCGGCACAGTGGTCCCTGGCCGGTCCCGGGCCCTGAGGCGTCACACTTGCTTCCATCCCCCCCAGCATGGCATCTTGCTCTCAGCCACACACACACACACACACACACACACACACACACACACACACACACACACACACACACACACACACACACACACACACACAGGCGTAGATTTCGGGAGAGGTGCAGGGGATACGTGCTACTTAGAAGAGGTAAGTTTGTCCCCCTCAAAAAATATGAAAGACAACCCGATTCTCCCCAAACAAGGTCAAACCAACAGTACAGGGGGGGGGAACATTTATATATACTTCTTTAATAGTTATAGCCCAAAACACGTGTGATATGTTTTGAATGGGCAGAAGGTTTTGAACAATACAAGAGAATAAATATTTGAAAGAAATACAGAATGCCTGAGAGCCTTACTGCATTATATTCCGTTATATTTGTGTCAGCGGGTACCTGAATGTTGTCTTTTCCTTTTGCAGAAATGAAGACATTTCCAGTACAAATTGGTGTATAAGAATTCACCAGAATGCACAAAAAGTATGTGTTTGATGAATGTTCTGCTTACTGTAATGTGTGTGTGTGTGTGTGTGTGTGTGTGTGTGTGTGTGTGAGTGTGTGTGTGTGTGTGTGTGTGTGTGTGTGTGTGTGTCCAATGATGATAGGAAACCTACACATGTGCATGCACACACACAAAGACAACCACACAGCCTTAAGCCCCACCTTCAAAACTCCCTCCCTCCCAATGCAATGTTCCCACGCCCCACCGAAAGAGCCGGCTCGGACCCTCCAACCAGCCATAGACCGCCTCCTCACCTGTGCCAACAACATGGCAACACAACACAACACAGCCAACGTATCACACCCAACTCAATTCACTCATCTGTCATCATGGCTTAATGGCAGGGTGGTGACAGGCAGCAAGCAGATCTAGATCCATCCAAATGTTCTCAAGGAAGGAACAGATCTGCATTCATAATCAATCGTGCACGTCGTAAACTCACACACTTGTCTTGTGCAGAGGAAGTCACACTGATGCCGTTTGTCGCACACACGTACGCACACACACACACACACACACACACACACACACACACACACACACACACACACACACACACACACACACACACACACACACACAACCATCCGTCTGTGCTGAGAGCTCTACTAACAAACACATTGGGGAGGGGGGGCCAGAAGTGTTTAGGGAAGAAAAATGACATAATGCAACGTCAATCAGTCATGTCATCTTAGTATTAATTAATAAAGTGAATATAGATAGATAGATAGATAGATAGATAGATAGATAGATAGATAGATAGATAGATAGATAGATAGATAGATAGATAGATAGATAGATAGATAGATAGATAGATAGATAGATAGATAGATAGATAGATAGATAAAGGTTGTCCTATTATGTCTGTCTGTCTCTCTTGAATAAATCTCCTTTGCCTGTGTCTTTACAGCAGGCCGCTCCTGTTTTCCACTGTACTAAATGTATGGCGCTGTCTGACTGACACCCACTGGCTGTGGGGTTGGGCGCTTTTGTAGGCTGCGCAGCAACGGGGCTGCACATCATTTTACGCAGTAATCCCCCCTCGCTTCATACGAACGAACGAACCACCCAGATATTCTCGTTTATTTTGGCCCTCTGTGTGCTCTCTCGTCCCACCCATCCGATTTCTAGGGGAACACACATAGGCAGCAACAGCAGCAAGCAGTATAATGTGACATCACTATCTCTCCCCACAGCCTTATAATAAGAGGTGACGGCTTGGTTTTCAGGCTTTCTGCGCATATCCGTTTGAGCGTTATCGTATGCGGATGGACTCATTCCGGTCTAGTTTTGCCTGGCGCTGCCATCATCAGCTCTTAGCCTGCGCAGACAGTCAAGGTTAGCCCATTTTGGAAAGAGCCCGTTCTACTCAAAATATCCATCCAATATCACCTCCAGAGTCCTCTCGCCTAATGAGGAGAAATAGCACCATCCACGACCCCCCATACACTGTGAACAAACCCAGTGAATGCCAAAGGCCATGCACATATATGAGGATCATCTGAAGGTATATGTCTTTTTTAAAGGGATGCAAGATTTATCTTTTGCATGCACACAAATAGAGGCAATAGGCTGCAATTGCACTTACATGGTCTCCAGTACTCCTGTCGTTCCCAGACGGTAATGCAGACCGAGAGGACATGTTTTCTTCCTTTCTCCTATTTTTTCCCTGAGTTAAGAATCACGGCGTGTTTGCAGCGGATGATATTATTCACAGGCTCCAATAATATCCGCAGATCCGTCCCGAATCAATCCGCCTCTTCTCCAACCGGCCGAGCCGCGGTCGAGAGGAGCCCTCTGCCTATCATGGCAGCAATGGATATCTGGATGAAGGGGGGTAGTAGGTTGGTGGTGGGGGGTGTCCTCAAACAAGCTGCATTTTCCACCATGCACCTTGCAAAAAAAAAAAAAAAAAGAAAAAACGATCAACGATGCAGCGAATGCAATGCAATGCAATGCAAATCCCTGAGCATCGGAGACGTACGTGCGCTAAAATGCGGAGATGTTTGGCCGGAGCCCAGCAGCAGCGTCTCTGTGGCGATGACTGTCCACCACCCCCTGCCTCATTTCTCCATACAAAACAAACACGGTCCCTTCTTCTGGATGGGTGTCATCTCATCCGCTTGTCATTTAACACTGTCTGGCCGATAGGTTCTCTCGCGACGCCGGTGCAACCCCGCTCCTCTTTGCAGGAGAACACAGCGTTACGGTGCAGCTGTGGGAAAAAGGCCGAATTGTTCAGAAATCGGTATTCCCGGTCGGTGAGATGCGCACCACCACCAGCAGCAAGTCACCGACAACACACAGAGACAGTGACTTCCGCTCTGGGGTGTTGAAGTAAAAGCCTGTATGGGTGACAATGGTTCATTGTAGTAGTATGCTATGCGCTCACAGTGGACATGTTAATTAGGCCAGCTCAAACTAATACTAATAATAATAGTGCCTCATAGGTTAATCACAGGTGTTCCTTTAACAGATAATTTAAGGGTAAACCTTTTAACTTAGCATCATGAAAAAATCAGAAATGTTTGAAATGAATGTGCAAAGTTGGCAATATCCATTTATTATTATTCATTACTTATCAATTATAATTATTCTTACAAGTATTCTTATAAGTGTCCAACATTGTATCAGAACATATTTTGGACACAGCCTTCTTTCATTTTATAAATAAAAAGAAAGGCTACTTAAAAATGCCTTTTCAGCATAATTTTAAGAAGGAAATGTATTATACATCAGACAAAATATGGGTAATTAATCCTTAACTAACTTCACAATAATGCTAAAAATTATAATGGAAAGTTTGGCTGGTTGTATAAGAGAAATATACAGACTCAAAAAGACCAGGTTAGTCAAGTAAACACCTAAATGTAGCCTACATTTTGGACCTTTTATTTTACTAAAAGATATTACAGAATTTAGAAGCGCAAAAGGACACTACTTACTTACTTCATTATACATTACCATTTCGTTTTGAATATACACAAACGAAGAAGGAACATTAAAGATGAGAGAATACACACAAAAAAAATAACAAAAGGTTGAGTGGTCTTTATAAATTTGTTAAAATAATCTAATTTTCTATAATAAGTAGACGTAGGCTAACTAGAATATGTACAGTGTGCTGCCTGTTTGCTCATTTGTTTATGTGTTTTATTGACTTGTAAGTTAGGCTATAAGCAATAATTTTCTTTTTTTGTAAAAGCATAATGCAAGATGTGAATGATATAGGGCAACCAAATATACAAAAAAAAGCGCCTCTGTTTGTTAACCGATGCATGCTGTGAGTAGCATATGTGACCCTGACACGGAAGCAGCAGGTGCAGAGAATGGATGGATGGAACAATGTCCCACTTCTTCTAAGCGACAAATGCTTTTTATTTTGGAAAACAAATGTATTCGTTTCCGGTCTGATCTTTTCTAACCACGGTTCACTTGACGCAGCTCAGATGCGCCACATCAGAGATGCTCACAGGTCCACACATAACACAACCCACTGTCGGTTTTAACAGCGTAGATTTGTGCGTAAATTAGCTAAAGTCTCCAAAGATGGCCGAAGTACTAAGCTTCACCATTCAAGACCTCTGATTTATTCCAGTTATTTTCAGTTTTTATTGGACGTGGTGTTCATGATGGGTTGAATGGCAGTGGAGAGGGTGCAAATATTCTTATTTCAGATAAAGCAAATGGTATCAGTTCACATAATCCCTTAAAATTCAAGGAAATCCCATTGTATGCAAAATGGGTTGTGAGGAATATTGAAATTAGTATTGTATGTGTAATAGCCTACATTATTGGGACTTAATCAATTCAGAGCAATTATTCTTCGTCCAGCCTTCACCTACTAAAGCTGCCAACAACCATATCCTCTCCCCAGCACACTGAAAACTGCATGTACACAAACCATGGTGAGTCTTTTTATGCACCCCATTGCAGGTGAATGGGTTCAACTCATAGATATCATGACACTGCCATGGTTACTCACATTAAAACAGTATTTATCTATTATAATTTTTTAAGAAATGTTTGATTAATGTGCACATTTGGCAATTTTTCAGCATATTTAAAAAAAAATATCAGAAATCAGACAATTAGCAACCTATGAAGAAATACTTTTGTTATATTCTTCATAAGTAGTGTCAAAATGACTTTGGAAAGTTTAGCTGATATAAGTGCTTTAGAAGTTCAGATTTTTGATTTAGATTATTGAAAAAAACTTAGGCTATGTTGAGATAATGGCCTTTTCCATTTTTATTAAAAGTCCAGCCCCTTGTGAAATTGTGTTTACATTTTTGAAATTGTCAAAGAATAAAGAATCAGAAAATGCATGATTCCAGTTTCAGATAAGCCAATATGGCGGCCATCTTGGATTTGAAAAAATGGCCACTTTCAAACACTTCTTTCTCAATATCTCACTTCCTAGATTACCTACAATCAAGATTCAATTTGCCAAATCTACATATTCAGGGACATGGAATCCAATGGTCTTAATACAAAATATATATAGATAGTCAATAATACATTTTTAGCTAGTTATCTTACATTTTCTATACACAAAGCAGAATTTATTGTGTGGAGCTGAGCAGATCTTTTCTGACATCCCTGTGGCTGTTGGGGAAATTAAACCCAAGTGATCAATGTTCAAAGCTTCCATTGCAGAAGCTACGGCGGCGAGCTGTGATCTCAAGGCCTTAGGTGCCTCAAGGGGCGCTCACCCTTGAACCAGCACCGGCAGTAAGGGAAGCCGTCCTACTGAAAAAAGGAGTCCTTCTTGGATATATTATCCCAGGGGTATTCAAAGGCAGATGCAAGTTTCAGACAGGCCCTAAGGGCTGCAGTCTCTGCTGTGAAAGAGGCAAAGCAGTGGGTGTAGGAAAGGTTTGGAGAAGACATGGAGAGGGACTTTTGGTCGGCAGGAAAATCCTCCTAAAATATGTCTGGCGTCTCAGGAGAGGGAAACGGTGAACCGTCCAAGCTGTGAACAGTAAGGAAAGGACGCTGTTGACTTCAACTGAGGAGGTAATCTACCGCAGAAAGGAGCACTTTGAGGAAATATTGACCAACACACCCTCTATGGTGGAAGCAGAGCTGGAGCCTAATGGGGGATCGTCAATTGCCCTGGTGGAATTCACTGATGTGTAACAAGTCTATAGTGGCAAAGCCCCAGAGATTGATGAGCGCCATACAGAAATGATGAAAGCTCTGGGTGTGGAGGGCCTGTCTTGGATGACAGATTCTGTAGAAGTCTAGGGCAGTGCAAAAGGAGCAGCAGACCAGGGTGGTGCTTCACCCGTTCAAAAAGGGGGATCGGAGAGTGTGTGCCAACTACAGGAGTATCACACTTCTCAACCTCCCTGGTGAAGTCTACTCTAAGGTGCTGGAAAGGGAGGTCAGCCGATAGTCAAACCTCAGACTGAAGAGGAGCAATGTGGATTCCGTCCTGTTTGAACCAGCTTTTCACTGCCGCAAGGATCCTGGAGAGGGCATGTGTTTTGTGGATCGGGAGAAGGCGTATGACCGGGTCCCCTGGCAGCCAGATGCTTAACAACTGGACTGAGGGAAGGATGACCACTAGCTTTTCCTAATGTTATTGGGGCTACTAGCCAAATTTCTTGCTAAATAACAACTTTTATTTATGAAATTATGCCATTACTAAGAACATGTTACACTCATAATATAGATTATTGAAATTACATACACACATGCATGGGTGGCACGCATGTCACACGCACACTTATGCCATTTTCAAGACCTTTGATGACCAGAGACTAATTCTAGTGGCCACAGTCCTACCATTACGGGCGACTGTGGCTCAGTTGGTAGAGCGGGTCGGCCGATGATCAAAGGGTTGGAGGTTCGATCCCCGCCCTGCCACCTGTGTCATAGTTGTTGTGTCCTTGGGCAAGACACTTCACCCACCTTGCCTCGTGTGAATGTCGATAGTTAGCTTGCTATCGGTGTACGAATGTGTGTGTGAATGGTAACGTGTAAATGGGAACAGGTCTCCCTTGCAAAAGAGTCTTCGGACTTGATGGGATATACCTGTATAAATAAAGGTTAAAAAAATCAAAAAATCAAAAAATAAATTACTGTAGTAGTTGGAAATTGCAAACTGGTCCTATATCAAGGGATTATCTGTCATCATTGATTGATCAGTGTTTGTGTGATGAACATGTCTAACTACCTAAAAAATAAAATAAAAAAATTACATATCTCTGACTAGCTTTTAGCCTCCCCCCACCCCCCTCTACCCCCTAAAATCACCACTGGCCACCAGGGGAATTACACTCCAGGAAATACAGTACGAAATGGGATGTTACTTTTGTGGTTGAAAATGAGGTGTTAATTGAAGCAGATTAATTCACAGATGGATCAAAATAAACAAAATCTTTAATCCCTCCAGGGAACGATGGCACACCGCTGCATTAAATATGGGCCCTGATTAGAGGGAAGGGTCAATATTGGGGTTGCATTTTAGAGCACTATGTTCACGATTGGTTAAATAATATGCTCCACCACATATGCTTGAAAAAATAATGTTTTTGCCTGCAGTGTCTCGCCTTAAAGGCACACTATGCAACATTTTCATGAATATACAAGTAAAGAGTCATACAAAAATTGGTGTTGTGTTTATCTGCACAGTCCCCCACTCTGGCTGTATTTTATATAGGTTGCATTTGTTGGTTGTGTTTTGTAAACAGAACATTCAGACCTGGCTCCACCATAGCTCCTCCCCCTGTAGGCTACTTCACGCTACACGCCCACTTTGTGACCCCCACCCTACCACTATTACGCACCCTTCCGCACTACATTTCTGAATGCATGTGTTTGTGGCTTGGTAGTCTGGCATACCGGATATCGACAACTTGTATAGCGCTCCAGCTAGATAACAGCGTTAAACTCCTCCCCTTCCTCTTCCCCGCTTTAGCCTTCCGTTTATGCTCTGTTCAGAAACACGACAGGAGACAACAGAAAGTACGAGTGTGTGTTTGATATGGTTTGATAGTATCCAGCTCATAATGTTACTGCACACACACATCATTAACGGTGTTGGTCTGTATCTTTTATTATATGTCCATGGTCGGCACCAAATTGCATTATTTTGAAAGGACATGTTGCGGCTTCCTGGGCCTAAGGCCGCATGGTGATTGTGATTGGTTTAAAGGAATGAAAACAGGCCAGCCCAGTTTTCCCCCTATACTCCAAACAATATAGCTTGGTACCAGACCATACTACTAGCTGTAGTTTGGGCTGTGAGAGACTACTGGATTGGTAAATTTCCTCTTTTTTAATCAAATCCAGCAAGTTGGGTTTTTTCTGAAGTCTGAATCAGAGGATTTTCTCTGTGGCAGGCACCTATGAGGCAGAAAGGGCTTTACTATAGACATTAATGACTGATCATTCTTGTTTTTGCCTTCTGTTGAAGGTGACACGCTGACGTAAGTTGCTTGGCCTAACTTTACTCAGCAAAAGACTTCTCATTAGTACACCTACACAGAGTCGGCCCAAGCCTTCATGGGGCCCTAAGCGGAATATGATCAGGGGGTCCCTCTCCAATCGTTGCGCTGCCCAAATTATTGCCCATTGTTAAATGTTATTCCCACACAGTGTTTTCTGCTAGTGCATCCAATGTCCAGCTGGGTGAAAATATATGACAGCTGAGATCCCGACCCTCCTAGGGGGGTCCGGGGGTAAGCCCCCCCGGGATTTAAAAAAAAAAGTTTTTAAAGTGAAATGCATGAATCCGGTAGCCTGGCATTCCCAGACCTGCCACTAGGCGCTGGCAAATTAAATTTGCTGCGCGTGTTGGTCTGGACACGCTCCGTTGAAGCTTATCAAGAAAACCAGAAATCTGGCGGGCGCGCCAGAGCCCCTTATATGGTACTCTGGGGAGGACGTAACCGGATGACGACAGTGACGTGCATGCGACGTCGAAGCCGTGATAGTAAACATCAGAGATGGCTGCGGATATGTTGTGTGAGTTTGAGACTGCTTTGGCCTCGACCCTTAACGATTTAGAAGACGGCACTCAAATCTTTCATTAGCAAGTAAGTGGAATGTTCTATTTTGCCGACCGACAACGGCAAACGTTTAATTCAACAGTTTAACAGCTGTTCGCTAAACGAAAGGGGCCTACGTCGCCTTGTGCATCGCTCTGATTGGTTGTAGTGCTATCCAACTGCGTGCAGTGGCATTTGAAATGCACGAGTAGGAGCCGCCCCTTGAGTTGGAAATTACTATTGATCGTCGCCAGACCCTCTATCGTTCAAGATATCAGGGTCTGGATTTCCAGGCTATGAATCCGGTGCACTTTGAGAGAAAAATTAAGAGGCTAAATCTGAGAAATTTTGTGTGAACAAATAATTTGGAGACACTGGGTCAGATGAATTAGAAGCTATTGAAGAAAGGCACATGGATTTTCCATAAAAATATTAATTTAAAATAAAATATTATGCAGGTCCTCTGGGATGGGCTTGGAGCTATTTTTCTTTTATGGGACATATTTCTCTGTAATATAACGAATGGATTTAAATGCAGTGAGAGCAACAAAGCAGAAGAACTCTGTTGTCCAGCTGTCTTTTTTTACAGACGAGGCTGAAATAGACTATAGTCTCTACACAGTGCATGGGCAACTGGGGGCAGCCCCATTTACATTCATCAAATAATATATATTGTGGAGTTGTCTGGCTCAGAGAGCCATGTGTAATGTAAGACCGCCTTTCAGGGGGCCCATCAAGACTTTTTGTATAGGGGCCCAGAATTTGGTGCTACGCCCCTGCACACACACACACACACAGACACACACACACACACACACACACACACACACACACACACACACACACACACACCCACACACACAACGTGGAGCAGGGAGGAGGGTAAACTGGTGAAAATGATTCCTTTTGTACCTTCTCTCAGGCTTCTGAAGAAAAAAAAATACCCTTCTGCAACATACTAGGTATATTTTCCCCAACATTGAAATTACTCTCATAAAAAGTTGCACTACATGGAAAGTGTAACATTAATGCATGTGTGTCTAGGCAAATCCAAAGTTTTTTTGTGAAGGTCTGACTGAAAGACTGTTCTTGAATGTTTTCGTATCGACAGCCAAAATAAATATTCCATCCCATTGTGTTGAATACTTTTCTACCATGTGTTTATGAAATTGGGTATTTGAGAAATACATCTTGGAACCCAAGAAGTGGCTGAGGATATGGCCCCAGATGTATTAGAATTATCTCAGAATTAAACTTAATAGAGCTAATTAAGGAGTAAAAAATAATAATAAAAAAAAATTGTCAAGTGACTTACTACGGAGAGTAGCTCCAAAGTGATCACATGATTGATAACATGTATGTTTAGCACAGAAACAGACACAAAGATAAAACATATCTACCGGTACATCTCCCCGTTGCTCATACTTAAAAAAAAAGATTTCCTAAAAAAATCTTTTATTTCTTTGAACTCTTTGGCCTGTGTGTGGTAACGATGAAACATTCCTAAGAATTTCATATAGGGGAGAATGGGGGAATGTGAGCCATCGGGTAATGTGAAACACCCCCTGTATCTAGGCAATGGAACACATTTTTGGTCATGTGAGATATACAGTATGTTTTCAAGCCCCTCTCATTTCCCCTTGGAAATGAAGCCCCTTCTGAGTTCTTTTAAATCGAGTCTGAAGACTTTTCAGTTTCCATTTTAACCTGTACTTTTTCATTCGCTTTTAAATGTCTTCTAATGTGTTTTATGTATTTTAATCTTGCCCCTGTAAAGTCACTTTGAATGGCCTTGTGTTTGAATTGTGCTATATAAATAAACTTGCCTTGCCTTGCCTTGCCTTGCCTTGCCTTGCCTTGCCTTGCCTTGCCTTGCCTTGCCTTGCCTTGCCTTGCCTTGCCTTGCCTTGCCTTGCCTTGCCTTGCCTTGCCTTGCCTTGCCTTGCCTTGCCTTGCCTTGCCTTGCCTTGCCTTGCCTTGCCTTGCCTTGCCTTGCCTTGGCCATAAAAGAGAGGACCTCATGGTGATGTTGTAAGCATGGTTTTTTTAAGAACATTTTCTTTTTTGCATGTAAAAGTAAATTTTCTTGCTGTCAACTTAATCGATTGTTGTGCCAAAGCAAATTGATTCAGGTAGAAAAACTTCTATCATATATGTTGATGAACTACCAACATATGAAACCATGTGATGATGATAACTGAAGATTAGCCTGATTTGTTGAGAGAGGTTAGCCTGGAAATCCAGACCCTGATATCTTGAACGATAGAGGGTCTGGCCACGATCAATAGTAATTTCCAACTCAAGGGGCGGCTCCTACTCGTGCATTTCAAATGCCACTGCACGCAGTTGGATAGCACTACAACCAATCAGAGCGATGCACAAGGCGACGTAAGCCCCTTTCGTTTAGCGAACAGCTGTTAAACTGTTAAATTAAACGTTTGCCGTTGTCGGTCGGCAAAATAAAACATTCCACTTACTTGCTAATGAAAGATTTGAGTGCCATCTTCCAAATCGTTAAGGGTCGAGGCCAAAGCAGTCTCAAACTCACACAACATATCCGCAGCCATCTTTGATGTTTACTATCATGGCTTCGACGTCGCATGCACGTCACTGTCATCATCCGGTTACGTCCTCCCCAGAGTACCATATAAGGGGCTCTGGCGCGCCCATATGAGATAGAACCAATTGAAACCATAGCCAGATTTCTGGCTTTCTTGATAAAGCTTCAATGGAGCGTGTCCAGACCAACACGCGCAGCAAATTTAATTTGCCAGCGCCTAGTGGCAGGTCTGGGAATGCCAGGCTAGAGAGAGGTAGTTTTTTCTCAAATTGTGGAAGTGGGGTAAAGTGAGACAAATGCTGTGGGGTAAAGTGAGACAGTGTCTGTGCCCTCTTTTTAATGAATCCATTACATTTGAGGTAGCAAGGAGACTAGTTTGAATAAGACAAAAGACAATGTGGGCTGGAGGTGGGGGTTGATGGCTGAAGGGGTGTTAGCAAGGGCATGGTTTGGCACGTATGTATGTATGTGGGGGACAGGAGAGCCTTTAACACCAATAGACTCTAAATAATATGTTTTTATTCAATGAATGATCCCAATAAAATAAATTAAAAATATTAATCAAAGACTCAAAAGATGGAAAATGACAGCTGGGTCTAGTCCTGTGTTCTGAGTCCCAGGCTGTTCTAGCTGGTTCTGATTTGTTCTTTGCTCTGACCCCCAGACACTAGCTGGCTCTAAGGGTCCTGTGTTCTGACCCCCAGACTGTGTTTTAATCTAACTGGTTCTATCTGTCATTTGAATGATAATTATTGAATATGAATTATATGTTGTATTTGATCAGAGTTACTTTCAAGTGTTTAAAAAAAAATCTTAATTGACCAAACCCCATGATTCTGTTACTCGTCCGACATTACTTTTGGAATATTTGGTTTTCAAACTAGCTGTCAGGATTGGAACTGTTACAACATTTGTTGTTATGGTAGTTTCAGAGTGGAAAAAGTAAGTGGATCAGTTTACCCCCTTGATTTCTCTGGTCTGTCTCAGTTTACCCCACAGCTGGGGTAAAGTGAGACACAAGACAACTTTTTTTAAAACAATAATATTTTCACTGCCCTTTGTCATGAATAAATTCTGCTTATGCCCTTTTCTAGGAAACATCCTGAATTAATGGGAAATGTGTAAATTTGACTGATGAATCATTTTAGCTCCCTTAGAGGGAAGCAAATGTAAAAAGTGTCTCACATTACCCCGGCCCGTTCTCCCCTATTTGGAATACATTACTACAGAAATAGGGATGCAATAACAGGAAACACACACACATACATACACACACACGCACACACACACACACACACACACACACACACACACACACACACACACACACACACACACACACACACACACTGTCCTGCAATGGGTTGCATTTTGCTCAACACAGTTGCCTATAGAGTGAGATTTGAACAGTTTGCAATCACACCCGAGGAGGTGGTCTGTACATCAACCCTGTAAGCCTTTAGCCCATGAGTAAACCAAAATGTGTGGATTGGTAGCCACAGGCTAGTTATGGGGCATTTGTTTGGACCTCATTGGACTTAATTTTAATAATTTGCATGGGAACCTATAGCTATTATATTACTACTTTGGGGAAGGTGTATTATCCAAATACCTTTTCTTTTGTGCAATTGGGTCCACTTTTATAGGCTCTATGTTAAAGGTAGAAAATATGAATTGGGTCGTTTATCGCTTTACATGCAATTCTATATCACTTACCTGATATAGGGTATATTGTGACCTACATCAAGACAATTTGAAAAACTTAAAATGAAATGGAAATGTCTGTTTTTGGCCGCTCCATTTGTTTCAATGTTACAGTAATATTCACCACTAAATGTAATGTCACACAGACACCACCAGATGGTGACGATGTGTAAGAGTTGTCACTAACCATTGTTGTCTCTTTGGTGAAGGTGGTAAAAAAGGGGCAATGCGCATGTGCACACACACACAGGCCTGCCCAGACAAATGACTGGGCCCCTGAAAAGGTCCAGTCATTGGGCCCCCTTTACTCATACTGAACTTGTATCAATGTGCATGATGCGCTTATTCCTAAATAAACACATACCTGTACACAGGGCCGGTTCTAGCCAGTTAGGTTAGGGTGGGCTACTGAAATAATAGTGGGCAGAGATACCGACGATGCGAGAGCGCGTGCAGCGCGCGAGCGGAATTTTTTTTGCCCTTGCAAGATCTCTGTACCTGCTTTTTGGCACATTTACCTTAACATTTACTGTAATGTAAGCTTTTAGACACACCAATGCTGTAGGGGGGTTTACCATGATAGCACTGCTACCAGAAGCTTTCCGCATCAGTATAACAACCATCTGCCACCTTCGTTTAAAGGCAAAATATGTAATTTTCTAATTTTCTTAGAAAATAATAGATGAAATATACAGAATAATTTGCAGAACACCCTCACAAAGACACCTCAAAACTTGATGAAATATCACAGTATCTCCGAATTGAAGATCCACTTCTGCTGGCAGAAATACTGATATATTAAGGAATTTTCCGGGGGTCTAAAGCCCTTGAAAGTTCCCTCTTTTTGTTCCTTTCTTTTCTGGTACCCTGATTTGTGTCCAGGTCCTGGCATCACTGAGCTTGCTAGGTTAGCTTGCTCATCATCAATACATAGCTAACGCTTGTTTGGTTGACCTGCTGCATGTAACAGTTTTGAGGGGGCAAAAACGACCCATGATATTTTTAGTTTTTCAATATAAAATTTTATATATTTTACCTAAGTAACAATGAATAAAATGTTTTCTTTTATTATAGAAAGTTCTCTTGCGAATATAGCGTTCATAATAAAGGTTGGCTAAGTTAGTTCATCTGCAAAACATTTTTTTATTTTATTTATTTTTTTCTCTCTGGGCCCCCCTGGTGGCTGGGCCCTAGAAAGCTTTCCCACTTTCTACCCCTTATGGGCGGCCCTGCACACACACACACACACACACACACACACACACACACACACACACACACACACACACACACACACACACACACACACACGCACAGACACACACACACACACACACACACACACACACACACACACACACACACACACACACACACACGCACACAAACCATTGTTCCTTATAAATAACAACATAAATAAACTTCATATATGTTGCATTCATCAAGATGGATACATAAGTGTATAGGTTCACTTGGTAAAAGAATATTTGAAAGCATGATATCTTAAAAGTTATTTTTAACTACTGTTATGTGCCATGTGCATACTGTGCATACACACATTGTTGGGGAAGCTACTTTGAAAGAATAGCTTTGCACACTACAAATTACTTCACAGTGAACTAGAAAAGCTTCATAGGGAGAAATCTAGTTTGGTTAACTAAAGCTACATAGAAGAAGCAGTTTAAACTGTTTTGTAAAAATTTATCAAATTGACAATGTACATGTGATAAGAAATTATAACAAATAAATATAATAGTCACCAGAAAAAATGCCACTGAGTTTATTACAGAAACTAAAAAGTGACAATTTATTCCTCACAGGTTATTATAATTAATTATACACCAAAAAATAACATTTAAATTACATTTGTTAACAAAAGAAAGTTGTAAAACATTAAAGACAACAACTAATTATTTTCACAGGTGAGCTGACAATTCAGCTTCCTGTGCCTGTAGTCAGGATGAAAGGAAGGGGTCAATGGGGGTTCAGTTTGAGACGCAATGGTACAATTTAAATTAAAATGTATTCCTTTTCTTTCATGGTCCAAATGCTTTTTGTAGTTCCAGTATTTAACAAAAACTGGCACACACAAAAAGTAGTTTAAGTTTTTGAAGCTATGCAAATATGAATATATTTGAAATACCAGTAAGCTACTGCAAAATGTAGTTGAGCTCCTAGTTTAATTACATGGAGTTCACTACTCCCCAACACTGTATACCACAATATATACAGTCAATATACAGTAGTTGTGTCGTGATCACAGCTGGCTGCTGTGCGCTCCTCCTCCTTCTGCCACTCCCACTCCCCCTGTCTGTCTCCACACCTGGTTCTCATCACTAATCAACTCACCTACTTAACCTCTGGCTTCCCTGCTGTCGTCGCCAGATCGTTACCATTCACCACAGTGGTAACTATTCACGCCTGGCTCCAGTTGTTATTATTACCTTGCTGTATTTTCTCACCCCTAGTAGCTTTTTGTGACTTTATCTTACGCTGTTTTTCCTCTGCCTGCAGTTACCCGGATCACCACCTCCAGTCTACCTACCTGCTGCACTACCCCTGGCTTCCCCATTCACCACCTGCTCCCCACCTCGTTAAATAAACCTTTTTATGTAAATCCTACTTCGCCTCTGTCTGCTCTTGGGTCCTGCATCGTCTAACCATAACAGAACGATCTGGCCAAGATGGACCCAGCGGACATGGACAGCATCCGCGGCGCTCTCGCCGCCCAAGGCACTCAGGTGGCTGAGCTCAGCCAAGCCCTCCGGGACACTAGGGAGGCCTTTATGAATCTCGCTACCCGAGTCTCACAGATGGATGTGCACTTGGACTTACTGGCCTCCCACATCACGGCACCTCCGCCTGCTCCCACTCTCCCGTCACACCTGCCACGAGCTCGTGAGCCTTTCATTCCTGCGCCGGAGCGCTACGCTGGGGACATGGGTACGTGCAGAGCTTTTTTGATCCAGTGTTCCCTAGTTTTCAGTCAGCAGCCTCTCACCTACCCCACTGAAAAGGCGAAGATCGCTTACATTATGGGGTCACTTAAGGGTAATGCACTAGCGTGGGCTTCAGCATTATGGGACAGTGATTCCCCAGTTAATGACAATTTTGACCTTTTTTTAGCTGAAATGAGGAAGGTTTTTGATCACCCAGTAGAGGGGGGGGACGCCGCCAAGCGGCTTATTTCATTACGTCAGGGCTCCCGCAGTGTAGCTGAGTTCTCCGTCGAGTTCAGGACCTATGCAGCCAGGTCGGGCTGGAACGACAAGTCACTACGTGGGCTTTTTCTTTCCGGTCTCAGGGAGACAATCAAGGATGAGCTGGCTACTAGGGAGGAAGCGGACACTCTCGATGAAATGATTTCCCTCTCTATCCGGCTGGATAATCGCCTACGCGAGCGGCGTAGGGAGAAGACAGTCAGCTCCGTGCCCCCGGCATCCGCTGCTTCCCACTCTCCACACTTCCCTGAAACTGCCCTCTCTGCTCCCGTGACGCATGCTGTCACTGAAGAGGAACCCATGCAGCTGGGACGCACACGTCTCACCCAGGCAGAGCGGCTTCATCGGATTAAGACCGGAGTGTGTCTGTACTGTGCGCTGCCCGGGCATCTCATCTCCACCTGTCCGTCACTGCCCGAGGGACAGGGCTCTGCCGTGAGACTCGGGGCCCTGCTGTGCCACGCCTCCTCCGTTCCCGTTCCTCACTGTTCTCGCTCACTGCTGGATGCCACTCTCCTGTCCCTCGGTCATCCCTTTCCTGTGTCGGCCCTGGTGGATTCTGGAGCGGAGGAGAACTTCATTGACGCCGGTTTCGCGTCTCAGGTTGGCATGAGTTTGGAACAATTACCCTCTCCCTTTACTGTTAACGCCTTAGATGGCCGCCACCTGGCCCTTATTACTCACCGTACCAAGCCCCTTGAGTTAATTGTTTCTGGTAATCACCACGAGACGCTTCAGTTTCTTGTCATCCTGTCTCCCCTCACTCCCCTGGTGCTGGGTCACCCCTGGCTCATGCGGCACAATCCCCAATTTGACTGGTCTTCTGGCAAGGTGGTGAGTTGGAGCACTTTTTGCCATTCCACCTGCTTACAATCTGCTCTGTCTCCAGCAGAGGGAGGTGTTCCGTTGCCACAGGAACCCCCCGATCTCTCCGTGGTTCCCTCACATTATCATGACCGGGGAGAGGTGTTTAGTAAGTGTTGTGCGCTCACCTTGCCTCCTCATCGCTCCTATGACTGTGCCACTGATCTCCTCCCCGGCGCCCCTTTGCCCAGTAGTCACCTGTTTAACTTGTCCCGTCCTGAGAGGGAGGACATGGAGAAGGTCAGGGCAGTGACAGACTGGCCCATCCCTGATTCCCGCAAGAAGCTGCAGCAGTTTCTGGGATTTGCCAATTTTTTCCGGAGGTTCATCTGTGACTACAGCTGGGTTGCTGCCCCTCTCACCCGTCTCACCTCTCCTGCCCTCCCATTTGCCTGGACGCCTGAGGCGGAGGCTGCCTTCTCTGGGCTTAAAAGGCTTTTCTCGTCTGCTCCCATCCTTATCCAACCGGACCCCTCCAGGCAGTTCATCGTGGAGGTTGATGCATCTGACTCTGGAGTGGGGGCGGTCCTGTCCCAGCGCTCAGCTTCTGATGGGAAGATTCACCCCTGCGCTTTTTTCTCTCGCCGGCTGGTTCCTGCTGAGCGTAACTACGAGGTGGGTGACAGAGAACTGCTGGCTGTTAAACTGGCGTTGGAGGAATGGCAGTACTGGCTTGTGGGGGCAGAACAGCCGTTCGTGGTTTGGACCGACCACAAGAATTTGTCTTACATCCAGTCAGCTAAGCGCTTACGTTCCCGCCAAGCCCGGTGGTCCCTGTTTTTTAGGCGGTTCAATTTCACCCTCATCTACCGGCCCGGGTCCCGCAACGTCAAGCCTGACGCCCTCTCTCGTCAATTCACCGCTGGGAACACACCGGTCCTCCCTGACACTATCCTCTCTCCTTCCTGCCTCAAGCTGGCCTGCACGGTTGATGCTCGGGCCTCTAATGGCCACACAGTTCGTCCCCACGTGCCTTTCAAGCACCCTGTACTTCATCCCCAGTATTCCTTCCAGGAGCCTTTACCTGATCTCCATGTGCCCGTCCAGCGCCCTGTGCCTTATCCGCAGTATCCCGTCCAGCGCCCTGTGCCTTATCCGCAGTATCCCGTCCAGAAGCCGACGCCTCATCCCCTCTTGGAGCATAAACCATATTCTCCGATTCCCCTCTGGGGCACAGAGCCTCATCCCCAGGTGTCCGACGATTCCCCTGTGCCCGTGGGGCCCCCTGTGTATTCCCAGTTTCCCCTCTATGAGCCAGAGCCTCATCCCCAGGTGGTCAAGGACTCGGAGCCTCGTCCCCAAGTGGTCAAGGATCCCGAACCTCATCCCCAAGTGGTCAAGGACCAAGAGCCTCGTCTCCAGTTTCCTGTCTGGGATTCCGAGCCCTCGTTTCCAGTGACGGACCCTGAGCCTGTACCTCTTCCCCAGGTGGTCAAGGAGACCGGGCCCATCCAGATTGGCCTAGGCCGCCAAGAGGCGTCCATTGAGGAGGGGGTACTGTCGTGATCACAGCTGGCTGCTGTGCGCTCCTCCTCCTTCTGCCACTCCCACTCCCCCTGTCTGTCTCCACACCTGGTTCTCATCACTAATCAACTCACCTACTTAACCTCTGGCTTCCCTGCTGTCGTCGCCAGATCGTTACCATTCACCACAGCGGTAACTATTCACGCCTGGCTCCAGTTGTTATTATTACCTTGCTGTATTTTCTCACCCCTAGTAGCTTTTTGTGACTTTATCTTACGCTGTTTTTCCTCTGCCTGCAGTTACCCGGATCACCACCTCCAGTCTACCTACCTGCTGCACTACCCCTGGCTTCCCCATTCACCACCTGCTCCCCACCTCGTTAAATAAACCTTTTTATGTAAATCCTACTTCGCCTCTGTCTGCTCTTGGGTCCTGCATCGTCTAACCATAACAAGTTGTTGCTGCCTTTTTATGCTATACCTCCTTTGTCCTGTAGGTCACACCACTGAGCTTCCATTTAACACTGATTGAAGGTTTCATGATCCATACCAGTCAATGCTTACAGGCCCCTTGTATAACACATAGAGACAGGGAGAGAGTGTCATGTTCTCATGCACACCATGCACTGATGGATGTGAAAAAGCCAAGTCAGTTCATGTGTCAAGGGTCAAAAACAGACCAATTGTTAAGTGCGATAGTTCAAGTTTTGGCAGCGCACCGTCAGCAGGAGGGCTGTGAGAGGATGTTAGAGCCATTAGGTTCAAATCTGAAACTCTCTGCTGATGAAAGATGGATGGGGGTTCAAGGAAGGGCGAGAGAAGCTGCTGGGGCCAAGGGGTTGTCGTCACAAAAGCATCTTGGTCTGTGGGGATGTTTTTAGAGCATTTAAATCATTTGGACTTATCCGCACTGCAAGAAAGGATGTTGAAGTTTAAATGAACTGGTGAAAATGATTCCTTTTGTACCTTCTCTCAGGCTTCTGAAGAAAAAAAAACCTGTCTGTATCATACTAGGTATATTTTTCCCCTACATTGAAATTACTGTCATAAAAAGTTGCATTACATAGAGAAAGTGTAACATTAATGCATGTGTCTAGGCAAATCAAAGTTTTTTTGTGAAGGTCTGACTGAAAGACTGTTCTTGAACGTTTACGCATCGACAGCCAAAATAAATATTCCCATTGTGTTGATTACTTTTCCAACATGTGTTTATGAAATTGGATATTTGAGAAATACGTCTTGGAACCCAAGAAGTGGCTGAGGATCTGGTCCCAGATTTCTTAGAATGATCTCAGAATTAAACTTAATAGAGCTAATTAAGGAGTAACAAAAATATTTAAAAAAAGAATTGTCAAGTGACTTATTATGGAGAGCAGCTCCCAAGTGGTCACATGATTGATTGAACATGTATGTTAAGAACAGAAACAGACACAAAGATAAAACGTATCTACATCTCCCCGTTGCTCATACTTAAAAATAGATTTCTGAAAAAATATTAGATTTCTTTGAACTCTTTGGCATGTGTGTGGTAACGATTACTGACAATTATGAAATTCCTAAGAATTTTTCATATATTTGGAATACATTACTACAGAAATAGGGATGCAATAACAGGAAACAGAGATGTAAACAACATGAGAGAGAGAGGGAGAGAGAGAGAGAGACACACACACACACACACAACGTGGAGCAGGGAGGAGGGAAGGTTGCTGCAGGTAGACGTTAACATGAATCAGATGTTCTTTCATATTGTTTTTTATTGTAGGAGCATGTGATGCAATTGTGGGGCATTTAGCTGTTGTGGAGGCTTTACTTTCTTTCTTTGAAAACTCAATTTGTCCCTGCACCAGCAACAACATGGATGGGCATAAAATCGTCTTTAAAAGAAAAATCATTGCCAATGAATCCTTTTGTTTCTAGAATTGAAGAAATGTAAGGACACAACCCTGCAGCTCTCTTACATTTAGGATGAATCTCTGTTGGAAACCTTGCGAAAAACATTTATAATTTTGACATGTTTTTATGTTAGTACTTCCATGTTCTGCTATACTCTACACTTTACTCTAGAGTTCAGATTGCCAATTGTTCTTTTAGCCTGTAGTTATTTTATCATTATTCACCTATTAACACTGGTTTCCCCGCGGCCCTTTAACAAATGAGCATAAAGCGGCTTAATGATGATGGAATTCAACACAACAGGAAGGTTACGGCGTAGGTCAGCGTAACCTCCGAGCAAATGTGGAAACAACACGCCTCCAATCAAAATGCAGAGGAGTGGATCTCTGGCTCCCTGTGGTTTCTCTGGCGACCGGGGTCACGCTCGTGCTTAGCCTTTCTTTCACCTCTTCTCCTGAGAGACCAAATTTGCTCTGTTTCAGGAGCTCTGATGCAGTCAGTTTACTCTAAATCCTCAGCTCATATTTGGCTTTTCCTGCAACTCCTCTTCCTGACTGGGGGGTACAGAACACACAACCCTTGCTTACGTAAATAAGCCGGGGGAGAAGGCACAAGGAGCCAAAGGTGAGACCCTGTTGCCATATTTCACAAGAGGAACCATTGTTTGAGCTCCAGACCTTACTCCTTGCCATGCAAAGTAGTTTCCTCTCTCGCAAACGGACTGAGCCAATAAATTTGTTGTTAACAGTAGGAGCAGACAACTGAACGGTAGAGAGACTGTGACAAACACAGCACGGGGGAGGCTTCTCCTTCACGTGCGCCGGAGCCTGCTTGTTCCCCCTGGCAGACACAAACACGTTTGTCATCAGGAAAGAGGAAAGGAAAAGGCCTGTGTAGGTTGGTATATTGATAAATGGATTCATTCATTCATTTTGAAACGTTTCCTGTAATGGAGTGACTTGTGATTATAGTACAGGACAGCACAACGAGGCAGACTTTACATTCCATTTTTTTTTAACTAAGAGGCTGCTATGACCAAGTTTGTGTCTTGAGTAAACAAAATAGCTGAACTGTCTCCCCACCACCACCACCACCCCAAGAGTAAAGGTGAGGCTTCTCTAGGACATGCCATGCACTTCCCTCACAAATACGCAGCCCTTAAGGATGTCCGTTTGTCCACCCATGTTTTCCGTGAAAAGATCTGACAGTGCTATGGTCACTCACTGTCATGCCCACTCTCTCCTCTTTGGTTTGCCTCTGGTCTATTTTTAACCTCTTGTTTTTGTGGAGTTATTGTGGGAGCTGAGGAGAATGCTGCAGTCCTCTGTCACCAACCAGAAGAACATGCAAAGCCATTGTAATCATGCTGTCACTCAGTGAGGCGGACAGTTATTTTGCTGTTGCATGTCTCATCAGTTCATTCAAGTTCACTGCAATGAAAAAAAAACGATCAAGCTACAATATAATTTTCCTGATGACTACTTCAGTATTTTTCCACGGTATATAATGACACTGCCAAAGGATTGATTACTGTATTAAGTACAAGTTTCTTTCCAATATGTATTTGTGAATGTTTGACATGCAAATTGGGTTTTGGCTAAATCCATTTTAATGTATGGGGCAACCACTTAGATGTGCAGATTTGAGGAACAAAGGCGGTTGGGAGGTTAGATCACCTATGAAGATAAAGACTGACTGCTAACATGAAATCATGGAGGGTACTGCACCTCCATGTGCTGTCTAGAGTGCATGTTACGGTTAAATCTCAGATAAACTCAGACTTTATCCTTCGTGTAAAAAAGACTCTACTCTTCATGGGGGGGGGTCATCCCAATGTTCCTTCAGCCCTATGCCCTCTCATCATCAGGGCTTTCCCTTCCATAATGCACATCATGTGTTTCGTTTTCTTGTAAGATAATTTCTTAGCTAATTTATTTTTGCAAAATTATTTCTTTTATTAATCTGAGGGAACACAGTGGTGCTTTTCAGCTACATGGTACCGGCTTTACTCTATTCTTTTCTACTCGCTTTTAAGATCAGATTCTTTTCTGGAGTTTGTTTTCCATTACAAGATAGTATTTATGATAAAACCGCCTCTGATGCTCTGACCAATTAGTGGTCTATAGTGGGGACCAAATAGGTACCAGGAACCAGGGACTTTTACATAGTGGGAAACCAAAACATGTGAGTAGAGTAGAGAGTGGAGGTACTCTGGTACCATGTAGTGTAGAAGTGCCAATAGACATGCTCACCTCTCATACCAGCAGCTCTAAGAGGCTGTTCATAGGCACAGCCGTGTTTGAGCTACAGTCAATGATCACTAACATGCTCTCGAAGGCATTTGGAATATAATGATGGTTTTAGATGTCACAAAGTTTTATGGTAGTCCATTCACTATCCACGGACCGAAAGACAGACACACCAGCACTGCCTTCCATGTACCCATGCCATCCGTGTGGCTACAAAAGTAAAGTGGAGGTGACCTGGAGGTCTGGAGGTCTGGAGGTCTGGAGGTCTGTGCTTTTCCGCCTCCTTATTTATGGCTGTATCATCGGTTGATTGACGTTGATTGCTGAGCATCCTGCTGTAATGAGGCCAGGTCTGTGAGGCCAGGGGATGTGCTCGTATAAATACAGACATTCGGGACCAACAAAGCCTCCCCCCGCTTTTTTTCTCACTATTATATAGACGTCAAAATAGTTTAAACAAAGGAAAACAAATAACTCCACAGGTTGGGATGTTTACAGTTGGAGTGGCATCGGGCCAGCAAAGACCTGAGCAAAATATTTACAGTATATTCATGAATCCACCCAGGATAACTTTTAGCACAAATCAAATGCGTCAACATTTAAAGAAATACGGGCTTTCAAGTCTTTCTGATACATTTTTAACAAAGACACATGATTTAAGATTTTTCCCAAAGTTTATTTAAGATTGTAGTCCCTGTTTTTGAACAAAGGTGAACTTCCTGCGCTCAGTCTGGAACAACCATTTAATGTGACGGCTGATAACGAAACAAAAATGTTGGCGTGTCTGTTCTTCAGTCCGTTCTGGAGTGGAGTGGGCACCGGGCAGGCAGGGCCATGCACCTTCTCATTGCTAAATAAAGATCCACTTGATGGATATACACTCTGATAACATAAATCAGGATATCCCACCAGGAGTGACTAAGTGCACCATTGTTTTGGTTCAAGTGGGCAGTCATCCTGACAGACAGTGTATTCTGGATATGGGAGAGGACATGAGGTTCTCTCTATTGAATCTTGCCCTGATGGGTCATGTCAGAACAGGTCGTTTATATGTAGTGATGGTGACCGCACCTCAACCTAAAGCTCTTAGGCAAAGTGAATAATGAAGATGTTAGATGTTAACTTTAAATAAATAAAATGTTATTATTTTACAACAAGAAAATGAAAATAAACCTATTACATACTACCTCTTAAATTGAGAGGATATGCTAGCCAACCATCTTCTGGAAAGGATTATTGTATTTTGTAAATGCAAGTATAAGGTCCAAACTTATTTCCTACCTGTGTAGTTTTCCATTGAATTTATTTCAGTAAGAAATCAATTGTTTGTGCTTCCAACATGCATAGAAAATAGATGATTTCACTTGATTCACTTAATATAAGACCTACAATATTGTCATGAGTCATTCGTATTGGGAACATAGGCATTTTGATAACTCCTGGCAGGGCTGCCGCTCCCTATACGCAGGGCACGCAGAGCGCGTAGGGCACCAAGTACCTGGGGGGCCCCAGGTAGTTTTTTTTTATATAACAAAGGAAAAAGAGATTTTTTGATTAAATTTATTTCAGACATATCAAACATACAAAACAAAATGAAAAGCATGGAAATACAATAAACAAAAATTATGTTTTCACAAAAAAATTAAAAATAAAAGAAAACAAATTATCTGTATTGCTGAGATATGCCTGAAAAGGAGCAGGAAGAAGTATACACTTATTAAATCCTACCCCTTTTCCATAGTAAAAAAAATAAATAAATATATATTTATTAAAAAAAAAAAAAAAAAAAATATATATATATATATAGGGGAAGGTGGGGTGATTTGTGCATTTTGGAAGTTGCAAAACCCATTGTTTCTAGAAAACCGTGGAAGAAATTGGAAATGTGACCACATATTTAAGAAGAGCCATCCATTTGACTCATCCTGTAAAGAAGGGAGACACAAGGAATAAGATATAAGCACATTTAAGCTCAAAAAACTGTGTTTTGCCTTTCAAAGTAAAATTTCCATGATCAAGGTTTTTTGATTATTGTGTCTGAACAATTATAGACACGTTTGAAAACATTTGACACATGTTTTAGTGCTTTGGTATGCTACACTTTGAGTCTATATAATTAGCACAATGTCAACCCTAAATTGCTGCATCATGCCTATTATCCAAAATTCTGGGGATGGGGTGATTTGTGCGCAAGGGCCTGGGTGAGTTATAAGTAAGTAAGTAAGTAAAATGTATTTATAAAAGCACATTTATGACAGTTTGCACTGTCCAAAGTGCTGTACATAGTGCATTCAGTAGGTAAACAATGAAGGTAAAATAACAATAACCAAAATAAAAGACGTAAAGCCCATACATCCACATAAACACAGATAGTAGTGCAGAGGTTAATGGGGAGGAAACACCAGGGTGTACATATGGGTTTTGAGCCTTGATTTAAAGGCAGAAATGTAGGGGGAATCACATTTGTCAGGTGGCAGTTGGTTCCACAAGCACGGAGCAACTAGTGCAAAGTACATTTCTGAGAGTTGTGCCAGTGGCATGGCTGTATACGCTGGTCACCAAAAGAAAGTGATTGTCTACAGTAGCTCAGAAGAGAGTGACATCTCAATTCCACTTAACGACACCACTGATGAGAGTTCAGATGGCCAGAAAGATGATGATGGTGACTTTGTCATTGTGACACAATGACGCACAAATCACCCCACTACGTGGGGTGATTTGTGCGACAAGACAACTTTTTTTCCGAAAGCTATATTTCTTAAACAGTTTATTCCAGATCCAAAGTTTTTATTGCCAGGGATGCACAACATCCTGAAATATATGTACATATTTGAGTTGGAGACATAACTGTCAAGGCCTCACTTTAAAATCACTTTGAGTAAAAAGTTGCACAAATCACCCCACCTTCCCCTATATTTATTATATTCGCTTCTCTTAATCCATATATTCTCTGTGCAATTGGCGATACTATATTTGCCATTTATGAACTATACATACATACATACATACAACTTAATATACTATAAAAAAAATATATATTTTATATATTTATACAATGCATATATCTATATTTATATTTATAAACAATCAATATATTCATATCTACATACAATCTATACAATCAGTATATATATCCATATAATTATAATTTCCTTCTTACTTCACACCCTCATCCCTGTACCTTTTGAAAATCATTGCTTTGAACCTTTTTTTAAACTGGATCATGTTTGGACATTGCTTTAGCTCCATGCTCATCCCATTCCACAGTTGCACACCCCCAATTGAGATGCAATGACATTTTAAAGTCATGCGTACAGCCAGTGTCTTAAAGTTTAACTGTTGCCTCAAATTGTAACCCCCCTCTCGGTCAAAAAAAAGTTTTTGAATGTTACCTGGTAGCAGTTTATTTCTAGCTTTGAACATGATTTGTGCAACTTAATATTCAACCAGGTCATTGAACTTTATGATACGGGAATGTAAAAAGAGGAGGTTGGTGTGATCATAATATCCAGCTTTATTGATTATTCTTATGGCTCGTTTTTGTATTGTGACTAATGGTAGCAGTGAGCTTTTGTAAGTGGTCCCCAGACCTCCACACAGTAATTTAAATAAGGTAAGATCATTGAGCAGTAAAGAATATGCAATGATTTTTGATCCAATAAATGCTTTGCTTTACACAGGACTAAGATGCTTCGTGACAGTTTAGATTTAACATGTTTTATGTGAGGTTTCCAGCTGAGCTTATGGTCTATTGTCACACCAAGGAATTTATTTACATACACTCTTTCAATATTAACACCGTCAATCTTAACATTTACGTCATTATTTAAATTACAATTTCCAAACAACATGATTTTTGTTTTACTTAGATTCAATGACAATTTATTATTGTCAAACCACTTTTTTAATTTGCTCATTTCAGTTGTAATTAACTCCAGAAGCTGCTGCAAGTCCTCTCCCGTACAAAAAATATTAGTGTCGTCTGCAAATAACACGAATTGTAAAATCTTTGATGTTTTGCATATCATTAATGTAGAGAATAAAAATAATTGGCCCTAATACTGACCCCTGGGGGACCCCACAGGCAATGTCCAAACAAGATGACATATGTTCACCCATCTTCACAAACTGTTGCCTGTTCTGTAAATAGCTCCTCAGCCAGTTTAATACAACCCCCCTGATACCATACCGTTCTAATTTATTGATTATTCTGTCATGATTTATGGTATCAAATGCTTTTTTGAGATCAATAAAAACACCAGCTGCATAATTCTTTTGGTCCAGGGAATTTGATATCTTTTCAATTAGCTCAATGACTGCTAATGAAGTGGATCGGTTGGGTCTAAAGCCGTATTGGCTGTCAGTTAGTAAATTGTGTTTATTGATGAAATTGTTAAATCTGGCAGCAAAGAGTTTTTCTAAAATTTTTGAAAATTGAGGAAGCAGTGAAACAGGCCTGTAGTTTGTGAAGTGGTGTTTGTCTCCAGTTTTGTACAGCGGTAAGACTTTTGCAATTTTCATTTTTTTGGGGAATTTACCAGTTTGAAATGATAAGTTACAGATGTGCGTAAGTGGTTTTGCAATTCCTTCAATGACATGTTTAACTATTCTCATGTCAATGTCATTATAGTCGGTAGAAGTCTTGTTTTTACAATTATGAACAATCTCTATAATTTCACTCTCTTCCACTGCTTTTAGAAACATTGATTTTGGATTAATGTCTATTAAATCATAATTATTGTCTTCAGATCTCACAGATCCTGGTTCATTAATTTTTTCTGCCAAATTTGGTCCCACATTTACGAAGAATTTGTTAAAACCATCAACCACATCATCCATATTATCTATTGTATTTTCTTTCTCCATAAAATACTCAGGGTAACCTGTATTTTTTGATCCATTTCTAATAATACTATTTAGCACATTCCATAAACCTTTCATGTTGTTTTTGTTATTCTCTAGTATTTTATTATAGTATTCTTTCTTACATATCCTCATTATATTGGTTAATTTATTTCTATACTTTTTATACTTATTTTCTGCTTCTGCAGTTGGATTTTTCATACATTTTCTATACATTGTATTTTTCTTTTTGCAGGCATTTTTCAAACCCTTATTGATCCACGGACTAGTTGTCTGTTTATGTCCATCACTGTATTGTTTCACAGGACAGTGTTTGTCATAAAGTGATTTAAAAACGTTAAGAAATCCATTATATGCTTCGTCAGTATCTTCTACCTCATATATTACACTCCAATTCTGTTTCAGTAAGTCATTCCTTAATGCATTTATATATATTTATATATGCAATTGCTCTGTATATGCAAAGGTTTCTAGTTCTGTTAAAGAAACAGGTTTGCTGTCAGGAATTGTCATGGTGAATTGTGAATTCCATTACCTTGATTTGGTGTATCTTATTGGTATGTATCCAGTTCATCCAGGTCCCTGATGAGTAGTACTTTGGCTTGTTCTGGTGTTCCGTTGAGCTTGATGAATATTTTACAGTTGGTCGTCCACGTTGATTGAATTTTCTTCTGCTTTCTCAGGAATCTGGCCTTTCTGGCGATGTCAGCATTTTTCTTTGTCAGGTGTTCATTCAGATACACATCCGAGCCTTTCAGTCGTCTTCCCTGTTTCAGCAGATCAGTTTTGTGTTTCCTGTTGGCAAACCGAATTATTATGGCTGGTTTATCCGTCTTGATTCTCCGTGGGAGCGGGTGACAGGCCTCGATGTTGCTACTGTCCAACTCAATCCCCTTTGAGTGGAGGAACGCCATCACCTGTTGCTCCACCGATGTGGCGTCCTGCTCGCTCGTCTCCCCTCCGTTCCGCGGTGATAATGCCCACGCATAAGAGCGGGGTTTGGTCTCCAGCCCAGTGACAATGATGTCGTTCATTCTGGTGTACTGTTCCAAATCACCCACCCTGTTCTCCAGCGATATAATCCGCTTGTCCTTCTCAGAGTTTTGTAGCTTCAGTTCCTTAACTTCTTCAACTAATCGCATGATGCAGTTCTGCTGTTTTCGAAACTGCAGAAACCTCTGAAGATGATCCAGGGGCCCCCCAAAATTGAGGTTTCTTAAAAAATGTCATGACAATCATTACATTACAAAAAATATATAAATTAGTTATGAACAGGCCCATCGTTGTTTTTTCTTAATTGTATAACCTATCACTCAATTCGGGCAAATTAGATGTTTCCCCCAATCATAGCCTACCTGGCTTTATCAAGCTGTTTTTGAATGGCGATTCATAATGGCAAGCGGGGCTGGCGGCAGCCAAGGGGCAAGGGTGGGCCAACCCACCCAATCAAACGTGAAGAAAATACATTTTGGTATTTTTTCAGCCAATTTAAATATGTCTATTTACTATACCAGGATCATTCCTAGCTTCTGATTAGGTGGGCACGGCGACAGCCTGCCTCCAAATTCACCCATCATCTGCTTTTCTGTGGTCACAGGTCAATCACGTCCACAGAGCGCAGTCTCTCCTTTGCAAAGGCAGTTAGTAGGCTACTCAGCAACTTTTTTCAAACGTTAAGCTGTTCTTTCTGTTAGTAAATGCTGATCGCAAAAACTCATCACTACAGCAAATGTGCCAAAAAGCAGTCGCAGAGATATTGCAAGGGCAAAGAATTTCCGCTCGCGCCCTACGCGTGCGAGCATCTTGGGGTTTTTTGGGAGGGGGGGCCTCACTGACAATTTAAGCTTAGGGCACCCAAAAGCTTAGCAGCGGCCCTGACTCCTGGTGGTGCATTTGAAGATGATTTGAAATCCATTTTTTGGAGGTTTTCTGCTTTAAAAGCATTGCCTGTAGTATCCTGACCTTTCCTGAGATATTTTTTATACACTTAACCAGGTCTTGTTGCATTTTACAGATTGACTGCTCCAACCTTCATATTGGAGGTGGGCAGCGCTTACTGCCTGCATTTTGATTTGCAATGGTAAGTATCAGCCCACTATTTCAATGGGCTGACATATGAAAACCCATAGCAGTCATGAGCATTGATGTATTGAGTGAGTCAAGAGTGGGGAAAAAAACTGTGGACGGGGCCTTGTCTAGACTAAACAATCTCTGACTGTTGCTCAGAGCTGACCTGAACCAGTGCCCCTATTAGCCACAACACTCACACTCTTAATTGAGCCCTTTTAGATATGTGGAGCACTGCATGAGAAGCAAACAAACAGACAAGAGTGGAACCATGAAAATGCATCTCAATGTGAACAAAGACAGGGCTCGGCTTGCTTCCGAAAACAAACAACAGCGAATGCAGCCAGATGGATTTTCCATCGCAGAGCTGTGTTAATGAGAGGAAGCAGGGGAGTGCTTCCCAGGGATTGCATTGTGATAACCACGGACCGTTCTACCAGCAGTTTGATCCAGGGAAACCTCCAAGAGTTTGGCCCTGGTTCCTACCTGCCCTCCTCAGACACAACCATTGGTAATCCCCGCGTGGGATACCTGGAAAACAGCACTGCAGCATCCGCCTCCCTTCAGCCTGCAATATGAAAGGATGTCTGATTATGCTCTCACATATACACATGACTCAGACGGCCATTGCCAAACTTAACATTCAGTGGATGCCAACTTCACTTCATGTTCTTCCTGTCCTGTCCCACTAATTCGTGGAACATATTAAAAATAAAAAAGCGCACTGCAAGGTCAGAGGTATCTGAGATCTATTGTGAGTAACAGGTAAACAGCTCGGAGAAAAATCGAAGAATGTTTGAAACAGTTTTTTCTGAGACATACTTTATATGAGTGTTATGGTGCATTATATTTACTCATAAATCAAACCATATGTCAATTACGCTGGGGAAGCAGGGGCATGTTAGCCTGGAAATCCAGACCCTGATATCTTGAATGATAGAGGGTCTGGCCACGATCAATAGTAATTTCCAACTCAAGGGGCGGCTCCTACTCGTGCATTTCAAATGCCACTGCACGCAGTTGGATAGCACTACAACCAATCAGAGCGATGCACAAGGTGACGTATTAAGCTTCGTTCGTTTAGCGAACAGCTGTTAAACTGTTAAATTAAACGTTTGCCATGGTCGGTCGGCAAAACAGAACATTCCACTTACTTGCTAATGAAAGATTTGAGTGTCGTCTTCCAAATCGTAAAGGGTCGAGGCCAAAGCAGTCTCAAACTCACACAACATATCCGCAGCCATCTTTGATGTTTACTATCACGGCTTCGACGTCGCATGCACGTCACTGTCGTCATCCGGTTACGTCTGCCCCAGAGCACCATACAAAGGGCTCTGGCCCGCCCATATTAGATAGAACCAATTGAAACGTGAGTCTGGATTTCTGGACTTTCTGAAAAAGCTTCAATGGAGAGTGTCCAGACCAACAGGCGCAGCAAATTTTATTTGCCAGCGCCTAGTGGCAGGTCTGGGAATGCCAGGCTAGGGGCATGTCTCACTTTTTTGAAATCGCCAATTTTGTCCCCATTAATAAATTATAATTAGTTAAAAAAAAAAAAAAAAAGCAATGCACGAATAATTGTAGGCGATAATAGTAGGTTACATTACATAACAATGCCATAAAGTATACTTATTTTTTGTTAATTTTGTTGTTTTAAAGTTGACAAAATCTGGTAAACATCGTTTTTGAAGCTCAAAGAAAAACCTCAAGGTTGGAAAATATCTGTACAGATGTTGATATTGTCTTGGAGGTTGATAAGGCTGCAGCCAGACATTGTAAATCAAGTGTCTTAATTTGTTGCTACAAAATAGTAGGACCAATTTACTACTAGTTGTTTTTTTAATCTGAAAAAAGTGTCCCTGTTAACAATTTTTTTAAACAAAGTGACCCTAGAATCAAAAAGAGACCAATAAGAGAAATTGCGGAACCTGTTGCGTTTAAGTCAGGAGAGTCTGAAACATTTCACCTGTGAGCACAACGAAGCAGTGAGCAGCATTGTTCTTACAGTCACAATCAATCACACAAGTAATGCGTCTCTGAGCACCTGGCTGTCATGACTTTCAATATGAATGTCTGGAGCCAAACAGATAAACATGGGAGTCCACTTATACACATCTGCAATGGAATCTGTTATGTAAAGATACATCCTGTCAACAGTAACAATGACTTCAAGTTTAGTCATCATGGCAAACCTGGTATTTTTCCAATACAAATCAAATTTAAATATATTCTATTCTGCTGTACTCTTGTGAATTTCCATGCATTTGGAAAATATTAAAATTGCACAGCAATGAAGCCAAACATCGGTGAAGAACGGACGTATCCAAAATCTCTTCTTTAAAAACTTTGGACTCTAATATGTTGATACGGATTTTAACTCAGGCTTCATCCAACGTCAAGATTTTTCGTTTTTACAGACATGCAAATGTAGGCATAGTTAGTACGATATTGAAAATGAGCACATTTACTCAAACATTTGTGAAGAAAATTGTTATACAATTAATTTTTTTTTCATATAGGTAATCAAATGACAACGTTCCTTGATAATATATATAAGTACAAAAATGTACCCTATTCACCTGCAGTGTCTTGCCTTGAGACCAGGTTGATTATAAAGACAGGCAAACGCAAAACTGTGTAGGCAGTCAAAACAGGCAAACCTATCCAAAGGGGAGATAATTATAAGTCCTGGATGGGGAAGAAGGTCATCCAGGCAAAGTCGGCAGGCTAACAAAGGCTGGAAAGCTAGGGCGGATGCAATCCAGACAATCTGGCACTGGCTGGGGAAAAGAGACTGGTATAAGTACTGACATGGGGATAGGAGAATGATACACAGGTGAGTAGGTGGCAGGGGAGATCAGTGGATGGGAATGATGGGAGAGGGGGAACAGTAGGGCGGGGATGAGTGGCTTAGTGTGAGTCAGTATCCTCTATTGGACAGGTAGAGAATGGCAATGTAGCCTGTAGAAGTGGGAATGTGGTTGAGAAATGGGACAGAGGTAGAATAAGCAAAACAAACAAAACCAAAGCAGATATTGTGACGAGTGTGTAAACTTTAAACATTCAGAGCGCAAACACTGGATATTTCAATGAGAGTAAAGAAAGAGATGTAAGAATGTCCAGTTACTAGTCTTTGAGCTAAGCTAACTAGCGGTTAGCAACCAATGCCCATTCCTTCTTAAAAAATGCATGCACAGTTAAAGATTAGATTTTTGTCACCTTGTTTTGAACCTGAGTGAGGCAACAAGCTAAATATAAAAATTGTTGAACTATTCCTTTAAGCATGTTTAATTTCTATGTGTTGCTTACTACTTAATAACTAGGTGGTACACTTATTGGATCAACGTAAAAAGTCTGGATTTAACTATTTTCTTTTAGTGATCCGGTTACGTCTGCACTTTCTGTGTAATAACATTTAAAATTAATCAATTAAAATGATGTTTAAACTTCAGGTTAACAAGCTGTTGGTGCAACTCATCAGCTATATCTTATATAATATATCAAATCCAATATGTAATCTGCATCACCAAGATCAGTTTAGGCACATTATGTCCCCTGGGGGACCTCAATGCATGTCATTGTTGCGCCAATTAGAAACCAAACACCTGAGCAGATTTGTATTTCCATGATATTCTGCGTGTCAGTGGTCCAACCACCATTTGTACAATTTCAACAACTTGATAAAGGACCTTAGGAGTTATTTCTACATTTCCACCAGCCCGCTTGTCATTCAAATTGGGATGTGGAGCCAACAACTTGCAGAGGTCAGTGTGCAGAATGACCCCTGCTGTGGCTGCTGGACTTTGTTTTGAGAAGCCCACAAGCAGCTCAGAGATGAAAAAGTTCAGATGCTGCTGCACCTCCACTCTGAACGGCAGAGGGGAAGTTCCCTCCTAGTGCATAACGTAAACTTGGCTCCAATAAAAGCATCCGTTGGCACCTTGGTGGACAACAGGAAATCTTTGTTTATCGAAAAACATCCCGTTGTTGGCCTCGGGGTGTATGACCCTTCTTGTTGTATGACGGCAGAGCGTCATATAGTAGCCGTGGCGGAGCCCCATATTTCAAGCTCTCAGTTTACTGAACAAAGCTGCCATATCCTTAAGATAAACAACCAAGGCATAATGTAAGTGTGTATATGTACTTGCAGCATTGGTTCTGCGTCAGACCCTCAGGCCTTTTGGGTATGTATTGTTTAACATAGCTCCAGACTGAGTGTCTGACACTCCCATGTACAGGAGGATACATCTAAAGTTAGATATAGGCAGAATAAGACCATTGTACAACAACATATCCATTCTGCGAGTTGGCACAACTAGGACAGTATGTAGACAAAAACTTACAGAATATTAAATACATACTCAAAATGACAGAGCTGCTGTATCTGTTCAGTCTACCCAGTCAATGGGTTTTTATTATGTTTCCAGCAACAGATCCATTTCATTCACAGTGAGAGCTCAACACATTTACATCTCCATACACTACATCCTAGCATACACATTGAGTATATACCAGAAAATGGGTATATACTGTATATGGTTGGTTAAATACATGTTAAAACAGCAAGACAGTCCCAATCATATTGCATTGTATCTGTTAGCTGTTGTTTCTGCAATGGTGAGGTTAAATAAAAAGGCTAAACAAGACAGAAGTTACATTTTGAGGATATTTGATACCACTTGTTTACTTCTGTTGATCAACGCAAAATACTACAAACTATGAGTGAGCTATTAAGATACAAAGTCTGTTTCACATTTCCATTCATAATGCACATCTGGAGATGGAGAACTGTCAGCGAGTGTGTACAGTACAAGCGGTACCTGAGGTCAAGTTTTCTCTTTTAAGTGGCTGGTAACAATATTTGGTACAATCAGTTCTGGTTCAAGGTGCATGTACATCTCATCAGTATCTTCACAGTAGTGTGTCTGTGACTGCCCTTCTAACACAAACGCCAACAGCTAGTCTTCCCTGTTAAGTTTATTAATTTCTTCCATATTGTGGCTCTCGTCGGGCTGAGGTTTGGGGTGTCTGGCGCTGGCCCTGCGGTTTCGCCTGGGACGGTGCTCTGAGAACCAGTTGGAGACAGCCATGGCAAGGCGGAGGAAACCAAGGCTGATGCAGTGCACCTCGGAGGTGATGGGGATGTCGGAGAAGAGAGCGTGGTCCCGGCACATCAGGGCGTTGCTGCATTCAAAGTCTTTGACGATGTTGAGGATCTCCTGGCGCTCTGCCTGCCGCATCATCCCACGTATGTTGAGCAGGGTGGAGACGTGCTTCTTCCTGTGGGGAGGAAGGACATAGGGAGGAAGAGGGGTAGACAGGGCTGTTAATACAAATTGGTTTTGCTATGGTGTCCTGAAAAGCTGTCATGACTATGAGTAGCAGTCACATCTCTGTGAGTCATGGCATCTTTTTCTGGAAAGTACAGAATGTTTGGTGCCACTCTCTAAAATTGCCCAATTCACGAAGGTCCTTTATCTGTAACTAGCCTGAATCATTGGTAAATAAATCATTACTAGTGTTTTATATAGGGGTGAACCCGAATAGTTGACGATTCAATTGAAAATAACTCTTGAGCTTTTAAATCAATTTCCTTAGTGTGTGTGAATGGTAGACTTATGCTGGGCTTACACTAGAGGACTTTTAAAAGACTTTGAAAAGACTGAAGACTGAAACCCTCTTACATCTGAAGACAATCAACTCACACCTGAAGACAACTAGTCATTAGTTTTCAGTCACAGAATGAGATTTTGAAAAGACAGGGGGTCTCATATTGCAAGACTACAACTAGATTCCTATTGAGATTAATATTATTTCCGCAAACGCGATAGTGATTATTTAATAAAAAAAAAGTTAATTCAATATTCCGAGCGGGGGACTTCCTTTAGTTATTATAATTTTAACGTCTAACCCTGTATTTGACGGTAAAGTGTTAAGGTTGCGCGGCTGTCAGCCTGGTTCTCCCGCCGAGGCTTCAAGGAAAAAGTGTCCAAAATAAGTGCCTTACAGGCGGACACAGGTCGCGACTAATGCCGCTCCTCCTCCTCGTGCTTGGTGCATGCGAGAGTGTGGCAGTGTTTACGTCATTTTGCTTGAGCCAACCCCTTAAGACTAACGATAATATCAAACATGTTTGATAATGTCGGAACGTCAAGACGGGAAGAAGACTGGCTGAAATTGGGTCGGAAGACCACCATACACCAAACGACTGAGATTACAGGGGCGCGCCACAACTCCAGCACGACTTCTGTGATTTCAGTCCGGCATTGGAAGATTGTCTGCGACTGTCAAATCGCGTGAAAAGTCGTGTAGTGTAAGCCCAGCATAAGTCGAAATAAAATGGTTTATTGTGCCAAGTCAAGAAGATAAACTCATATCGGTTGTTTCAGCCTCTTTGTCTGTTGTGGAAAAAATGGATGCCAATGTCACACATGAGAACGAGCGCGAAAAAAAACATGATTAGACTATTAAAAGACTATAGGCAAGATTCAACCAATCAGATTCAACTACGTAAACTCTTAGTTGGGGACAGTCCTAATGTCCCATGTGTAGGCACAGACACGTGTGCATGAATGGACTTAAGCACCCAGAAAACTCAAGGAAGGCCGCCAGCCTTTGTTCTCCCAAAATACCAGCAGGGGATACCATACAGTAAATAAATGGGTTGAGTCAAACAGTGAGTTAGCATGTCTCCAGGCCTGAACAACTATGTTTTGCTCTCCTCTTCCACACCTCTCCCTCTTTCATTCCAAGTGTGGCACCAGTCTGTCTCCTGCAGGGTGGCAGCAACAGGAAGTACTCGGCAGCAGCTTCCTGTCTGCTCCACGGAGGGTTATGCGTCATAAGCGGCCGTTGCCAACCGTCACCTGAGTCTCAATCTGTGCACAAACAGCCTCTGTGGCTGGGGCTCCCCCCCTGAGGCCTCTCAGCCTCATCCATTCTCAAAACAGACCCGCGCTCCCCTCCAAAAATAGCAAAGTTAATGTAGATATGTTTCCTCTTTTCCTTGTTTTGATCCATTGTGACTACACAAAAAAAAAACATACATAGTCTTACATTTTCCTTGCTCTGGCTCAGTGCCAAAAACATCACTGTAAATGTGTTACAGTAAGCATAAAATAATATAGGACCTTCGGGGGTACAATTGTAAAAATATCTGTTTTTATAGACGCTTCCTGGTTGCAATAGAAATGTTCCAACAGTGTTAATTTGTTAAAAACCTTACCGTATGTCTGGAAACTCTTTCACCAGGACAGCAACCTCCATCTGGATGGATGGAGTGTCCTCCAGGAGAATGATGTCTGCTAGGTGGCTAATAATGCTGTCCAACCAGGATGAAGTTGATTCCTGAGTCAGAGAGATAAAACAAAAAACTTAAGCAACAACTTAATTACTGTGCATCAACAAGTATCCATTACTATGACAAACCATCAAATCAAAGATTTAATTCAGCTTTATTTGGAAATTTGATCAACGAAATGTAAAGTTCATTGCACATCTTATCACTGTTCATTCAAACAGGTTATTCCTTTGATGAAACGTGTATTTTTAAGATAATACATCACAATTAGAAGAAAATAAGTAGTCCAGAGGTCAAACATTTAAGTGATTTGTTAAGTGAAAAACAAAACTCCACCACTGTTTTTCTAAGTCCGGATTTTCCTTCAGAAAAGAAAACAGCAGAATTCTTTGGCTTGGCATTCACTAAAAATAACGGTGTCCTTTTTAGACAGCCATTAACCCCCACCTCCTGCCCCCGCCCATCCATGGTTCCCAGTTTCCACGGACACTTCATCCCGCTCCTTGGCGAAAAAAGGCCATCAAGGCCATCCCAGAGGCACATCAAAGCCAGCCAGCTGACAGGAACAGGACGTTCCTTCTGAACACAGCGGCTTCCTGTTGTCAGCCGAGGTGACGGACACTTGTTTGAACTAGCGCACAGAAAGGGGCCAAAATGCCACACTTGTCAGGCCTAGTTTGTTTTACACCCTCTTCCCTCCCTCTGGCAAGTGCTAACGTAAGCCCGGTCCATCCATCTCCATCTCACTGACGGCAGCCATTTTTCAGAGCTCACTCCTGTATCAACACTGTCTGAGTTATTCCTGACCTAGGAAGTTCCAGGGTCAGGCTACACTCCAGACACTGCATTCCATGTGCCAGCTTTTAGGAATCAGCATTTTGAAATTATTAATAACACTAAGGGACTCCTAAAAAGCAATTATTAGTTCTGTTTTGTATGCTTTGGATTTTATTCTCCTTCTCAGGATACAGGCAGTACTGTTACACTAAGAAGTCTGTGTTCCATTATCTATTTTCTATTACATGGTACTTGTCTCTACTCTACTCTACTCTACTCTACTCTACTCTACTCTACTCTACTCTACTCTACTCACCTTTGATATTGGGTCCTTTTCTAGTGTCCGATTTCCACTCAGTCTTCATCAGTGTGATTATTTGCACAGGTTGTTTTTGTATGAAGTGACGCTCTGTCCTTTACCACTCCGTGTCATAGCAGGCTTTCATTGTTTTACTCTTTTTTTTAACTTGTATTTGTATCCATCATGCACATGTGCACTGTTAAGAGAGTTGCTGGTAGAATCTCATTTTGGGTGGCCCCTTCCAGCTCCCACTGGATTTTCACTTCTGCAACTAATGTGAGAACGTCTGTAACTTGTCGAGCGATCAGGGTATGGTTGTCCGGAATGGCAATTTTGGAAATAAAAAAGACTTGAGACAGCAAGCTCAAACTCTGCAACAGCAAACGTAGCTTGACTGTTTGTTGTGAAGGATAGAGTGCTGCACACTGATGACATCCTGACCAATCACAGTTTTGTTCCTGGTAACAACTTTTTTGGTACCTCGACGGAGTAGTACTGAAAAAGTAGGTATGAGGTACCTATACATAGTGTAAAACCAAAAAAGGCTAGTAGAGTAGAGTAGAATAGAGCCAGCACCATGCAATGAAAAATAACCACAGATGTGTCCTCAATAGGTGCATTGCTTGATCGAAGTGCAGACTTACCAGATCCTTAAAGAGTCCTTTCAGCTGCTTGGCCTCATCTTGGAGGCGGATAGCCATCCTCTTCCTCATCTTGGAAGATGTGCAGATGACCCGTCCCCGCATGATGGCTCGGACATACTCCACCAGGACCCGTCGGTGCACCTCACCCACCAGCGTCTATCAGTCATAACATGATTCACAGACTGGTTACACATTACCTTCAGGCTAATTCTGGATTGTATTTCAACATGTAAAACACCACCTCTGTTTGACCCAACAAGTGTTACCTGATAAGGTGGAGGGTCCATCCTTCTGAACTTCTTGAAGTGTTGTTTAATGTTGGCTTCAATAGCCTCAAAAGCTTCTGTGTTGTTCAGCCATTTTCTTTTTATCAGTTTGTCAAAGAAGGGCTGGAACAATAAAAGACAGAGTTCTGATTAACTATTTCAATTAACTCAAGCACTATACAAAGGCTCAATCTTTAGGTCCTTTCATTAGGAATATCAATTTTCTTTTGCTTATTCTTCTTAGTGAAGTATCAGAATAATTATTTAATCGCCAAAATATAATTGAATCACATTTCCTGCACATGGTTTGAGTGTAAGCAAGGCCAGACAAGTTTTGAGGACTGAAGTGAGACTCGCTCATGGCTTACTTACCCTGATGTGTTCAAACAGTCTGTCAGTCAGCACTCTGACTGACTGGTTGATGATCCTGTCCAGGGAGGAGTTTGCTCTCTGCACCCAATCCTCGCTGCCCTGTGGGTCGCACTGCCTGCAGCGCTCCACTAAGGATCTACATAGTAAACAGGAGGTACGAATCTTAACTGACAGCAAATTACAGAAATCCTTTTTAAAGACATTTTTAACATAAAAATGAATGAATGATTAAACTTCTGTGTACCTGAGAGGAGGGCAGCAGTTGACCAGAGCTATAGTCCTGGAAACATATCCATCCCCTCGGTCTCCAAATTCTGCCTGAGTCTCATGAAACATCTCAACCTTCCTCTGGAAACTGGACACATATGGTTTTATGAGAACTAATACAGTCTATAAATGATCAATCCTGTCTTGTCCAGGCATGTATATATATATAGGACCAAATGGGTGCTTGAGCCCCTGCCCTTGTGCCCCGAATGTCCAAAGGTCAATAAAAATAGATATATAAAGACTATATATTTCAATTATGAAACCAGTAAATTCACTTCTAAAGCATATAGTTCTATTTGCATATTTTTTTATATTTTCAAATATGGCACAGAAACCCATCCGGTGGTCAAATAGAGGAATGGCACACATGGTAACCTTTGTAACATGACATATATACAGTATACACACCATACCCACCAGCCACTTTATTAGGTACACCAGTTCAATTTCTTGTTAACACATATAACTAATCAGCCAATCACATCTCAGCAACTCAATGCATTTACGCATGTAGACCTGGACAGGACAACTTGTTGAATTTCAAACCGAGCAACAGAATGGGGAAGTAAGGGGGTTTAAGTGACTTTGAACGTGGCATGTTTCATGGTGCCAGACGGGCTGGTCTGAGTATTTCAGAAACTGCTGATCTACTGGGATTTTCACGCACAACCATCTCTAGGGTTTACAGAGAATGGTCCGAAAAAGGAAAAATATCCAGTGAGCAGCAGTTGTGTGGATGAAAATGCTTTGTTGATGTCAGAGGTCAGAGGAGAAAGAGCAGACAGGTCAATTGTTTTACAAGCAATTGAACAGGAGTACCTAATAAAGTGGCCGGTGAGTGTCTATATGCATGAACAAAGTGATTTTGGATGGCAGAGGTGTGATGGTGGGAATACTTTGTGTTGGTTGGGTCTAGTGCCCTTTTTTGTGCTTAAGCCCCTACTCCCAAACATGTCTTTGCCCTGATCCTGTCACTGCTCTGAATTCAAGACATCCATCAATCCAGTAACAGCATATCCCATATAATAGAACCAATGTTCTAACATCAGTACTTGTGTACTTACACTTACTAACATGTATTTTGTTTTCACTTTCTGAAAATCCAACAACTTGTTTTCTAATTTATAATCCTCTGTACTTTTTTTTATACAAAGTTTGTTTAGCAAAATGCTAACTTTCAATGCTTCTCTCTGATACTACAGTATATACTCACTTGTAGAGAAAGTCAGACAGTCCAATGAGACAACAGCGAGCCACTCTTGCCCCTAGAAACTGGTTAACAGATGTAGATCTGTCCAAGTCCACCTTCAACCTCTGGAATTGTGAAAGAAATTGGCGGTAAGACAGTTATATTTTAGGCTTAAAAGATGTACTAAGATAATAAAAAGTCAATTTCCAAGAGTTTTCTCACCTGGATGACAGAGCGTGCCAGATGGGACTGATACTCCTCTATGTGCAGAGTCTGGGCCCATCGCCTCTCCTCGTCATCCAACACCTGAATGAGCTCTGTTGTCACCTTCTCCTGAAAATCAACACACTAAATAATAAATGTTTCTTCAATCCAGACCTTCTAAGGAACAGCAGTGCAAAAATGATGATTTCTTACCCTAACAATACTGATGCAGTCTTGTTCCAGCCTGTCCACAGTGGCTTGGGGCAGAATGGGTTCCAGTTGAGCATAGTTGATTTGTGTGCTTGTGCCAATGGTTCCAAGGACATCCCTGATAAAAAAAATGACAAATAATTCATAGAAATGTTCAGTTTTCAGGTTTGAAATATCATAATGCATGTGAGTATCTAAGTTTCACGGTCAAACAAGGTACTCTACCTGTTGTAGATGTTGTAGAACCAGTCCAACAGTGAGTAGACATCCGTGACCTGCAGCGGGCCGTTAGTAATGGTTTGAAGACGTTTGGCCACAGCTCGATGGTAACTTTCCACATACACCTGGAAGGCAGCAAACTCCTCCGGGTAAATGGATACAGCGTTCCTCCTAGCAGCATCCAGGTCATCCACCATGCGACTCCTCAGGCGCTCCAGGTATGAGGCCAACTGACCTGCCTGGGTATCTACTTGATTTGGAAGGCTCCAATCTGCGGCCTCCGCCACAGCCTGTCTCCACTTCATCTTCAGTCTCCTGGGACGATGGCTGGGCTGAATGTAGGGTCCCTCTCGTTCTGGTTTGGTCTCCACTTTCAGGGCCCCGGCCACATCAGCGTGCTCCTCCTGTTGGATCACCAGGACCACCAACCCAAGATTGGGACCAGCGCTGGGCTGGCGGAGGGACTCTCGCACTACATCCCACATCTCCCTCTGCAGGGCCTCGTACAGGAGCTCCACGTCCTTAGCCTTCCGCACACCCGAGTCCAGTTTTGCATTGGAACAGCTGAGTGACTCGTATAAAGATGAGGATGATAGCGGGATCATGTCGGTAGGGGTGCTGGGACAAGGGCTAGGAGAAAGGTTTGGAGGAGTTGTCGACGGCAGGAGAGCCAGCAGCTCACACTCTCGCTCCAGCTCCTGAATGTGTGTGTCGGCCAAGAGAAGGTCCCTGTGGTTGACCAGCTGTAGTATCTCCAGGACTAGAGGGAGAATAAGAAGAGAGATGAGAGGCTAAGTTTATTTGCAATAGTCACAAAATGGAGGACCAACAAAGAAGGAAAGGGTGTTTATGTTGTTATTGCTATTGAGTTGTGTATGGCTAATGTCTTGCTGACAAACTGGCTAATATGTTGCTGACAAACTGGCTAATATCTTGCTGATTCCTCACACTTTTCTATCCCAAGCCAGGTTCCCTGTGGAGTCTATGAACAGTAGCTTGGTTGAACTTCTATCTAGAGGATCCATGTTGTTGGAGGAAGCGTGGTCATTTCCTGCTTTAACAGCCTGGTGGTGATTGAACCCAGTGACTCAGGGATCTGGGGACCTCTCGGCCTCACCAGAGAGTTGTCTAGGATTGGAAGGAAGTAACTGCTGAAGCTCTAAGGTAAGGGAAACTCCTTGCAAAAAGAGAAAATGTTCTAAGTCTGTTGATTGTATATTATTTATTTTTTTAAATAGATGTTTGATCAGGGCCTGGATTTTTAGCACATGATGTTTCCTCAATTGTTACCTGAGAGGGGCTCCCTGGTTTTGACCACCGGCTCATCCTCGTCCGTTTCCTCCTCAGTCTCGTGAGACGCCTTGTCTGACATGGATTCCCTCTTCAGCTTGCCCAGACTGACCATCTTGAGGAAGGACGGCCGCCTGGAAGCCTCCGCCTCACTGTCTGTGCATAGGTTTCCGCAGGGCAGGCTTTCTCTGCGCTCCTGTTTACGCCGACCTGTAAAGCTGCACCATATCCAAAATGAACATGAATGAGTCTCTCCGAAGAGATCTAATAAGATATAATATCAGACTGCATGATTTGCATATACAGGAATGTATGAATAAAGTACATTCATGAGACTTAAGGATTGCATTGTACTGCTATGTTTGGAATGCTGCACATTCTGTTAAGCTGCGCTGCATGTAAGCATGACTGCTTTGACTGAGTTAAAATTAGTCCTATTCAGTGGGCGCACTAAGTACACAATATGTCATTGAAAAACAAAAGAGGTTCCGTAGATCAACAAGTTGCAAAAGCATATTATATAACTCCTCAGGAAATAAGCACGCTATAGGCTCAACTAATAGTGACGTTATCTCGTCTGGGATCTGTCACGCTGTTAACACACAGCTGTTCAACAGTTTTTCTTTGATTGTTACACCTTGTTTTGTTTTGCATTTCTGGGGGGTGAGGGGGGGGGTGTCGATTTGATTTCAATAAAAAAATTAACTTTTAATCTTAAAAAAAAAATTGGTTCTCTGAGTTTGTTGAGTATATACTGTAGCTACTGTAACTATAGACATCATCAAAAATGTCATACACTTAAAAGAGTTTCTGAGCACTCCACAAGAATGCCAATCACAAGCGCACACAGTAATTCAAATTTCTTTACCATTCAATGACACACAACATATAAAACCTAAGATGTGAATTCTTCTTCCTCACCGGAGCAGGGTCATAATTCCTTCCGAGCCCCTGCGCAGTCCTTTCTTTTTCTCCCTCTCTGGTGGCGGGAGAGTGTTTGAGTCTCCTGGGCTGTAGTGGGGAGAGTTGTTCCCCCAAACATTACGTCCGGATTTGCGGAGCCCCTTCCCCAGCTTTCCAAGGGTTTTGAGGGGCGACACGCCACAGATTCGCTCCAGGGTCCCTCTGAGGGGCTTTCCTTTAGGGTTCCCTGCTCCGTGCCTCTCTGCGTTCACCTCATTCTCTTCCTCTTCACCATCACGGGAGGACCTGAGATGGAAGTTCCCTCTGACCTCCCCCATGATGAGGCCCATTTCACCTCCGTTCATGTCCTCCTCGTCCAGGTCCACATCCTCAAAGGGGTTCAGGTTCTTGTTCAGGTCTTTCAGATCGTTCAGCTCCTTCAGATCATTCAAGTGACTGAGGTCCAAGTCCAGCCGGGGCAGGATCAGTTCACCGTTGACTCTGGGGAACTCCTGGCAGCTCTTGGACCTTCCCGGGAGCTTCTTCAGAATGGGCATGGTTGCACTTGAGATTTAATCAACTGCAATGCAAGGAAAATGTCATATGCAAAGTTTTCTACCAGAGACCAGTTATTAAATGGTAAAATATGAAAGCATCTGATTATGTCATTGGATTTTTTTTTTTCTTTTTTTACTGAAACAATATCTGGTACTTACAGGTGGACTCAAAATGTCAAAATCAGTTATAGGTAAAAATCTGTGAATATCACCTCATCGCCCACTACCTATACCATGCAAGAAAAAAAACAGTGTTAGTACACTTCCAAGGCTCTGTTAACTGGTAGGTTAACAAATGGGGCCCACCATTGCTAGCAACATGCCAGTCTACAGAGCCTAGGCTGTGTATTAACACTGGATTCGTTTTCAGTGTACACACATTACGGAAAGGTAGCGGATCGTGAGGAGATATTCACTCATTTTGACAAAAGTGATTATCACTACAAGCATTGTCCAGAATTGCGTGTTCCACCATTAACGGTTATCTAAATTTGGGGTAAACACAATCCATTGGAATCTTGTATGGCATTTACACGATAGAGAATTTATAACCTAGATTTTCTGCAGAATACCTGATAAATCCCTATACATGGACCTACAACATGACTATCCTTTGATATCCTTTGAGCATAGATCAGCAATTTCTGACTGAAAACTGAACTTATGTAATGCGGGAAAGTGTTTTTTTGGTGATACATCAGCCAACAGACAGTTCCACCAAAAACATCCTTTCACATGCTGGTTATGCAATGTACTTCCCCGAGTAAATAGGAAATATGAATTCATAACATTGCTGCATTTAGCACATGCTGATTAGCAGCCTTATATAAATATTATACCATTTAGAAACATACAATTATGTTATCTGAGTGGGGAAAGGTTGACCTTCAGCTTGTTGAGTATACCAAGTCATTAGCAGGAGAATTGTATGAAGCAAAGATTTCACTGTGAAGGGACTCTTTTGGAACTTTTTTCAATAGAATAAGTAATTTATTTGACAGCATGATATGGACATTTTACTGTAACATTGAGGCAAAATTATTTGGTTCCTCGATTGAAATGCACAGATTCTCCAATCCATTTATTTAGAAAACTATTTTTTTTTATTCTATCCTTAGAAGTTGTTTTTTATTAGAATGTTAAACTAATCTCTGTTGCTTAGTCAAAAAGCTGTAACCCAGACAAGATATATTTTGTCAAATATAATGCTGAAGACTTGGCCAGACTTGGGTTTGGTCTTTTTTTTTAAAGACTAACAGATTAGATAACAAAAAGTTATTTTGCAATCACTGAGGAGACAAAAATGTAATTGTTGGAAAGTTGATTTATGATCTCAGTGACACCTACCACTCCAATCTGTTGTTTTCAATATAATGTGATTATTCTATATTATAGAAAAATATGGAACACTAAAAACTCTAACTAGCTTAAGTTTAAGAACTGTAACATAACTATATCAGCTGATTCATATTTTCTTCTACAAATCAGAAATTAGGCCTCTGTTTTTGAGTTGAGTCTATAATGCAACTTACAATACTCACATGCCCATACGCACTTTTACTTAACAATTTTTGGCTCAAGCACTGACAGAGTGAGTTTGCCAAGTGTAATGGTCTTTCACTATAACTTTGGATAACAGCCAACTGTTACCGTTGACGTTTCACTAACATCAGCTCCATATATCACTTAAAATGCATTTTTTTGCATTATCACTGCATAAGAAAGGGATCTCTTCACAGATTATATGGGCAGGAGGAAATATTGCAGCCACCAATAACTGTTCCAATGTATGTTTTGTTTTAAGACAGACTTTAAAAATGTGAACCTTTTTTATGGTTTTGGACATGTATCTATCTCTTTAAACAAAAAACAATATATAAAATATAGTTTAGTCTCTATACATTTGTATTGAAATTATTTGATCCAAGATCGAAATTTTAAAAATTGTACATTGTGGTAATGTAATTGTCCCCTAAATTTACACATTTGAATTTGAATAACTTCCCTGCTTAAAGGTAAAGCAATGGACCATTGAAAGGGAAACATGTAAATTGTATCTTTTGTAAAACAAATACTCTGAATTAATAGTCACCTTCCTTATATTGAATTCATACAAACCATATCCATTTCCTTTGTCTATGACAGGGGTGTGCTCTTTTATCAACATTCTAGTTATATTTGTTCACCTGGAGGCTTCCTTGTACCTGAGGGTTTTTTAGTGGGACATTGGATTCTAAGGACTCTACTTTTTCTCAGCTTTTACGCAGTTTCCCCTTGCAGCATGCATGTGAAATATTCCTAATATTTATATGTTTGAACGTGATCTCCATAACGTTGCATTATAGAACTGAAACTACTTGAAAACTCATCTATTATCTGTTTGTCAGATACATCAGAAGAGTGGAGCAAAGGAGCATTTTCTGGATTGGTCTGGATGGTCTTAATACAATAATTCAAACAATTCAGTCCTCATTCATCTAAAATATAATCATGTGAACTCAAGCCAGACCAGGACAGTGAGAATCTCCCACAAATGTGACTTTTCTCATCATAAAATAACAAAAACAATAAAGAAGTGAGATCTCCTCAATAACAAGATCACTGAACCATCAGTGAGAAAAGACCATTTAAATGCATCACAACTGGAAAGGAACCAATTGATGTTTGGGAAAAATATGCAACTGGAAAATATCTAAATACAATTATATCTACAGAGAACGTGATCATTTGATGTAATAACATTGATGTTAATCACTAAAGTAACAGCAGGCATTGATGAACAAAACTTTTCTGCAATGATCCAAATGAAAAACGGAGCATCATAATCCAAACTCAAAACATTTTCTGTGAATGCAGAGAATCAGACTTACCTGAGGAGATTTGCCTTGCAGTGTTTTAGCACAATGTCATCCTGGAGTGTGCTGGCTGTGCGGGTTGCCAGGTTGTAAAGTGTGTGCATGTGTGTGTGTGACTGATGAGTGTGAGAGCGTGTCCGAAAGTACTCGGTGACTCAAGAGAGCAATGTGGCTGCCTGCGGTTTCCTGACGGCCTCTATTGTGGTGGAAGGTGATATGTTTTCCTGAGGAAAGGCCCGTCCCGTTCTTTCTCCCCCTCCTACGCCACAGAGACCCCTACCCTCCCAACCGCCCCCCACACACCGAAACCCTGGGGACCCTTATAATTACACTAATTGCATTAACTGTACAGTGAAGGAGGACAGTTTAGGACAGAGCATTCCACTGCAGTATTTAAAGGTTTTATTAGCTTCAGACATCCTGATCCTGTGTCTTTGCATTCATGTGTCTGCGTGCGTATGCATCGTAGCCTGGCTATGAAGATGATTCATGGCCTTCAGAACAAATTCCATTCACACACCATCAGCAGTGCATATTTCCTCAGTGGAGGATTTTAAGTGAACTGACCTGTGCTTAAAAGACAATTAAAAACGTGTGCTGCTGCTATGCTGTCTTTGCTTTACAGCAGAGTTCAAGGTCACTGTAGCCGTGGCAAGGCTATAATGTCCCACAAAGAACAGAACGGTAAGATAAAACAACTGAAGGATATATGAGGTGTGTGTGTGTGTGTGTGTGTGTGTGTGTGTGTGTGTGTGTGTGTGTGTGTGTGTGTGTGTGTGTGTGTGTGTGTGTGTGTGTGTGTGTGTGTTTTTTTTTAAGTGAATGTATTCCTCTCATGGATATGTAGATATTACCTAAGTCCCCTCTTGGCAACTTCTTCAACCAAATTAAAAAGGCCCATTTAAAGTAACATGATGACAGAACACCTTAAAAGTACATTTAAAAAAAAAAAGTTTTATATGCCCAGAAATAGGAACCAAACTTGGTCAATGTCCACCGATAGTCCGATGTTGGCTATGTAGGAATGTATGTGTGTGTGTGTGTGTGTGTGTGTGTGTGTGTGTGTGTGTGTGTGTGTGTGTGTGTGTGTGTGTGTGTGTGTGTGTGTGTGTGTGTGTGTGTGTGTGTGTGTGTGTGTGTGTGTGTGTGTGTGTGTGGATGCATGCAATTGGCCCAGAGTGGTATTGTGCTTTTTTTTAAATAACCAGACAAATCAACATGTCAGCATGGTTAGAACCCCGGTTAAGCATTTCCCAAACATTCCTGTTTCCACTGTGTCTCTCCGCTGCCACCTGGTGTACAGTCTTGTTTAAGACAAGAGGTCTCACTGACTGTTCAGACATGACCATTAAGTCAGAAGTATAGTAAACTCATTTAAGACCTTACCAGTCTGTCTCATTCATCATTACGTTTCTGTGTTCCTCCTTCCAGGAATGGAATAAACTCCTGTATCCAAGGTCGATGGATGTGTGAATACTCCTGTTAAAAAGATTTATCAAATGAAAAAGGCTGTATCCAAAATCTGTTCTGTAAAAACTCTGAACTCTACTATGTTGTAAAAATCTTTTAATTCTTTATCCAAGTCTTTATCCAACACCTAGATTGATTTTAGAGATGAAAATGTACGCATAATGGTTTAGCTATTGCCATACTTGCATATACTGTATATTCAAACATTTATGGAAAATTGTAATACAACATTGTTTTGTTTAATGTAAGTAATCCACTGGCAAAGTTTCATAATGGTATCTATTAGTTAAAAATGTACACTAATTAACCTGCAGTGTCTCGCCTTCATATTACATACCTCTGCATTGTGAAATTAGCTTGTTTACTTTTTCCCTGTCTGAATAAAGGTTTGTAATCTATCTATCTTCCACAGCTCAAATCCATCACGTCATGCAGTCAAACCTGTTGTTCAACGTGGCCTTTATTAGAATGTTCGGCTGCATTTCCATATACTTCTTAATACTTTTTCTGCACTTATGATGCAGAGAGGAAATGAGAGCAGAGATAGGTAACATGCAAAAAAGGTCCCCATCACCTTGACCATTCTCCTACCAGGATGCCGTGTAGTCCATAACATGACAAGGTGCAAGGAACTGTGATTCAATGATTACACTTCTTCTTTAGAGGTCTGCTATTGGCTGATTAAGTGCTTCAGAAAGGACAATGCATGCAGGTAGACATGATTGCAGTCTTCTTTTTTCATCACTCAGGAGTCACTGCTGTCAGCATTGAAAAATTCTTATTACGTAGTTTTCCTATTATTTTTCTATATAGAACACTCGTTCTATATAAATTTGATCATGAAATATGGTCAGACTAGGTTAAGTGGGATACAGGACACATTATTAAAGCAATAGAATTCTTAAATGGGTTTAAACTCACCTTTAGTAACAAGAAACAAGTTTTTTTTTAACTTTGCTAATTCCTTCACTTGCAATTGTTGGGAAGTCACATCCTGTCACAGTCACATGACTGACCACCACACCAGGATGTTGAGTATGTCCGTAATTTTAAAGGTTTTAATGAGCAAGCCTTTTTAAGTGATCTCCATCATAGTGACATTCAACTGACTACGCAAATTTCGGATGTTGAGTTAGCCTTAGACCATTTCATCAATACTTTCACCTCAATTATAAACAAGCATGCGCCCCTAAAAAAACATAGAGTAAAAAATAGATCAAACCCCTGGTTTACAAGTGAACTGTCTGATTTATTTTCCGAGAGAAATAAAGCATGGTCTGTAGCTAGACGCTCTGGAGATAATACCAATTGGACAATTTTTAGACACCTTAGGAATAAATGCACAGCCATGGTCAGGAAAGCCAAATCTGAATACTACCTTGAATTAATCTCAAACTGCTACTCTAACCCTGCACTATTTTGGAAAGCTGTGAACTATAATAAAAACAATTCTAGCACAGTTCCCACTCAGATCAAATTAAATGGTCACACTCTCAATGATCAAAAAGAGATTGGCTTAGCTTTTAATAAACATTTTGTAGCTGCTGGTCAACTCTTTCAGAATGGAGGATATACGCCTTCTACCACCAGTAGTAACGTACCGCCTGTCTCTCAAACTCCTATTTTCAGCCTTGATCTTCTTCCCACAAGTGTTGTTGTAGATGCGCTCCTCGCCATCAACCCCAAGAAGTACATGGGAGAGGACAATTTGGATCCGTTTTCAATCAAGCTTTCGACACATATAATATCAAAACAAATTACCCATATTTTTAATCTTTCCATCTCCTCTGGAATAGTTCCTAAAATTTGGAAAATAGCTCATGTAATTCCTTTACATAAAGGTGGTGACAAAAATAATCTTAATAACTACAGACCAATTTCCAAACTCCCATGCCTGGCAAAAATTCTAGAATCACTTATTAATAATCAGTTAAAAACATTTCTAACTAGTGCTTCCATTTTGAGCCCATTCCAATCTGGTTTTAGGGCAGGCCACAGTACTGTCTCTGCTGTGACTTTGGTTGTAGACAACATTGTTGCAGCATTAGACAAGAAAAAGCACTGTGCAGCACTTTTTATTGATCTTTCAAAGGCCTTTGATACTGTTGACCACCATTTGCTTTTACAGAGGCTTTATGACATTGGCTTTGATCATTCTGCATGTAGCTGGTTTAGGGATTATCTCTCTGATAGACAGCAGTCAGTTAAACTGGGAAGATACCAATCTGAATTCTTAACTGTTACAAATGGTGTCCCACAGGGCTCAATTTTAGGTCCAGTTCTTTTCACAATTTATATAAATAACATTGTTTCATCGCTAAAAAACTGTCACGCCCATCTATACGCTGACGACACAGTACTGTATTGCATTTCCGATTCGGTGCACCAATCTATTCAGAACCTACAAAGGTCTTTTAATACTCTGCAGGACTGTCTAGTAGACCTTAGGCTTGTTCTTAATACAGACAAAACCAAATATATGTGTTTCTCCAGAGCAAGAACTACAAATTTGAATGATTTTAATGTTTTTACAAAGAATGGATTTTTAATTGAAAGAGTCACAGAGTACAAATATCTCGGCATCTGGTTAGATGATAAACTCACTTTTAATTTCCATATAAAAAATCTTGTTTGTCGACTACGACAAAAAATTGGCTATTTTTATAGGAACAAAACCACCTTCCCTTTATTTAGTAGGAAAAGGATTATTGAGGCAGTTTTTATGTCTGTCCTTGATTACGGTGATGTGGTTTACCGGCATGCATCTCATTCATGTCTTAAACTCCTAGACTCTGTTTTTCACTCTGCTTTAAGGTTCATCACAGGAGATGCTTATGACACACACCATTGTCTTTTATATGAAAAGGTTGGGTGGTACTCCCTTAGAGAGAGACGTGATGCACATTGGCATATTTTTATTTACAAAGCCTTGACCGGGAAGCTTCCTCGTTATTTAACAGAAATGTTGCAAATTTCAGATGGGCTTTATCAGACCCGCTCCACTGACATGCTCATGCTTTATGTCCCACAAGCCCGGTCTGAGCTGGGAAAGACAGCTTTTAGCTTCAGTGCCCCCGACTCCTGGAACAACTTACAGCAACAAATTAAACTAAATACCTTCCTTTAATCAATTTAAACAAACTATCTTAAATCTGCCAAACTCTACCTGTAACTGTTTTAATTAGGCTATATTGTACTTTCACCCATTTAATTTCATTTTAATTGCTGCCACTCTTCACCACTATGTAAATGTTTCAATTGTTTTTTTTTTGTTTTTGTTTTTTTCTTCTCTTCACCTGTTGTGTATTTGATGTATTTGCATTGAATATTGTGTATGCATTGTTGTTTTTCCTTGGAATTTGTTTGAACTCGACACCATTGAAAATGAGGGTCACCCCTCAATTGGTCTCTCGAGGATAAATAAAAGTTAAATGAAATGAAATGAAATGTCCATGAGTATATGTCACTTTACAAGGGACTTTATGAGTAAAAGTCAAAATTAAAGCTGTATAAGGAAGATTGTATGACATTCAAAGTGTGTGTTAAGTGGATGTCACCATGGATCCAGAAGATACAAATCAATATTGATAGAAATATGACACAGTTGATAAAAACTGACTAAAAGCAGCCTAGACTGCTATTTCAGTGACCCTTTCAAACTGCTCAGATAATAAACACAGTGTAAATTCCTCCTGAACTGGAAAACACATCACATGCCAAAGTAAAATAAAGGACATGAAACAATCATCCAAGGTGAAAGAAATAGTTTTATTAGCAAGTTCTGCAAAGGACTGGTGCCCCTCGGCATAATCAAAATTCTGTGAACGCATACCGACTGTTTTAACGGAAAATGTATTAACATTACATGTCAACAACAGAAATGTTAAAGCAGATTGTGAGCAATGCAACAGGGTTAATCCAGTGTTACATCATACTGCTTTGTTGGATCTACCTCCATCTCCTACAAGTAATCATGACAATAAATAACATTCATGGCCTTCATCATTCAACAGATGTTAATCGAGTGCTGTGAGTGCACAGCTGTCAATGTTAAATCCACCCCTTGGATTACCAGTGTGTACTGATGAATGCATAGCAGCATGCTATTATAAATGCTATGTTTTCTTCATCCCATTTTCCTTCCTACTTGTATCAGATACTTCATCAATTAGTGCAAGAATCTGTTGCATCCACATATGTGTAGTATGTGTATCAAGTGAGCAACAATAGGGAGAGAACTGACACATTTTTCCAGTTGAGTAAATGTGTTGACTTAATATTACATTACATTTAGGGAAACTGTGAGTGGTACGATCTATGATGTGTTTCTTCAATAAGATAACAGACTAGTGGTGCTCCGTGGTATCTCAGGAGTGAAGGCCTTGCTCTTTAGAGTTAAACATATTATAACTCTATACGCTTATACATTTTCTATTTCGTGTCTTATACCTGGTCAATTATCCACCCATGATATATTTCACAAAAAGCATCACCAAGAAGTCAACCATTTGGGAAATATGCTTATCTGCTGTGTGAAATCAAATGAAGAGATTGATACCACTCTTGTGTCTGTTAAATACTGTATAAGGCACCAGCAGTCAGTTCAGTTATCTTAGCTCTTAGGGAAACAGCCAGCCTGAATCTGGTCGAAAGGTAAACATGTTTGTCTTGTTTGTTTAATCTTTACACAAACTAAAGTTTAAAATACCATGTTGTGGATTTATGGCCATGGCTATGTGCTGGGCTATTTCTTGGCCAGGAGTAGTGACTTACTGGAATACACTTGTCTACACTGAGGAGTTTCAGGGCAGCCAGAAGAGATTTATTTTCTAAGGTGGGTAAATATGAGCTTTGCAGGTGCTGGCAGATGGAGTTTTGTCTGTTTTCCAATGTGTCCAGTCTTAATGGCTTATCTAGACAAATTGCCCTTTGGCTGTATATTCCACAGTATTATAGAGGTATTGAACTACTCATCTTTCTCTCTGCGAAATACTGTAGAAAATAAGCATAGGCCTATACTCCCCCAAAATTCCTGTTAACGTTGTAGGGCAGATTTCTCCATTCTTTGATCATTGCCTTCCATAGTCAAACAGAACTACAATTTCTGTGTTCCTGTCATGACATTGTACAGTATGTGTGTGAGTGTTTGTGTGTCTATTTGGGGTTGGGGGGGTCGGTCAGAGGGTCTCGTTTCTGCCTCGGCCTTGGTGAAGGTGTTGTGGCTGGGTTGGGTTGTTGAAGTGGTAGGGCTCATGTCGGTAGTGGCTGTGGCAGACCACTGGATGCTCAATGCCTTCGCTCTGCAGCTCCTCCTGCTTATGAACCCCGTCCAGCTTCTCCACCAGCTGACAGATGAAGCTCTGAATAAGAGGAGCACAGCACCCAGAGATTACACATTTCATTTTACAAGGGAGTGTTCCAATCCAGTCTTTTTTTTTACATTTGTCAGGCCCACCATAATCTGTGTATTTTTCTCTCACCCATGTCTTTATTTTCAAAGTGATTCAAGATTTCTCAAAAGCTTGGGGAAGTCTGGCGACATTCTTTATCTTTTTCATCCTCTGCAAATCCAGTCAAAAGACCAAAACCAACAATGAAGTGATCCTAGTGATAACAAGCATAGTTTACATTTTGATACATCTCATTCCTCACTGCCATAGAGCGCCATTGTTACACTAGAAAGGCATTCTACCATTCCATTCAGAGGTTTATAGGTCAAATCAATCTCCATCAGACCATAAACAAACAGTAATTAAGTGAAGTAGTGTTTTGAGTGTTCCCATGTCCATAGATGGAGAAAGACTTCAGAGAACAGCTGGGAGGGGGTTACCATTCTGTCTACAGATCTGTGTTGTGCTGTAAACAAGTCACAACACGGTCAAAAAGTAACTTTGTATAATGAATCATCATTACAAAGCATCACATGTGGTCATCACATATTGTTTGTTATGTCAACAGAACAAGAAGAGGTGGGCAAAACAACCAGTCCCTCTATTTATAGCTGTGGCAGTTAATTGTGAGGCTCTTTTACAATGAATCAAGATCTCTGGGTCAGTGTTATATACAGTGCCAGGCAGCTCCCTGGCCTGTTTTGTTTCAGTCTGTTGATGTCTTCAGGTACAAAGTCAGGGCAGCATGATGGGGAAGGCTTCAGTTCTTAGAAACATACAGTATGTACTTAGTTGCAAGCAGGATAGCTTCACAATATTTTCTAAATCATTTTTAAAACAATTTAAACACTTACATGTGTATGTGCATGTGAAACTGTTTGCTTGCTTCTGTAGTAAGTCCTGCACTACATACGGATAAGGAAACTGTTCTAAAACGATTTTTTTTTAAAGATCAAAAAGATTGCCACTTAATTGAATTCATTCAGAATGCTTAAGCCTCAGATTAACTTTACTCAATTGACTCTATTTTATAATACAATTTTGCACAGAATAGAATTGTGCATTTTGTAAGCTTTAACATTAAAAGCATGTTAGAATGGGATCCTTTAATGTATTCGCAAACAGAAAAAAATATTACAGCAAGCAAACACACTTTTTGACTAGATAAACAATGAACGTATACTCTCCACATCACAGTCTAATAAAGTAAGCAGCAGGGAAACTGAACCCCCTGCTCTATTGCCTGTGTTTGCATCTCTGACCCGGCCAAGGCGAGTCCAACGTCCAACCAGGCCAAAGTCCAGAAAGACTCATTGTTTCAGGCTTAGAATGGAAAGAAAAAGTGCAACAGAGTACAGAAGGCTGTTGTTGTGGCATGGGGAGTGACTATGGGAGCTTCAGTTTAGCTGCATGTGACCAATGTTGTGTGTGTGTGTGTGTGTGTGTGTGTGTGTGTGTGTGTGTGTGTGTGTGTGTGTGTGTGTGTGTGTGTGTGTGTATGCTGGTATATGGAACACTTTGCATTTGTATTTTCATTCAACCTTTATTTATACTCATATCTTTGAGGGGTGACCCTCATTTATAATGACATAGAGTCAATGTACAGTACAAGTGTGTATGTGTGCATCATCATAATACTATCCTTAATTTGAAAATGTATTATAAGTTAAAACATACCTGTGTGTTGTTCCTGCACTTTCTAAGAAGCTCCTGTAAAAAAATGTATATATATATATTATGTTGTAAAGAAACAGCCACATAATCATATTTTGATTCTCAACATATATTTTAATATTTCAACATTTCTGCTTGACATATAGACATCACTTTTAACAATGCTGTTGAATTCAGATAAACCTTTGTGTTGGATCTCTCTTCCTACAGTATGTGGCTACCAGCAGTTATCAGATAGAAGTGCTCACGCGGGTCATGTCACCTGTAACTTTGTGACTCGCTCCCCATCATTAGGCAGGTCAATCAGGTCATCAATGTTCACCTCCTCTGGCATATCACCTTCCTGGATTACACACACACACACACACACACACACACACACACACACACACACACACACACACACACACACAATGTTTATAAATCCTCACAAGTAATCTGAATACACATTGATAACCTCTTGCACTTTGCTCTTCATCCTAAATCCTCCCTTCAGCCTTTGAATATTTCACATACAGTTTCCCCATAGAGTCCCGTTTATTTCAAAGGTTCATTGAGTAGAATATATCACAATAAGATGATAAACGGACATATCTTGTATCGTTTGAAACCATTGGATCTCAACCTGGAACTAAAAACAAAATTCGGCATATTGAAAATGAGTTCAAACTAGGGCTGCAACTAACGATTATTTTGATCATCGATAAATCTGTAGATTATTTTCTCAATTAATCGATCGATTAGTGTTTTGGTCCGTAAAATTTCAGAAAATGGAGAAAAATGTTGATACATTTTCCAAAGCCCATGTTGACGTCCTCAAATGTATTTCAGTTTACTGCAATAATAGGATTAAAGAAACCAGAAAATATTCACATTTGAGAAGCTGAAATCAGATAATTTGGAAAAAAAATATTTAAAAAAATTATCAAAATAGTTGGCAATTATTTTAATAATCGATTAATAATCGATTCGTCAATTAATCGTTGCAACTCTAAAACGCTATAATATGTGTGTGTGTGTGTGTGTGTGTGTGTGTGTGTGTGTGTATGCTGGTATATGGAACACTTTGCATTTGTATTTTCATTCAACCTTTATTTATTCAACTCTAAAACGCTATTCATTGTATCACAACACTTAGATCCACGGTTAACATAAAGACAAGTCAACAGTCATGCTGGAGGCTCTGTGAGGCTGTATACTGGAGCTACACAGGCAGGCTCACAATGCTGACATGTTGATGTTTAGAAGATACAATGTTCACTATCTTACTAAAGCATGCTAGCACTAGCCCTGCTAATATTTTTCAAATAGCACTAGACACAAAGGACCAATGGGAATGTGTTGGTCATTAGTTTTACAGCGCCAGATGATAGGTTTGGGCATACAGTTCATGTCATCACGGTTCACTGGGGGACCATGAATGGGTGTACAACATTTTACAACTTTCCATCAGATAATTCTCGAGATACTTCAATAGATCACACAATGTCAAACTAGTGGTGACACACCAAAACCAGTAGTAAACATCATCAGAGGACCATCCATGTTTGGAAACAATGTCATAGAAATCCATCTGCGACCCCAATCTGGACCCACGCAGACTTAAGTATTATTTATTCCACATACGGTATTTGTGAAGATTAAAAATCCAAAAGGTGTTGTGGGTAAAACAAGAAGACATTCTGCATGTGTAGTAACATGCATTTTAATGACAAGCCATCGGAACCAAATAAGAGGAGATAAAGTACTACCAATCCTTCCATCAACCCAATACCTCCAAAATAATAGTTCCTCATTAAGGAGCAACCTTAAACTTTTGATTCAGCCTGTACACGTTTGGACGTCTATCATTTGCATGTCTATGTTCTGGGGTTAAGGGTGACAATGTTCACGTAACACTGTAACAGTGGCTTGTTCTGTTTGAACAAACAGCCATTGTACGGACTGAGTGAAGGCAGCGTCCCAACCGCCCATCCACACCACTGCACTGCACTGATTGTGTGATTAGGACGCCACCAGCTTCATCTATTCACACTCAAACGCATACATGCTGAAAAATAATAAATGAGTTAAAGCTGGGGTATACGATTTCTGATTGGTCAAAGTTAACATGAGCTGACACTTTGACCAATCAGAGCGAGGCTCCGATTCTCTGTTCTTATTGGCTGTTGGGACTGTCCATTCACTTTAGCACGACTTTGTTGGTGTAGACTCTAGAGCGTGTCAGGGAGGTACCAAAGAGAAAAAGTGGAGTGGTTGAGGTATTTGGATTCAAATCTCTATCCCAACTGCCATTCTCTCCCCAAATCCTTCACCCCACAATTCAGTGAATATCTCCTCAAGATCTGCTTCTGTGTTTGCACTGAACGATCCAGTTTTAAAGTTGGAGTCAGCGATTCTGGGGACTGACTGTCAGCACACACACACACACACACACACACACACACAGTACGTACAGGTAGCAGATTGTTAGGAGATATTCACTGTTCTTTGATTTTGACAACAAGCATTCTCCAGAATTGCTGACTGATGTAATACACAGCCCAGGCTCTTAGTGGATCGTGAGGAGATATTCACTGATTTTGACAAAAAAAAGTATTTTGACATCAAGCATTCTCCAGAATGGCTGACTCCACCTTTAACTTTCCATAACATAGTGCATGTGTGAAGAGCACGTGTCCTAGTGAGAGTCCCTAAGCTCCTGTCAGCAGCTATACACAGTGTTTATCTCCTCCGGATGCTAGCACAGCGCCTTTCCTCCCCCTTAACCGTCCCCATTCTCATTATTCACCCTCTCCTTAGTTCCTCACTGTCCATATAAGGCAGCAAGCCCCATGACAGATACACATCTGTGATATGGGGACAGCAGTGGACCTAACAGGATATACAGGATGCTTGGCCTTGTAAGGAGAACCAGGCTGCCCCACCCTTTCTCTGCACAGCTCACTCACTCTCTTGTCGTTCAAATAGAACCACTTAAATTGGATATTTAAAGCTTTTTTGCCCCATGTTCCTTGTTTTGCATCATGCAACTACATCTCCATAGGGTGCACATCATCTTTTCTTTTTAGACAGGCGATTGCATAATCATACAATAAGTTGTCTATATTAAAGGGGCACTACGCAGTTTGAGGGAAGGGGGATTTGTTTACATTCATAGAGCCTGCAGTTAGTTCACAACACATATTTTCTCTACGAGTAATTCTTAGTATTGAATAATTGTATCATCATCACACATCAAAACTAAAATGTTTCGAGAACCCTGGAACCAAACGTAAGACTAGAAAATGTCTGTAAACAAACGAGTTAGACCTGCTGCTGTAAACAATTACAGTGAAACAGTAACTTTTCAGGAAGCTCTCTAACTTCAAATAGTGTTTCAGGGATCACATTTTTCCTGTGAGGAAAGTTTGTTTATTCAGTTATGAGAATATACCTTAGAAAATGTTCACTTCTCTGACACACCCAAAGTGACATAGTGCACCTTTAAATAAAATACACAGTTTTCTCTCAGTGATGCATGCTGCTGCTCGCTCTTGGGACACATCCACTGACCTGACCCGAGTACAGCTGGTCCAGGCTCTCGTCGATCCACTTCTCCACGTCCAGTCGCCTCTGCAGCTCCTTGCGGTTGTACTTGACGGTAACCCGGGCATGTCTCTTGGGGATACCGAAGCCCTGATCCCGGTCCTCAGACAGCGAGCCCGAATCTGATGAATGATCCTCGGCATGCTGCTCGTGCGTCGTCCCGGTCCAGTCGTCTGCCATCTCTGCTCTCTGGACTAGTCTGACTGGTTTGTCAGGAGGAGAGAGGAGAGGGGGGGGGGGAGGCGACGACTTCTGCTGCTGCCTGAAGTATTTCTCTTTTTTCTCCGCCCGGGGATGTTTATACAAAGGTGAATCTAGATACAAACACTGCTGAACTGTGTCTTAAATCACACCATCGGGTTACAGAGATAGCCCTGAACAAGCAGCAGATAATCAACTTGGAAAGTGTAGGCTCTGACACGATTTGTTACCACTGTCATATTTAAAGCGGCACGTGCAAAACTGGAAACGTCATGTTTGGGTTATAGGCCTAGGCTACTATGCTTTTGCATCCAATATATATATATATATATTTTTTTTTTACTTTTTATTTAGTGAGAAGAGACATACCAGTGTAAACAGGAGAAACACACTAGACAGAGGACAATACTTTGGGTTGACTGACAGTATAGGGAATGGAATGGCAGCATCAGCAGTGAGCGATAAAAAGGAACAGATTTTTTTTTTTATGTGTGTGCATGTGTGTGTGAGTGACATGTAGAGTCATTATGAAGAAGAAATTAAGGGGAAGAAATTACCAGGGGTATAGTTAAGCGAGAAGATCATTTGAATATGACGATATAACTGATTAGAAAGATATAATTAAATTCAAGCCAGGGGATGGGGGCAAAAGACTACATCCAATATCTGATTGTTTAGTATTAAAAACGTCTTACTTGACACTTTTAGTTTATTAATAAAAAAAATAATTAGACATACATGAGAAATGCAGCTCAGTGCTGTACATTACCTTTAGAAATGACATGCACAGTGCTCTACAGTAAAGCTATAGTTCGTAACTTCTGTCGCCTCCATGAGGAATTCTGAGGAATTACAACAACACTGTTGGTGTATCGACGAGGTAAGCCTTCGGTGATGGTGCATGGATTTTTGTACCTTCTGCTGTACATAGGCCTACAGGTTTTTTTCTTAGCAGTAGAATCAACAACTGAAATATTTCTTGGGCTCTTCTTTGATTTTTTCTGAGCTCCTGCGCCATTGTCCGGGGGCGAAACCAGTTGGTAAACGCTGCCAAAATGCTGAAAAATACAGAGATTTCTTTTTTTTTTTAGCTGATAGGTTTGATCAACTTTGTGTCAACTCATTTGGCAATGGCTTGAATGTAACCGTCATTCATTAATATGAAAAAGTTGTGCACTATAGCTTTAAACTAGAAATGGAATGAGTATCATTAGGGTAAATATAACATAAAAACGGGGATAGAGTGACGTAATGAGGAAATAAGATAAGGAAAATAAAATACAACTTTTCTTTTCAGTACAACTGTCAGGATTGTGTCACTCAGGATATGGACACAGGAAACCCCAGCTAATTAAACAGGCGTGTAAACTGACCGCTCAGTTTCCATCAGTTAGGCTGAAGACATCACAGGCCTAAACTGTTGATAGAACATCAACAACACGTGTCAACAAGCAGTGCTCTGCACAGCATGTAAACAACTTCACTTCCTCAGAAGCTTCAGACGAGTCTGCTTATTGTTTGTAATAAAAACGTTTTTTTTCAATCTCAGCTGATAATCAAAATGTTTTTATGTAATCTGTACTCCCACAAACCACAGTGTGCTGCCTTTGAATAAAGTGAGACTTGAATCAAAGCAAATATTTTATTCCACAACCACGACATGATGAACTTAAATAATATGGATGAAAATCATGTAACATAACACAAACTTTGGCATGAACACAAAATGGCACATGAAAGGGCAACGTGATCAGTAGTATTTAAACTACATATAAATTACATTAATGGCTGGCCTTTGTGCGACATATAGCTTTAGCACATTTTCCTTACATATCCCTGCACTGAATATCTTTGGGATACCTCACACAGCCCTCACAGCCCACATAAACATCCAGGTACAACATCAAGCGTCGGTCTCCATTCAGCATCATATAAATATAATATAATCTGTGACAATCAGACTGAAGCCATAAACATAGTTTTTTTTTCAAATAAATAAATAATATAAAGGATAAAAAATGATGGTATACGCACAATAAGGAAATAATGTTCAAAGGAAGATTGAAAAAGCAAGACAAAAGGTCTGCGTTTAAAAAAAGAAATGAGAAAACGTTGAACAAGGTGAACATATCAAAAAAACAAAAACCCAATCAAAACATCTTTTTTTGGGCAGGTTTTCCAAAGGTGGTCAGAGTGTAGTGACTTCCTGTATTTGGTTTGTGTTGTAGGTCCCATGAGAAGTGGATCGTATTATTTTTTCTTTGGGTCTTAAACATGGAAGCTTTGACCCTTATACTCGTTTTCAATAATCTTTGCAGATCCTCTCCATCACAATAGTTCATTTGTCAATATGTTTTTTTTCTTATAGTACTTTCATTGTAATGCTATATTCTCTTCAGCATGAAGATGAAGGGTTTTTTCCGACTCGTGGATTTGCTCCTCTCTTCACTGTGCGTGAAGTGAGTGAAGCAACAAGTGCTTAATATTCTTTCTAACCCTACTACATGAACGAACATGTTTTATCTCTGGTTCATCTCAGGCCTGCCAAGGAGCCTGGGCCGGCCTCGTCGCGCCACATAAAGTCCTGGCGCTCTCCTCTGACCAGGCTGCTCTCCACGGGCGTGTGCCTGTAGCCGGAGGATCTATCGTCAGGGCAGAGGGAAAGGCTGAGGCGGGCCGTGCTGTTACTGATCTTAAACAGGCCATTTGGACTTAGGAAGGACTCTCTTTCGTTCCCTCCCAAGTTGTTGACCGTGTCCAAATCGTTGTAGACCGCACTGTCATTCAGCTGCTTCCTGCCCCCTTGCATTCTCCTTCTCCTCCTCAAGAAGACAATACCGGCCACCAGAACTAGCACCAAGATGGCCAGGAGGCAGGAGATGGTGAGCGTTGCCGAGGAGGGCGCGGCGGTTTGGCGCAGGGCGGGCTTGAAACTGGGCTGCAGTGTGAACTCGCAGCTGGGACCCATGAACCCTTTAGGACACTGGCACACCGGCCCGGTAAAGTGGGTAAAGCAAGTGCCTCCGTTCTCACAGGGCCGGGCTCCACAGGCGTCGGAGCGCACGCTGCAGTTCTTGCCGGTGTAGCCCAGCGTGCAGGAGCAGCTGTAGTCGTTGACGGCGTCCTGGCAGGTCCCTGCGTTCTGACACGGGCTGGAGGCACAGTCGTCCACGTTGAGCTGGCAGTTGGCTCCAGTGAAGCCGGCCATGCAGCGGCACAACACACTCTGGCCCAGGTCCAGACACTCACCACCTGATGAGGGGAGAAACAAGTGTGTTCAGCATCCAAGAGAACAGCGGGGGAGCGTCCGTTTAAAGAAAGAGTGTTGATAGGATTGTGTTTAACACCGTCTCACTGGTAAAAAAGTATTTTTCATGGATAAGTGTTGACAGCAATACCTATTCCCTTAAAGGCATACTAGGCAGAGAATTCTGTAAAAAAATAAGTATAGACTATTCACTTTTACTCTGTCTGTGTGTTGAATGTTCATGGGAGATACGTGTGGGTGCCTTTGTATGTAAGATGTATATGGTTTTGTCTGTCTGTTTCAGACAAATCATGACAATGAGATGGTTTATCTCAAGGGGCTATCCATTCATAATCTTTCAAATATAGAGTCAGCCAAACATAATTCCTCTCAATTATCACTTATGCCCCCACTAGAATGTGTGGTAGTAGCAGGGAGGAACTGTGGCTGAAGTCTGAATCTTCTGTTTACAAAACACAACCAACAGATGTTACCTATAGGCAAAATACAGCCGGCCATATCTGCAGATAAGCACACCACCATACATTATCGTGGGCCATAGGTGATGGTCGATAGGGATTATTGTTGTTTGTCTCTACTATACTTATTTTTTTAGGGAATATGCTGCCTATAGTTTGCCTCTAAAAAAAAGTTCAGCCAAGAAACTGCTGATCTGATCTTCGGCCACAAGATGTCGCCAGAGAGGACTGCTCCACTCACCGTTCAGACAGGGCCTGTTGCTGCAGCGGTCCAGCTTCTTCTCACAGTTGGAGCCGGTGTAGCTGGGCGGGCAGCGGCAGGTGTAGCCCCCGGTTGAGGCCTCCACACAGGTGCCCCCGTTGAAGCAGGGTCCGTCAGCGCACGTCATGGCAATGATCTCACAGTTCTTACCGTAGAAACCCTGAGGGCAGCTGCACGAGTAGTCGTTCTCCAGGTCCTGCACAAAAAGGAAGAAAATATCTTCATGTTAAAGTGGTTGCGAGGAGCTTTCAGTTTTTGTCTATTCGTGCTGTCCTAGAGATCTTTGCTAGCAGGTTGACGGCAGCACAATGAGAAACATTTAAACTGTTTCATGAACATTTGAGAGTTCCTATAAGTATCAATTAGAAATATAGGCTACATATATATAATCACAGTCTTTGTGGCTGGATCACTCATGTTTCTTTTATGTCATCTGTCAATGACTTGTTAATTTTTATCCCAACTATTTTAATCCACCTCTAGGCTAAACACATCCTTAATGATCGCATTGTATTGTATACTCACATTGCAGCTGCCGCCGTTCTTGCAGGGGTTGCTGTCACATTCGTTGGTCTCCAGCTCACAGTTGGTGCCTCCATATCCCGGCCGGCAGGTGCAGGTGTAGCTGCCCTGGCCCGTGTTGGTGCAGGTGGCCCCGTTGGCACAGGGCTTGTGGTTGGTGCAGTAGTTGAGGTCCTGGTCGCAGAAGAGGCCTCCCCAGCCCTCCTGACAGCTACACTGCCACGGCTGGCTGCAGGTCCCGTGGAGGCAGCCTGGGTACTGGACACACTCCACGCAGGAGGCGCCCTGCCAGCCCATACGACACGTACAGCCCCCAGGGGCCTCGCAGTAGCCATGCTTCTCACTGCAGTCCGCCGAGCAGATGGCTGAGGAGGAGAGAGGGGGAGGGAGGAGGAGGGTGTGTGATTACAATGGGCAAGGCACGCCTTCTCACAATCACTCAACCACACACACACACACACACACACACACACACACACACACACACACGTTTACAGGGCCCCTTGTCTGACCCCAGCCACCGCTCCAGACTCCACTGTTGGTTAAGTATTAAGCCAAGCAGCTGGTAGGCACACTGCCGGAGAAAATAAATGCTTTCTCCCCCCCTCATACATAAACACACACACACACACACACACACACACACACACACACACCCATATCACCTTGAAAGATGAGTGTGTGCGTAATGGGGGCCACTGCTCTTTCTCTCATTGTAACAGAGAACAAAAGGCAGATGGAACACAACAGACCGTCTTGCAGAAGAGTAGAACACAACACCACAGGACTTCATTCTGATAAAAGAAAATACTCTTTGTGCTATGAAATGATTCCTGTTCATAGGGTCTTTGTGGGACACCAAAACACTTTTCATCCACACCTTGACAAAACACATTTCTGATTGTTTTATCCAGAAAATGTTTGAGTTTTCATGTCTTGCTCATTTAGAATTTCTTAGGGAAACTGTTTTGTGATTCCACTTCAAGTACAAATGTCTTTGGCTGTCTGCACTCTCCAAATGCTCTCCATTCAGATGTACAGTAGGCTATATTTACATGTTTCTTTGTAAAATTGTGTCTTTATACTGTTTTGTAAAGGGAATGAGATTCAAGGTTTAGAACTCTCCGCCCCCATTTTGAAACACTAGTTTTAGAAGAATTCAATTGATGTCATGTGCTTCACTTGTTTGTTTTACTTTTTATCCTGGTTATTTTATCATTACTTCTGTATTGCTGATGTTTTTTAATATTATTTAACTTTGATTTGAAATGGGCAATACAAATAAAGTTTATTTTATTAGACTGTTGTTATGGGTAGATGAACTGAAACTACTTATTCATGATGGGCTGAATGTGATTTTTGTTTCAGTGATATCATATCTTTGACAACAGGATTAATAGACACTTACGTTCAGAGCAGTAGTTTCCCTTCCAGCCGCCCAGGCAGATGCGGTTGCCCTCCTCGTCGCAGGTGTAGTGGCCCAGCGTGTCGTCTCGCGGCCTGCAGTATTCAGCGCAACCGTCTCCTAAGTAGAACTCGTCGCAGTAGACGTGGTAGGAGTAGCGCAGCTCGCTCTGCTCGCCAAAGTGCACGTCCTGGGACCAGTCCTCGCCGATAGCAAGTCTCCTCTTGGTCGCCAGACGGCTCACCAGGTTGTTTTGGTTGTCTGCGGAGAGAATGGAACGTTTCTAAACACATTTCATCTCGCAAGTAAGCTGCGTGCGTCAGAGGAAAGTCTGCAATAGCACGTTTGATAAATCATGGCTGAACATGTTATCAATAAAAGCGAGTCAAAGTGGCAAGAAACAACCTACCTGTGTATTCAGTCGGAGATTCAGCGTTCCAGGCCTCAATAATCAACGAAAAAGTTCCCTAAAACAGAAAGAAATAATGCGTTTAGTGCTTGTCACGTGCAGTAACGCACACATTGTACGCGCGTATGTGACATTGAAAGACCTGATATTAAATTGTAGATAAACTATAATGAAAATATTAGAATGAGTAAATCTATAAAATCTATCTATCTATCTATCTATCTATCTATCTATCTATCTATCTATCTATCTATCTATCTATCTATCTATCTATCTATCTATCTATCTATCTATCTATCTATCTATCTATCTATCTATCTATCTATCTATCTATCTATCTATCTATCTATCTATCTATCTATCTATCTATCTATCTATCTATCTATCTATCTATCTATCTATCTATCTATCTATCTATCTATCTATCTATCTACCTTATTATTAACCTAACAACAATATACTGAGTGTAACTATGATTGTCTATTTACCGGCCACTTGAAGTGGAAAGGCACCCTAATGGGTGCGCTGCTGGAGATGGAGGTGTGATCGGCTCTGATGACGTTGGTGACGCCGGTGCCAAAGGTGCATGGTGGCTCCGCGGAGATAACATCCTCTGGGTGTTTCAGGCAAATTCTGAAAAATATGTGACAATCCCTGTGTCTTCTGCACATGCGTTGTGCCGTGTGGAATGAATGGATCTTCAGCTCAAACACACCGGAGGACAAAACCTGCAATGACAGAAAAACAACTATCAGACGCGCTGTGCGTAAAGACATGTTGACATTGTTATTTTAGCACAAGAAGAAGAAGCCGACTTACTGTGTTTACTAAGGCCAACGCCAAGAGGTATCTCAGTTGTAGATGTGCCATTTCTTCTTCAATAGTTTACTTTCCAGTTAAAAGTGAATGTCTGCATCCGTCGTGCGCAATAATATTCCCAAAAAGATGCTGAGGAAAACTCAAAAAAGTCTCATCACTTGGAGCTCTGCGGTCCTGTTGATGTCGCCTAAATCCTTTTCTTCTGTTGATGATCTTCTTGTCCTATTGTTGGACATGCGCCTACCTTCTATTCTGCGCTTGTTTTGCTTCTGGTGCGTAAAGACGCTGAGTGGACTTTATACCCCATGATGCTGTGCGTCACAGGCAAAGAGGTGGAGCCGGAGCAGACCTCAGGGGAGCAGCCTGACACAAGGGGGCTGCCTGGGGATTTAGACTACCCACATTACACCTGGTCAAGGGTTTTTCCTTTTGCATATCCCATTTCAAGGGATATGCTAAAAGAGCTCCCTGCAGGCACCAAATGTTTAGCATTATTGAATGAACTAATGTGGATGACAGAATAAACCAAACATCTTCAAATTTTGGTCAGACCAATCTGCAAATTACTGAAACATTTCATCAACAATAATAATTGTGCCTCTATCACTGGATTTCAGGTGGTTGTCTTTGTTGCCAGTCGGATCTTCCTTGCACAGTAATAGTGTATAGCATTGGCTGCTATAATTGAAATTGTTACAGCCAGCATTTTATCAGATCTGTGAAACGGATAGAAACAGGCCAATCTGACAACTTTCACGTTTAATTGATTCTACGGTGAAAAACTGTTTCATATATTTTTTAGGGAGTAATTTGTTTGGGTAGTTGGAAGACTGACCACTATAATATCAAAACATTTCATACATATAATTGTTTAGGTATTGGAATTTGAGGAAATTTGGAGGAATCAATAAGTGTGCCAGGGCATTTTGTGTTTGGCCTCATGCATTCTATCAAACACGAACTTCAACACTTCACTTCAAAACACTTTGGGCCTATAGATCATTGTTTGGAAAGTTTTCTATTATTTTTGGAGCTTGTCTGCACACTAAACAAAGATCAGTAGGAAGCGGGGAAGAAAGGCGTACGGCCTCTCGTTCTTTACATCCAACTTTATAATTGCTCAGACGCGTGTGGGGTGACAAAGAGTGGGCAGGTCCCGGATAAGACTTTATTGTGCTTCTAGCGGCTATTCAGGCTCCTCTGCTGTGCCTGAAGAAAGGGGGGGCGTGTGTGTGTGTGTGTGTGTGTGTGTGTGTGTGTGTGTGTGTGTGTGTGTGTGTGTGTGTGTGTGTGTGTGTGTGTGTGTGCGATCGCGCGCGTCTTGCACAGAGTTGGGACTATCATGTTGCCTTTGTCTGGACTTCATGCGAACAGCTGTATGGTAATTTATGGCACATGGTCGCCCGTTCGGGGCTCCAAACCCGGCTATTGTCTCCCCAAAGCGTCCACTCCCAGTGCGCACACACACACGCACACAAACCGCTAACCCCTTGTTATTGATTTAGGGAGGCTGTCGGTTCCAACACCTGTCGCATGGCAGGGGAAGAGGTGCAGGGTAAACACACCTACAGTTTTATTTACACACTCGCTGACCCGGCCTTTAACACTGACATTATCCTGCATGACCTGATTATTGTTATTGTATAAATATTTTTATTATTGGTATTATTATAAGCTCATTTGAACAACAAACAGACAGAAATTATTGTCACAGGAGAGGTTGTAGGTTCCTGAAAAATAAATGAAAGCACAATATTGATTTGTGTTTGGTTATTTTCATTAGGTTGATCGTCGAATGGAGTTTTGAGTTTGTAGCCCCACATTTTGTCATTTACATCGATGTGCCAAATCAACACTTAAATGCTGACTAACGCGAGTTAGTCATTAGGAATCCAGTAGACAGAACATTTGGACAATCTAAACGCTTTGTTTTGCACAGGAGGCAGCCGTGGTTAATAATCTAACAGTGCGCAAACACGTCGGGTTATCTATATGTGCATGGTGATGGTAGGTTGGTGGGGGCGGCGGTCCTATTGATATTATAATGAGGAGAGGACGCGTGCCTGAAGTGGCCCCCTGTATATCCTGGCACGCTTCCCTGCAAGACCAACAAAGACAAAAAGAAAGAGGAAATAGGCTACACAGTTGTATAAGCAGGCTACAGATGCAGACTTCAAAAAGAGATGTTGTGCATATCCATGCTGTTGTTGCTGGTGCTGACATAAAATGCAGAGGCAGACATTGTGCAAAAGGTATAGGCAAGATACCAAGGGCCCCATAAAATGCCTGATATACTTGTGGATAAAATAATTATAGGCTAATATATTTATTTTTCGATAATTTTATTGTGTGACAACCCATTCTATGCTTAAATTCCATCAGGATGGTCAATTCACGAGTGTCTCAGCCTCAGCCCGTCCCAGTCCTCACTACATTGGACTTTTCCAGGAGTATCAGACAGTGAAACAACAAAATGGATTAGTGTACACTACAGAAAGATGCAGGTACACTTCTCAGTGCTGAAAAGAGGAGCAAGCACAAGAAGAAAAAAACTATGCATCATGTTTCTTATACAAATAACTAAGACAGATAAATAAGGATCGTAAAAGGGAAGGAACAAGGGATGAGAAGGGCCCATGTGTTTGCCTTATGCCCAAAAATAACTCAAACTGCCCTAAACTTATGGTCAGCTCCAAAACCTCATATCAAACCTTGCGTCCACAACAGTCATTCCAAAAGTAAGGCAAAGGACTGCCAATTCCAAAGGGGTTCCTTTCCAACGCAAATACAAATTAAATTACACTTCGAATAACAAAATAGACTACTAACAATTCTTCATATTCCAAACGTTCTCTCAGTGTGGCTGGCAATATTGATCATGTGGAGTAAAGGAGCAGTTCACATTAATGAGGATGTGGTCATCTTTTGAATCATCTGAGAGTATTTCCAAGGCCAACATGTTACAATGTGCCCTACTGACGGCAACAAGAGTTGGGTGTATCAGCATGCTTTGTGCTTCATATCATTTGAGGATGAAATGTGTTCCTTTAATTAAAGTGTGTTTAAACATCTACATACTGTCCCTTTAATATCTTATAGTTGTGTAGGTCGTGGCAATAAGGAAAAAGCTAAAGTAAAAGTGGATAATCTATGTACAATATATCTATGTGTATTTCGGCACAGATGGCCTGAAGACAAGGAGTCAATTGTCCAAAGATGGTTAAAGACCTGTGACCAGGCTGGGACAGTGAGGACAAGTTATAGGATACTGTAAAGTATTTCTGTCTGTGTCATTGTTTGCCAGTAATTTGCCTAATAATGCACATCCAGACACCACACGCCCCTTTTGACTGGACCCATACATTTTGCTCAATGGGGATGTGTGATTTTTATGGAACCCGGAGGTATTTCAACATCCAGCATATTAATGAGATCAACCAATCAGCCCAATGACATGCATGCATACATTTGAGGCTGGATGTACACACACACACACACACACACACACACACACACACACACACACACACACACACACACACACACACACACACACACACACACACACACACACACACACACACACACATACACATTCAGAACATCACGGCCCACCAGACACCCATTCCACACCTCCTATTGTGTCCCACAGACAGCAGGCTGGAGCTGCAGCAGTTTGGCCACAACAGACCGACTTCTCCCCCGAGGGGCCCTGTGTGTTGGATCAGATATATTTGCAGCATGCTACCCCTCTCTCTTTCTCCAGGCGTTCCTTGGGGAGAAGGACACTCCAAGCTGCTGCTGTGTGCTTGTGGAAGAGGCAGATGCTGGCCTTATCCCACTAATGGGAGGTCCAGCGTGGGGGTTGACATGACTCCTCTCTGGTTCCCATGCCCCTGGCACGCTCGTGTCACACTCCTCTGCAAGTAATGTACAGATGACAGCGGTGGAGAGGTGGGTGCACACTGTCCATCTGCTCTCCTCACACAAAGACACACACACACACACACACACATCCTCTTCCAAGGAGAGATAAGACAGGTACTACGGTCGATGGACGCAGATGATGTATGGGCTGTGTGTGTGTGTGTGTGTGTGTGTGTGTGTGTGTGTGTGTGTGTGTGTGTGTGTGTGTGTGTGTGTGTGTGTGTGTGTGTGTGTGTGTGTGTGTGTGTGTGTGTGTGTGTGTGTGACAAGTGGCATGAGGCTAGAGGGATGTAAGAGATATGATATGATGTACAGGAACATGTGCAACACACGAGTACAAACACACACATAACAATTCATAGTTACAAGTGTCGAAATGGTGTAAGCAATATACATCATAAGCAATAAAAAACAAAAGAATGATGGTGTAATGCTGACGGGAGGGTTATCAGATTTTTGGGAGAACAGGAAAACGCTTTTATCTTTATCTTTTTTTTAAAGATTATCTTTTGCGTTTTTCACTTTATTAGAAGGATTTGTAGAGGCAGAGTTGAAGTGGGGCAGAGAGGAGAGGACATGCGGAGGACCGACCACGGGCCGGATTCCAACCAAAGGTCTGCTGCGATGAGGACTGAGCCTCTATAGGGGGATGCTCTTATCACTACACCACGAGGTCACGAAAGCTTTTTATCTTTTTTTCACAGTCCAGCAACTTATTTATTATTTATTATATTCTTGGCTTGTTAAAGAGACTGCAAATAACTTTTAAAGGCTTACGAAACAGTGTCATTTTCCTCTTTATCATAAATGAACTGTAGCAAGATCCATCAGATAAAACAACAATATTTCTATAGTTATTATTTATGCCTTTGCTCAGGTAAGATTCCCAGCAAACTCAGATGAATTGATTTAAAACGTATATAAAACAGAATGTGATAATGTGTTAATCCTTTTTAACATACAATCAAGTTGAAAACAATACAAAGGCATTCAAAGATTGGGAAAGCTGTAGAATGTTAAAAAATACCTTTTTGGAACATTCCTCAAATAAACATGTAAACTGGTAGGTGGTATTATCATGAATGGATATAAAGGGACATCCCACAGTCAACAGTTTAAAAACAACATTCCTGCAAAGAATTTAAGGATTTCACCATCTACCCCCATAATATAATTAAAATGTTTAGAGATGTCTGCAAGTAAGGGGCAAGGTCCAAAATTAAAACGTAAAGCTCATGTGGCACTGTATTAAAAAAATGACATGATTTTATAAAGGATATCACTTCAATGGCCATAGAACACTTTAGAAAACCATTGTCGGTAAACACAGTTCGTCGATACATCCACAAATGCAAGATAAGACTCAACCATGCAAAGTGAAAGCCATACATCAACAACATCCACAAATGCTGCAGACTTCTCTGGGCCTGGGCTCATCTGAGATGGACTGACGCAAAGTGGAACAGTGTGCTGTGGTCTGACGAGTCCACATTTCAAATAGTTTTTGTAAATCATTGACGTTGTGTCCTCCGGGCTCCAGAGGAAAAGCACCATCCAGATTGTTACCGAAACAAAGTTGAAAAGCCAGCATTTGTGATGGTATGGGGGTGGGTTAGTGCCCATGGCATGGGTAACTTGCACATCTATGAAGGCACCATTAATGCTGAAGAGTATGTACAGATTTTGGAGCAACATGCTGCCATCCAGACAACGTGTATTTCAGGGACGTCCCTTCTTATTCAAGCAGGACAATACCGAGCCACATTCTGCACGTCTTAATACAGCTTGGCTTCGTAGGAACAGAGTGCGGGTATTAGACTGGCCTGTCTGCAGTCCATATCTTTCTCCCATTGAAAAAAAATTGGTGCATTATGAAGCACAAAATATCACAATAGAGACCCTGGAATGTTAAGCATCTGAAGTTCTATTTCAAGAAAGAATGGGAAATAATTTAGCTTTCAAAATTTCAACAATTAATTTTCTCAGTTCCCAAACGCTTACTCAGTGTTGTAAAAAGAAAAGGTAAAGAGACAATGGTAAACATGCCCCATTGCCCCTTTCCCAACTTTTTTGAAACGTGTTGCAAGCACAACATTTAAAATGTGTGTATATGTATATGTACAATACAGTTAAGACAGTTTAAACAAATACATAGGATGTGTTTGTACTCTTTCTTATTGAAAACACGTTGAGAGGGATAAGGAAATGATCACATTCTGTTATATTCACATTTTACATAACATCCCAACTTTTTCGGAATTAGAAAAAACTAAAACGCAATTGATTGTGGTGACCCGGTAAAATAAATCAAGAGTCTTTTATAAACACTGACAAGTGCACCACATCCTCATTGTCATCATGAAACTCAAGGGGCAGTTGGAAAACATCGGGTCTTATCAATAAATACAAATCAACCAATGTTCAGCTGTTACCATCATTACCGTTTTTCCATACAGTACATCAGAAGAATATCATTCAGTTACCATTAATGACTTTAATATAGTGCTATTTCCTGTCTGCTTTGCTAGTGCAGTGATTCACTTACATTATCCTTAATTACATCTATAATCTAGGTATATTGGCTATTGGAGACGTGAAAGTTAAAGAGCAGATAATGAGGTACGGTTGCGTTCAGGTTTTTACTCCACCCTGTTTGATCCCATTAAACAGCTTTGAGCTCTCCACATGCATCATCCCCTGTGTTAAACTGGTCCCAAGCCACCATTTACTGTCCCATTGTCAGATGCTTTCTGAGCCATCCGTGTCCATCAGTGTGGCAATTAGTTAGTCGCTTGTTTATTGACTTAAATATCACAGTAGTACACAGTGGTGGCAGACCTATTCAGATCCTTTGCGTAAGACATTGTCATACAACAATTTCCAAATATTCTACTACAAGTTAAGTATACAATTAACAATAGTCATTATTCTGAACGGCTCAAAAAAAATGTATTGTATATTTTATTGTTGGAGAATATAATTATTGATTAGTGAGGGGTTGTCAAGAGAAAATACATCCACAGTGCAAAATAAGTTTGAAACCCCTGTAAAAAACTGATCATATGTTGTGTATTAAATCTTAAATACATCTACATCTTCTCCTTCTGAAATGTAGTGGAGATACAATACACTCAGGTGGAGGTACGATTGTTTCACCTGAAATGAAGCAAAGTCCCCACACCAGCTTTATGGCCTTGGGGTCCCTCGAAAGGCGCTATATAAACTAAATATATTATTATTAAATGCTCCAAAAAATACTTTAATTGTGCAAAGGCATACAACATTCCGGGCGACAATTTGGCGTTCCTCTGGTGTTTCCTGATTGTTTCACCCAACAGCAACAAATAAAATACAGTATGTGTGCTGTGCCAGAATCTACTATGTGTTCATTTGCTGAGTGAAATTACAATATATCAACCTGGTGACTATGTGTTTTCTGTTTTTCCTTTACAGAGATCTAGTCACAATGATACTGTAGTTACACGGGTCCAGATAAAGCTTACAACTAACAGAAATTTTGTATAGTAGTTTTGTGAGAGGCAATCTGATTATAGCCTTAAAGGTGTAGTCAACGATTCTGTAGAATGCTTGTTGTCAAAATCACTTTTTGTCAAAATAAGTGAATATCTCCTCATTATCCGCGACCTGTCCATACTGTGTGCACGCTGAAAAAAATCTGGTGTCACTACACAGCATGGGCTCTGTAAACGGGTATGTACACTAAATGTAAACAAAGGGGTCCACTGCAACTAGCAACATACCAGTTTACAAAGCCTTGGCTGTGTAGTATTACCACTAGGGTTGGTTTTTTTTCAGCGCACACAAAGACCGTGTGAAAGCGGATCGTGAGGAGATTTTCACTGATTTTGAAAGAAAAGTGATTTTGACAACAAGCCTACTCAAGAATATCTGACTCCACTTTTTAACATATGGAACAAACAAATCTGTTTCAGTGAGCTGAGTGACCACATTACAAATCCCTCCCCCCGAAACAACAGCCAGACATGATGACGAGGTAAATAAGACACAACTGTTTGGCTTAGCAGCAGATGTATAATTGCGCTTTTGTCGCGGCACAGAAGGAGGAACGATAATAATTTAATCCCGTCCTATAGCCGAGGCCACAGATCTCTTCAATCCACTACCTTTCCTCTCCGGCCCCTCAGACTCTGTTAGTGGCAGATGGGAGATGAAAGAGGGAGTGGGGAGGAACCAGAGAATGAGAACAGGTGGGGGTGAAAACTGAAGAAAAGAGGAAAGGGCACAGGGGTCAACTGGGGCAATAGAAAGGGGGAGGAGACTTACATATAGACTTGCAGAGCTGACCGATCGATGGATAGATTTTTTTTCGTTTCATTGTGCCCCTCTCTTAAGCTGTTTCTTTTTTTTGCCAGATGTCAACGAACTTTACAGAAACGTTAAAAAAAAAATCTTTAGGATAACGTTTGGAGAGAGAGAGAAAAGATTGTATGGACATACAATGACTGTTTTTGCTTTTTTATTATGAAGTACATCTACGATCCTTAACATATATTTTGCTGATGTAGCATTATATTCAACTGCACAAATGCAACATCCCATGTGGAATTGTACATAGAAATGCCGCCTTTGGAGGAATTCAACAAATGAAATGAATCAGTCAGTGAAATAATTCACTTTTTAAGAAAGATAGAAGAAGCATTATTTAATTCTAAAAGGAGGAGAGGGGATATATACGTTTTTTATAGGTACTGAAGTGAATAATACCCTTTTCAGAGAGGCTTAAGTCTCAGGTTTAAGGGCTCCGTAAAGAACTGAAGGTAAAAAAGACCAGCTCACAATGTGAATACAGCTGCCTATTATTCACCAAGCCGAGCCCCCCATAGCCAGACACTAATGCTGCCCCCTGCGTTCCTGCAATGGAGGAGGCCCCCAGCATTCTGTTGAACTCCCGCTGCATCCCGCCCTCCTCCCCTCCCTGCTGCGGCACGCCTGGCCCGGCCCTGGCAGCTGTTTAGTCAACCCAGGCAGAAGGGGCCTGCAGGAGACAATGCAATTTGACTTAACTCAAGCTCTTGCCTCGTGTGTGTGTGTGTGTGTGTGTGTGTGTGTGTGTGTGTGTGTGTGTGTGTGTGTGTGTGTGTGTGTGTGTGTGTGTGTGTGTGTGTGTGTGTGTGTGTGTGTGTGTGTGTGCGTGTGTGTGTGCGTGTGTGTGTGCGTGTGTGTGTGCATTAGTATTTTCCACTCGGTCAGTTTTTTCCTTAAGAATGGAGGAGCTCCGTGGAGCAGCAAACTCCATCCTAGAATCCTAACATCCTTGACTATGACTCCAATGTTGAATGTTTTGCACTTTCCTATTGCATGTAGGCTACTTTCACGTGGCACTTTTAAGTTTGGCGTATTTGAATCTATTGTACTTACTTGTACACCTTCAGTGTCGAATACACTTATTTATCATTTTTACCAGTAGTCAAATCACAAGCTTTTGAAATACTGCAAGTCGTTGTTAAATGTCTACTGAACTGAATTGGACCTTTGTAAGATATCTGGTATACCTGCTATGAGTCTAACTGAGTAGTTACATTGCTGTAGAGATAATCAAGCACTTCAATATAAAAAGATGAAAGGATGGAACTACAGAGAAACTAATGAGGGTATAGTGGCTGTGATAATGTGATTCTGCCTCTGCAGGGTTCAAAGCAACGCTGCTAAGAAAGGTGTACTACATGAACCTATCTGAACTAGGGGCATTGTGCAGTTAAAACTAAGGATTACAAAGTTGTGTCTGGCCAATCCAATCAGCATGCCACAGAGCAGGGAGTACAATGAAAGCAAACAAAGAAATAATGGTCTTGACTTGAACAGCTGATAGGGCACACGACCCGGCCAAACAATAGAACTAAGCATCAACTGCAATGTGGTGCTAAATTGAACCAATGCCCTTCTGAACCTCACCAACCGTTTCTAATGCATCCTAAAGTAAACGTACAGTGAGAAATGTGCTTGTAATATGTTGAATGATTTTTCACTGATGTAGCATCCAGTGGTATATCCAGTCAGTATCTAATATACAGCAAGTATCTAATATGCCAACATACAGATTCAACAAGTTTTACCTGCCTTGTTATTGTGAATCAAGTCAAGGCAAAGGCAACATGTTAAGTTTATAGTGTTCTATAACAGGATTAGACTCTATTCCATCAAGGTTCCTAAGGGATGCTGCAGAGATCATTACCCCATGCATCACTCATATTGTAAACAGTTCTATAGAACAAGGGCATTTTCCCAATTATCTCAAGATTGCCAGAGTGATTCCGCTTTATAAGAAAGGGAGTAAACTGGACCCTGGCAACTATAGACTTGTCTCTATTTTGAGTAGGCTGTCAAAAATCATCGAAAAGATCATTTTTGAACAAATTGACAAATACGTATCTTCACAAAATATACTTTATGAGTTCCAATCTGGCTTCCGTAAATCTCATTCTACGGATTCATGTTTACTGCTTCTAACTGATTTCATTAAAAAAGAGGTGGATAATGGTCACTTCTGTGGCATGGTCATATTAGACCTACAGAAGGCCTTTGATACGGTTGACCATTGCGTTTTATTGTATAAATTGAAAGCCATGGGTTTTAGTGACTTAGCACTGAAATGGGTGGGCTCCTATCTGGAGAATAGATAGGAGCCCAGGTGGTGGACATTGGGGGTACAATGCCTCAACCACTAAGCATGGTCTGTGGGGTTCCTCAAGGGAGTGTTTTGGGGCCACTTTTCTTTCTTTTATATATAAATGACCTAAAGTCTGTTTGTTCTTGTAATCTTTTTTTATATGCAGATGACTCTGCGCTGGTAGTTTCTCACAAAGATAAACATTATATTGAAAGAACACTTTCTGCAGAACTTGTAACTGTTAGCAGGTGGATGTCTGACAACAAGTTATCACTTCACAAGGGGAAAACTGAGTCCATATTGTTTGGATCAAAAATTTAACTGAAAAAAGCCTCGGATTTTAAGGTTTTAGCTGGAGATTCTGAAATTACATCCAAGGAATCAGTCAGTTACCTTGGCTGTGTTTTAGATTGTAACTTATCTGGTGTAGGTCAGGCTCAAAAGGCAATCACCAAAATAAATCATAGAATCTGTTTTTTGGCCAGAATTTCAACGTTTCTGGATCAAAGAACAATGTTAATTTTAGCAGGAGCTTTAATTCAGCCTTACTATGATTATGCGTGCGGCTCATGGTGCATTTGAAACATAGGCTTCAGACCTCGCAAAATAAGTTGGTTAGGCTTATTTTTGACCTCCCCATGAGAACTCATCTTGAATCTTCCCACTTTGAGATATTGGGTTGGTTGAAAGTATACGATCGTGTATCTCAGATATACAGTATCTCACAAAAGTGAGTACACCCCTCACATTTCTTCAAATATTTCATTATATCTTTTCATGGGACAACACTGAATAAATGACACTTTGATACAATGTAAAGTAGCGTGTGTACAGCTTATATAACAGTGTAAATTTACTGTCCCCTCAAAATAACTCGACACACAGCCATTAATGTCTAAACTGCCGGTTACAAAAGTGAGTACACCCCTGAGTTAAAATGTCCAAATTGGGCCCAAAGTGTCAATATTTTGTGTGGCCACCATTATTTTCCAGCACTACCTTAACCCTCATGGGCATGGAGTTCACCAGAGCTTCACAGGTTGCCACTGGAATCCTCTTCCACTCATTCATGACAACATCATGGAGCTGGTGGATACTGGAGACCTTGCGCTCCTCCATCTCCTGTTTTAAGAAGCCCCAAAAATGCTCAATAGGGTTTAGGTCTGGGGACATGCTTGGCCAGTCCATAACCTTTACCCTGAGCTTCTTTAGCAAGGCAGTGGTCGTCTTGGAGGTGTGTTTGGGGTCATTATCATGTTGCAGTACTGCCCTGCGGCCCAGTTTATGAAGGGAGGGGATCATGTTCTGCTTCAGTATGTCACAGTACATGTTAGCATTCAATGAACTGTAGTTCCCCACTGCTGGCAGCACTCATGCAGCCCCAGACCATGACACTCCAACCACCATGCTTGACTATAGGCAAGACACACTTGTCTTTGTACTCCTCACCTGGTTACCACCACACACACTTGACACCATCTGAACCAAATAAGTTTATCTTGGTCTCATCAGACCACAGGACATGGTTGCAGTGATCCATGTCCGTAGTCTGCTTGTCTTCAGCAAACTGTTTGTGGGCTTTCTTTTGCATCATCTTTAGAAAAGGCTTCCTTCTGGGACGACAGCCATGCAGACCAGTATGATGCAGAGTGCGGCGTATGGTCTGAGCATTGACAGGTTGACCCCCAACCCCTTCAAGACCTGCAGCAATGCTGGCAGTATTCATATGTCTATTTTCCAAAGCCAACCTCTTGGTATGACGCTGAAAACGTGCACTCAACCTTCTTAAACTGGGCCGCAGGGCAGTATTGCAACATGATAATGACCCTAAACACACCTCCAAGACGACCAATGCCTTGCTAAAGAAGCTCAGGGTAAAGGTTATGGACTGGCCAAGCATGTCTCCAGCCATAAACCCTATTGAGCATCTTTGGGGCTTCTGAAAACAGGAGATGGAGGAGCGCAAGGTCTCTAATATCGACCAACTCCATGATGTTGTCATGAATGAGTGGAAGAGGATTCCAGTGGCAACCTGTGAAGCTCTGGTGAACTCCATGCCCATGAGGGTTAAGGTAGTGCTGGAAAATAATGGTGGCCACACAAAATATTGACACTTTGGGCCCAATTTGGACATTTTAACTCAGGGGTGTACTCACTTTTGTTGCCTTCAGTTTAGACATTAATGGCTGTGTGTCGAGTTATTTTGAGGCGACAGTAAATTTACACTGCTATACAAGCTGTACACTGACTACTTTACATTATATCAAAGTGTCATTTCTTCAGTGTTGTCCCATGGAAAGATATAAAGAAATATTTGAAGAAATGTGAGGGGTGTACTCACTTTTGTGAGATACTGTAACTGTGTATGGTACATAGGATTGTAAGGGATATTCCCAAATATTTTAGAAACTATTTTAATCGAGTAAGTGAAGTTCACAGGCATTCCAGGGGTAGCTCTACTGATTTTGTACCCCCCAGAGTTAAGACTAACATGGGAAAGGATTCCTTTTTTTATGCTGAAGCTACACTTTGGAACAGGTTACCGGGAGCACTCAAGTTGGTAATTAGGCTTGTCTTAGTGGTGGTCATTGTTGTGTGTGTGTATGTTTTGTGAATAGGGACCACAATGGAAATAAGCCCTCGGGCTTTTTGTGTTTTTATCCCTGGCTTTTTATGTATTTTAATGTAACAGAGTGCTGTTCTTGTTTTTATATATGAAGTGGTCGAATAAAATCAATCAATCAATCAACAAATGCAACTTCATGACATGACCCATTTACAGTGATATAAGTGTTTTAGCTGGTGAGCTGTCACTGTTGTGTTAGGCAGAGGGTACAAGGTCTGCTTTCGGGAGTTACCAATATGTTCATAATTCCCGTCACTAATTGGAGAGATCACGCTCTTGCTCAGTTCGGCTCAGATTTTTGCCTTCTCATCTTCTAAACATCTTTTATGTATTTATTTTATTTTATTTTATTTTCGGTTTATTGAGCTTTTTTTAATTTTTTTAATGTGCCAGAAGAACTGCTGGTGGTCAGAGGTCACCCTAAAAAGATAAAGCTATCAATAAAACATACAGATTTAGCCCAAACTGTAGCTATGTTTAATTTATAACTTAAAGGCCTACTTCACCGGTTTGAATATGAAGGTGTATTGAATTCTGAGATCCTATGTAGTAGGCTATAAATGTGCAAAGAAAATTAAAATCGGTTCATCCTAGCCTGAGAAAAGGCAGAAAGAGTGTTTTTTTAACCCTATATTTCTCTTTCTCGTGACATCACAGAAACAGAAATATAGGGTTAAAAAAAACGTACTTTGTAAATATTACTGTGATGTCACAGTAAAGGACATCACAGTAATATTTACAAAGTTGATAGTAGGCCTACTGGTGCTAAAAAACAAAAAAAAACAATAACAGTTTGTCAAGATCAACACAAGCACACGCATAAACATTACACACACAAGCTGAACTGTCGGACCATATAACACACAAGGCACATGGACATACATTTCGGTAGACATGATCATACACAAATAAAAAATTAAAATAACATTGCTGGGACAGTAACAAGCGACACACGCCGAAATGTCTGCGCAGAAGAAACGAGAGCTCCCTCTGACATCCCATTGTACAGGTCTGGCTTTTTTTACGAGACCTGTTCGGTTAAAAATGATGCCTGCTAAAGGCATGTCCTGAACTCTTATAAGAAGTTCAAGCATGATAAATGCTGATTCATGCCACTTCATTTTTATAGTTCCATTTGATTCACAGGAACTAAAAAAATGTGTTAAAATGTGCTACAAGAATTAGTGATCGTGTCACCTTTAAAACCTTTTGGCATATGCATTAATGCACAATACCCTGTAGACCAGGGGTGTCAAACTCATTTTGGTTCGAGGGCCACATACAGCCTCTCTGATCTCAAGTGGGCCGGACCAGTACAATAATGGCAAAATAACGTACATCAACTCCAAATCTCTAGCTTTGTTTTTCAGTAATATGCTTTATCACTCAGTCTACATTTGTAACCTACATTATCACGGATCACAAGGGATCTCTGTACCCCCCAGGAAATGTCTTAGTAAAGGTTGCTGCTGGCCATGGGAATAGGAGGTGCGGCGCGCAGCGCCGCAGCAAAAAATTGGGGGGTATTTTGCTCAAAGATGCCAATACGCACTAATGAAATAAACAACTGTTTATTTGAATACACAAATACAACAGGCACTGACGTTACAGTTGTCCAATTTTGTTTACTATATGTACAGGGACACATTTTGTGCAAACATGCAGACAGTACAAAATAAAATTTAATAAAAGTGCAACTTCTACTGTTTTGATTTATTTTTAAATACAGAGGTTATTGGTTGTTTTGGAATTCGTTTTTCCCAATTTAAAACATAAAAATAAAGCAGCATGGAAAATTAGGAAATAAATCTTGTAGGCCTACACTAGCATGCTCCTGCTCGTTTCGCTCGTGCAGAGCCGCGGACACATCGCGCTTGCTAGTACATTAATTGTTCAGCACTAAAAATAAAAATTGTTTTATTTATTTTTTATTTTTTTGGTTTTTACTTTGCCATAAAGCACTGGAGGAAACATTAATAGCGGTGAAGCAAGATTGCCATTTACCATTTCCCACGTTGCTAAAATGTGCTTTTTTTTAATTTAGGCTGCCCCCTAGCGGCTGGAGTGAGCATTTTGGTTATTTCTTTAAAAATTCATATCTCCTCACAGGAATGGGCTAGAGACTTACTTTTTTTTTTGAAATGCTCATAAATGTGTGCTCTACAAGTCGCGGGCCGGATTAAATCATCTCGCGGGCCGCATCCGGCCCGCGGGCCGTATGTTTGACACCACTGCTGTAGACACTCAGGACATGGCTTCATTTATCTGGTGTATGAGCTCTCCGCCGGCACAGTGTGGCCTCTGGAGCCCTGTGCAGCAGAGCCCCCTACTGTCATTTCCATGAACCTGCAAAACTGGTTGGACATCAACGCCTGTCAAACCCGTGTCCCCGTCCGACAAGCGTCAAGATGTGTTTAAATTAAGGGCGATCAAAGATACTGAAAAGTTGTCCTCGCCAAATATCATACTTAAAAGTAGAAACTGGTCCTATATTTTTCTTTATTGCCCAAACATTCCATAAAAACAGCTAAACCAACAATGAGTCGGTCTCTCAATGCTTTCTGACGTTCCTATTTTGTCTCCGGCACTGAGACCCAAGCCTCTTCATCCATCATTGTGTTGATCTTTAAACACGGATTCAAAATATTTAATTTGAAGAGAGGCTTAGTCAATCAGTTTTTGATTTTGGACATTCATTTGTGGGAAATAGGCCTAGCACTCATAATCTGCCCTGTTTTAGCACCTAATCTTTGAAAAGCAATGTCACAATTAAAATATGCCAGCGCTAAAACGCCCCCAAAGTGTGGCAGCTGAACTAAATTTTTAATTTAATTAAGTAAACAGATATTTTCCAAGTGTTTCCTCGTAATGATTTTCCACATATCACTCAATATCAATTCACTATCAAGCACATAGGCCTAAGCTTTGTAGAGAGGAAGGGAGAGGGTGATTGTATTTATCTATTGTTATTTAATTTGATACTCAGGTAATATTGTTTTGTTACATTCATGACAATAAAGAAAGTTTGTTAAACTGAAATTGAACTGAGACAGACAGACATTGTTCATTTGTACATATGTCTATAAAATATGGTAAATAGCAGAACGATATATGTCTGTGGCAATTAGCGCTGGTCTTTGTTAATTAGATGGTATTTTAAATGAGGCTTTTTTGCAAAGGAAGGGGGATTTGAATATTTCCTAATTTACATACATGCATATGTGACAGGCGCACCCAGGGCCCTGTCTGCTTGGCAGTACACTTTGTGTGCATTTCAACCTTTGCGCATGCTGTGTCACACTACCTTTTTCTCTCATTTGCACAGGTTTAGCGGTGAAACAAAAGCAGTTCAATCCTTTTGTGGATTTGGCTCTTAAAGTATAGGCTTATCTGAGAACCTCCTATATTAAATAAGGATCAGAAGTGTTGTATTTGTACTGCTGTTTTAAGGTTTCTCAATCAACATTCAGTTGAGCAACTTATATTTACAAACATAGGATTATTTGAAACGTACCATCATAGGTGAAGTAAGATCAGTTCACAGATATAGACTTTAAGCCTAAAGGACAGCCCCCAAATGCTGATGGAAATACACATTTTGAGTGTCTTAGAGAGAAAGTTATTTCTGCTCTGTTTAAATTCATGAGGGGTTTATTTCATGATCCATAAAATTATTTAAATTTTCATATTCAAGTGTTGTGTGTTTGCATGTAAAAAAACAAAACCTGACAAGCACACATTATTCAGTTACAGGTATTTTTCAAACTATCTAACTTACCTTTCAGACATATAGACCATATAATGGTCAGGTGCGGAAATCCACTCACCATTACAGTACATGTGATAACTTCCAGACACTGATGCAACTACAACCTATACAAGGACACAAATGGATTTGACGGGAATCAAAGACTTTTTTTGCATCTCAACAGTAAAAGAATGTCAAGGCTTTAAATGTGGTGTTTGTAAATAAAAAATAACTGCTTTTCGACGCAAGTGGTAGGAGACTTACTTTCAGTAGCAAAAAAAAGAGTAAATAAAAACAAACACGCTCTCTTTTTTATCATTAACATAATTGGTTATTTTCCCAACCCACTTTCATGTAACCTCACATATAGCAATTCCATCAAAACAATGATTCTACGAGGGTACAGTTTTAAAACATAATCAGAGAAAATCTGTCAAGTGCTATCAAAAAGTACAGTAACCAGCGAGTGGAGTCCGAGGGGAACTTTTTAAAGGGTTCCGGCACCTGAAAGGCCCATGTATGTATGTAGTCAGTGATACAACTTTTAACAACATCTCTTTGTCTTGACACTTGGGGAGGGGGCTGCTATAAGGTAGGCTTTCCGTTCAGTTTGTCATGCATAAGTGCAATGGCCCCGCCCGTGAAGTCTCTGAGAACCTGCACCGTCTCGCGCTGGAGCTGCAGCGACTCGCGTACAAACTCCTGCTGCGTCTCGGCCAGCTGCTGCACCGACTCAGACATGAGCTCCAGAGAGCGGGACAAGGTCTCCAGCAGCATGTTGGTGGCATGCTGCTCCTGGAGGCTCAGGGCCGCGCTGTGCAGCATGCTGTCTCTGCTGGTCTGACCCGGCCCCGGAAGAGTGGCTGACGACGACGACGTGGAAGGGGAAGGTCCAGAAGACGACTGAGGCGCTCCTGCTTTCTGGATGCCGTTGTTGTTGTTGTTGCCTTGGCGAACCTCTGTTGCTGTTGTTGTTGTTTTTTCCGACCGAGTAGAGGGAAGCAGGTCATCGTCTGAGTCTCCATATGCAGCTTCGCCATCTTGGAGTTAAACAGAAAAAAAACAAGGCTTATTATTATCAGGGTTCTCTCATGACTGAAATTATGTTGCGTGGTCTTTCTTAAATTTGCACCCCCAACGTTTACAACTCACCTTCTGTTGCAGGTACTTCATACTGAACGTCAAATGCAGGTTGTGATGACTCCCCTGAAAGATTAAAAGCATTAAAATGGCATGCATTTCCCTATAGAGATCATCATAACTTAAAGCTGTTTAGAAACCAGCGGTAGGCCATGCTGCTGTAAACAACAACAGTGAAACAGTAACTTTTCAGGAAATGTTCTAACCTCAAACAGTGTTCCAGGGATCCAATTTCCAAGTGGAAAATGTGTTTATTCAGTTATGACAATATACCTTATACAATGTTTAGATCTCTGAAACACCCAAAGTTACATAGTGCACCCTTAAAAGGTGGAGTCAGCGATTCTGGAGAACGCCTGACAAAATCTCCTCGCGATCCATTATCATACTGTGTGTGCTCTGAAGGGAACATTGTCATCATCTCCCAGCAAGCCAAAGTCAGCGGTGCTTTGGTCTTCCTCTTGCTAGCTACGGTGGGCCACCTTTATTTTCATACCCTTTGTTTACATACTAGTTTATACAGCCAAGGCTGTGTATTAACGACAGATTTTCTTTTCAGCGCACACAATGCAGACACATACTGCAGGGTTCAACATAACTTTTTTTTCCTACTGGCCCGCCGGGCCAGTGGATCCGAGTTTTACTGGCCCCTTGTATATTTTCACTGGCCCTGCACACACTTTTTTTTTCTTCATAATTTAGTGTCAATAATTATAATACCTGTATTAGAAAAATAAAGAAAGATAACCAGATCTAAAGGGAATATCTATACTGTAACAGTATAGATATTCCCTTTAGATTTGGTTATTTTTCTTTTAGTTAATTATATGAAATGTTGATATTGCTCATACACATAATATAAAACCAGGCAAACATATTGAATTAGAAGCCTACAACTGAAAGTATGTTGAAAGAGTCGGCCAGTATTTTAAAGTCCAGTAGTTTTTATTCTTGAATTTGGGCAGTTTAATGAATAGTTCACCTGCAGAAGTCATGTGTGGTAGGCTGTTTTTATTACTTTCTCTATATGCATTAGGGATGTGAATGTGTCGACCGAATGACCGGTTTTCCAATTGCGCTCAAGTTGACTTTAAAAATAGAATAGAAATCCGAAAATCAGTGGGTTATGCCGTTTTTTTTAATGGGAGATTTCACCGTGTATGTGAGTTCACGTCTGGTCGTGAGCGCGCTGCAGGAGTGTCACTTCTCCATGAAGTGTCAGCTTCACATAAGAGTCCGGTGTGGGACCATTTTTCAAACTATTGATAAAAAACAATGCAGTGCAAAATATGCAGCATAAGTTAAACCCTCGTCTAAGACTATGACGTTAAATCACCTTAGAAACACACAATGCCTTCGTCCGATCACAGCAGCGTTTCACCGTGTGATCTAGCCAGCGAGTGAGCCGCCGCGCAGATGAACTGTGGTTTGTGGCTAAAATAATAACCGGGGATATTCTCCCCGTTAGCGATTTCAATGGGAAAGACTTCCGCGATCTGATTGAATGTCTCGAGCCTGAAAACACAGTGCCAAACTGCGCGACTATAGGAACTGTACAGTGAGCGGAGTCCCTCCGTTCGTTTCTGTCTACAACCGACACAATCACCGGAGACGCATTCACAGCGTTTAAATAACGCCTCTCATTTGTATTACCATTGGGGCTTGCATGCAAATACTGTAACATTACGTCGGCAGATAAAGGAAAAGCGCAGTTATAATTTTCTGCACCTCAACCTCTGCTGTGGGAAGAAAGAAAGGAGGCAAAGCAAGTCGATTGATTTGTCGACTCGCAGGCGTAGGCAGCTCTGCCAACGGAGCGAGAGTGCACCCGCTTGTTGCTCCGCCTGTCAAAACGCCCACGCATCGGTTGTCCACTGGCCTTTCATTAAAAAATATATTTTATAATAGGTTTATTATATTGAGTCTTAAATAAACACTGCTTTAATTACGACTCTCAACGCGCATTTCAATGAACCATGATGTAGTCTACAAAAAGATACTGAACTGTGATTGGCCAGTCACTGGCCCGGGCGGGACAGTGACTGGCCAATCAACTTTCCCTGCATATGATTTTACTGGCCCCGGGCCATCGGGCTATACGTTATGTCGAACCCTGTACTGTAGCTGATCATTTTGACAATGAGCATTCTCCAGAATCGCTGACTCCCCCTTTAAAACTGAAGATTGTAACTATCTTTTGAGCAAATTGTGAGCACAGTAGTTGCATACAATATAATGAGAAGAAGGTGACATGAATTTGTTAAAAAATAACTTGATATAAAGACACAAAGTTCATTGACGTTCTGACGATGGCGGTTAAAAATATAAAATAAATATTGATTGATGAACTATTCCTTTAAGCACTCACTCATGGTGTAAGATGTTGATGGGGGCATGGAGGACAACTCAAAGCCGCCGTTAGGAGAACTCTGCATTCCAATCATATCCTCATCCATTTCCTCTTCCTCCTCCGGCACATCGTCATCATCTCCCAGCGGCCCAAAGTCAGCGTTGCTTTGGTCTTCCTCGTCCATCTCCAGAATCTGGTGCACTATTTTCTCTGTCTGATTAAGGTCTTTGGACATGCGCGAGTTGAGGCCTCTGTGTGGCACCGTCCCTGTCAGCATGGCGGCCACTTTCCGCTTGGTGTCGCACTTTAGATCGGACCATTTCTTGATGACCTCGATGACCTCGCGTTGGCACTCCCCAATGTCATTGACACGTGCAGTAATCTCTGCCCATGTGCGCTTCTTCACGTCCGTTGCCACACCACGATTGAATTTGCCTTGGGGAAAAGAACCCACATCAGGCTACATTAGGCACTTTCTTTACATGTCAGGGATTGCTTTCTGTATGAATTTGTGTCTACTCTGCTAAGCCTAGTTTAGGCCACATTACAATTTCTTAATTTAGAATGTGACTTGAATCATTCAGAAATCTATACGTACAATGGATAGGCCTAGTATCTACAACATCACTGTTCAACTCATGTGAAATATCAGACTGTCCATTGGTTAACTGACTTTGTACACATGCTTACTTATCTAAGTTTACATTCATTGTTACTTGCTTTGATTAGCATTTTACTCAACATTTCAATTATTTCATTATGCATTTTACTCTGTTGCACTGTCCCTTTTGTTGCTTTAACAATTTACATTTCCTCCATTCGGCTCCAATAACGGAATAGCCGCCTATCTTATCTTATAAATAATTGAGGACACATACCCACAACAACCCTACGATGCTTCCTCACTTCATCCAGCAGTATGTGCACTTCGGGGAAAGTAAAACGAGCTTTCCTCTTCTTGAAGCGAACATGGTCTTGGCTGTAGTATAATGGGGAAGACATCCTCCACACTGTCAATAGGTATCCAGCTGCTTTGTAGACTGTGCTGTTGTTCCACCTCTCCAGCTGTCTGCCTGCTGTGTCAAAAGTCTGATTAACAACAAAGTTAAAAGAGAATGCATGCTCATGGTAAATCTGCTCATGTGTGACGAATCTATCTTTTACTAAACCGTGTACTACTTGACATTTAAGACTGAGATCAGGGACTGTAAAGCTGACTTTATTATTTATTGTAAGCTATGGTAAGTAGTGGTCAATGGCTACTTAGTAGTAGCAATACAGTGACAACGTTACACTCGAATAGGCTCCACAGCTGGGCAATGGCAATATCTGCAGGTCTGGCGTTAGTCAATTGATCTACTTCATGAATAATACATTGATTATCAACGTTTTAACGGAAACGTAGTCGAATGCGTGATTTCACATCGCTGAGTAGGGAAACTCATTTTTAGCGTAAATGCAAAGAGTGAATGAACAATGGACGATGCTATGGTGGCTTTCCACACGCGAGAGCCTAGTTAGCTAGCAGTATCTCGAGCCAACTCGTAGTGACAGTCAAAGGACAAGTGTGCGTACATTGTCTTGATTTTTTTAACGAATAACGGCCATTTGACGGGTTCTCATAAAATAAAACTTAGTTAGCTAACCATAGTCGAATGTTAAACAACAATACACACTGGGTTAGCTGTGTCTGCAGGAAGACAAATTTAGCTAACGCTACGTTACAGTCAGAAATGGCTAATACAGCCCCTAGTTAGCGTAACGTCCCTTCATGAGCTATAAATGAATGGCCAGAATAGATAATGAGATTGTGAACATACCCCCAAGTGAAAGAAGTTAGTATTAGGTCCAGAAACGTAATGATAAAATTCCTTAACGTCAAGATAGCTATGGTCAAGCTAGCCAGTATAAAGCTAACGCTACACTAAACATGTCCGGTTAACGCTAGTTAGCTCGTTAGCTTACTAAAGCAGTCGCCAAAAGAATTGCCGCTTAAATTATTAGCATAACAACAATACAAGAACTGCAAATATTATTTTCACATGTAATTCATAGCAATAAGCACGATCAATTGGCTTTATTTCTTATATCTCCCCGTTGTATGAATGTGCCTTTATTTTGAAGGCTGACGAGTTTGTTCCGGTGTCGAAGGCTGACTTGACTCAACGACCAACACAAACACTTACAGTATATATACCATATAGACCAGGGGTTTTCAAAGTGTGAGAGAGTGAGCCCCCCCTCAGAGAACAAATTTCAGCGGAGCCCCCCCCCCCCCCCCCAAAAAAAAAAAAATTATTATTTTACAAATCTAAACATGTTTTTGAAACATTCTAAAAAAATGTGTGCGTTTTTAAACACATTTAATACATTTTAACATCTTAATCCAGTGTTTTAATCCTGCTTCCTTTAAGCATGGATACTACTGACTGAGTGTGCATCGGAGTGAGAAAGATAGGCAGACAGACTTGCCCAAATTATTGACTAGTTAAATGTCATTCACACACCCAGTGTTTTTTCGCTAGTGCCTCCAATGTCCTGCTGGAGGAGAATAGTAGCCAGTGGAGAACCAGACCCTTCTTGGGGGGGTCCGGGGGTATGCCCCCCCGGGAGATTTTTTTTCACCTTTTTAAAGTGAAATGCATGAATCTGGTGCACTTTGAGAGGACAATTAAGAGGCTAAATATGAGGAATTTTGTGTGAACAAATAATTTGGAGACACTGGGTCTGATGAATTAGAAGCTATTGAAGAAGGACACATGGATTTTCCATAAAAATATTAATTTAAAATAAACAAAATGTATGCAGGGTCCTCTGGGTTGGGCTTGGTGCTCTTTTTCTTTAACGAGACCTATTTCTCTGTAATTTACTGAATGCATTTAAATGCAGTGAGGGGAACGAAGCAGAAGAACTTGTGTCCAGCTATGCCATGATCTTAGTATAAAAAAGAAAAACTAAAAATTATTATTTTTTTTTTTTACAGATTCATCCGCGCCCCCCCACAGTTTGAAAACCGCTGATATAGACCATGGTCTATACACGATCACAATCGTATTTAACACACACACACGCGCACACACACACACTAGCCATTTCGAATAGCTTTTTAGCCATTCTGGTTCAGAAGCAGATCCCAATTCAGCCTAAAGAAGAGTCCAATAACCAATGTAATGTAACGTAATCAGAAGCATCTCTTAGCTGTGCATAAAAAATAAGACTTACATATTCAACATAGCCTTTAATTCCAAATACGGGACAGGTATTTCACAAAGCATTATCAGTAAAAGGTGCATTACTGTGGCAATACCTACATGGTTGAAAACCCTACACAATGGCATCTATTGGCTGCATGCATTAGTGGCACACACATATTATATATTATCAATTAACACATTGTGCAGACATTATATGGTGCAGGCATTCAAGTACACAGTACTGAGTGATCAGTTAGCTGAGATATAGAGAATGCTATGGCCAAGTTGCTTTACATGCATTAAACGGCAAAATATTCGGTCAGCCCAAAAACACAAAAAAAAATCTCTTTGGATGTGACTGTATATTGCCATTACAAGGATATCTAGGTTACATACAGTTTGGCATATTAGTATTGTATGCATTGCTTAGACCTTGTAGTGCCCAGGTATGACAACAATTGACCTCCCTAACAGCTGATAGGCAGAGTTGAGCGGTCCATATAGGCAGAGATGTGTTGAGCGGTCCATACACGCCCACACAGTTCGTTGTAGGATACAATTAGGCAATATAGGTGGATGCAACTTTGACCAACCTGGCTACAGTGATGAGTAAAGAAGGCTGTCCTAGTTCTAAGTTAGACTGAGGCTAAGGTTGCAAAAATTGTTGACCTTTATTTCTTTCACACTGTCCAAAAAATACGGTGAGCCTGAAGTGCAAATCACAACGGCAAATAGGAAAAAACAACACATTTGGTGATTTGTTGTTATTTTCCTATTTGTTTGTGTGTTTTGTGATTTATTTATTTATTTATTTTGCAACTTTTTGTTGTCGTGGTTGTCCAATTTGCAGTTGTGTAGCACTTCAGGGCCATGGTAAATATAAACCTTTTAGGTTGGGAACACTCAAATACACAAACTAAACCAAGATCTCCTTAGAACCCTCTAACATAATCTTTTTAAAACCATAACCCACCACCTAGGAATGGGAGCTTCCTGCATTCACATTAGGTTTTTCACAAATATCACAGTGTAAAGCATCTTGATGTTGGCCTGCCTCCTCTTATGACCAATGTGACACAAGGATATGAAGCAGATTAAAAGCAAATGCCAAACAAGCGGACCAAATGAGACCAAGTAAACATATCTGTATGCACCTAAATCATGTCAACTCACAAACTTCTCCACAGTAATCGGTGGCATTCAATTTGGATCCTCAGCTATGGGTACCATACGTTTGTGGTTTCTTGGGTTGTTAATATAATTAATTCTGCCTTGCAAGTATTATGGAACAGTGAACAAGCCATTATCACTCGCATTGCATTAACATTAAAAAAAACCTGCACACATAAGGGATTAGCTAAATTAATGTGACATTTTAAAGATGGTGGGGGATATATATTTTTTTGTACTGTGTATAAAAACTAAAGTGGTTCCTTAAAACAAGCAGGAGACATCCTCCGGACTCAAGAGTACATGGTCAACTGAAGCCACTGAAAAGACACAAGAGCAGAGAAGAGGAATTTATGTAAACAGACAAAATCCTTTCCAGTCAAACCCAGCTGAAATTTAAAATAGTTAAGACCATGTTACCTCCTGAACATTGACTTTGATAGTCCCGTTGCTGTCTTTGTCCAGGGTTTTGAAGGCACCTGAATTCAGAACATATGTTAAAGCCTACAACACCTACATTTTATGTGTCAATCATTGTTATTACACCGATAAAGCTGCTAAACCAATAAATAAAATCAAGTTATATTTTTAGGACTGGTCCTTTAAACTTACGGCACATGGCATCCAACCTCACGAGACAGCCAATGTAGTTGTCAAAATCCATGTTTCCATTTTCATCGCTGTATCTGCGGATGATCATCGAGAACAGCTGGTCATTGAGGGGGAAGCCTGAGGAAGAGATGAACACCACAGTATATTACTGTTAAAACAGCATTTACACAAAGGCCACGCTAACACATGGCAACACTGCCTAACACAGAAACATTCAAACAACTGGTATGATATTCAAATCATTAAGCTTCTACACAGCCGCTCAGACATAAAGCCTTTTATAGGGACCAGAAACATTGGACCTGTATTTGATTGGTTGCACTCACCTATAAAACATTTCTGAAATATTGATAGAGCTTTTTATTCAACTAAGACAAGATTATATAATTATCCCAGCAGAAGCTAGGCCAAACCTATCAGAAAAGGCGCAATCAAATGATCACATTTACATGTTAACTTCTCGCTTAAACAACTATTCAAATCAGATACCCGCTATGCTTAAAACATGCAAACCCACATGACTGATGATCAAGCTATTACATGCAAGTTTTTGTTCACATCACTTTAGCTGTGACTTCTTAGTACTTGAGTCACTAAAGTTCTCTTTTGCCTGCACCCTTTTAGTTCCGCAAACATTCCCACAAAAATACAGTGTCATTTAAAGGAAAGCTCACCAGCAGCTGTGAAAGCTTTGGGCAACTCATCTGCACCAATGACACCGGAGCCATCCGCATCATAGTCTTTGTACACTCCCTAATCAATCACAAGAAACGTTGTTATAGAATGTGTACCATATGAAACCTTCCTGGTAAGACGTTTTACAAGAAAAAAAGGTTAGTTTCCAACAACCCACATACTGTAGATTCCAATATGGTTGTGTTAACTTTGAGAAATTCCTTTAGAGAATTATTTTGAAAATAAATGCAAATACAAAGTAATATTTTACGTATTGTACAATGTTAGGCTGGTAGGCTCGATTCCACAAGAGCTAAATGTATGCGTCACATCACTTACAAGTCGTCACATTCATTTGACAGGAAATGTAATTGTGTGTTTGACAGTTTCCCAATTGAATAATGTGTGCCCTTTAGTAAACACAGTATACAGATTTTATGTGTGTGTAAAAAACCTGGCAGCCAATCAAAATATGGACAAGTTTTTAATACTGTCTATTCAAATCAAAGTCCTTTGGAACATCAATAAGCAACTGCCACCGAAAGTACTTGAAGTTAGTTTCTTTTGTGTTGCCTTTAACTGGAGATGATTAACACCGGCCACAGGAATGAAGCTGTGTAGCACAGAAACAGATGTGTAGGGCAAATAAAGTAGACCAGTTGTACTTGCCTGCCATTTCTTTATATTGTTCCAGAGGTGTTTGAATTCATGAAAGCCCAGTTTTCCGGTGCTGTCGCTCTGGAACAGAATTAAGGTAAACAGACACCAAGCTCACCGCATCGACTCCATCTTAGACAAACAGTTGCATTACTTCCTCATTCTTCTAGCATATACAATTCACAGTAGGGTTCAATTATCAACTTAATGTCTGACTTGCTTGCTCACCACGGAGTCAGGGATTACACTACAAATGACAAGGATAATACAGTTGATCTCCCATTTAACTACCAGTAAGCTGTCTTCTGGGTAAATAAACAATGGATTTTGATTACAAAATAGGAAGCTTACTTCCAACTTACATTACAGAGCTATGAAGCCCCAATATTTTTGTTGACAGTTTAACCTGTTTTGGGGCATTGTGGCCTCTTACTTATGGAGCGATGTGCCTAAGGAAATTGGATATCTGCTCCGTTCTTTACCTTATCAATAACCCTTACAATCCAATGCTCCAGGCTTGGCAACATCAATGGCCAAATCATGGAAGTAATTAACCTCAATGTTCAAATGTTTGTCCATAGCCTGTGCACCCAGTGAGCCAACTCTTCACAGCCAACTGTTGATGTATTTGTCATTTCACCGTCAGCAGCACACAACAACATAAAGCCCACTGATGATAGAAAGGATACGTCCATGACAGCCACCATGCTCCGGCAAGACTCAATGCTGAACCCATCTGTCTGCAGGTCTCCACCTGAAATACAGAAGAATAAGAGTCAGCAGCCTGCATATCTCAGTAAGGTAAGGTCACAAAGAACGACAAGATATACCAAGGGATATGTAAGAAGACTGTAAATAAGACACAGACAAACAAAATGGCTTACGCTTTGCAATGATTTTGTTTAGGATGTTCATCAGCTCAGTCGGGCTCACTTCCATATCCTATACGACACATATTCCAGCAGTGTTAACATCACATAGGTATAGTCAGCACAAACCAGAAAAAGACACCAAACTGTATGGTGGGACAAAATGGATGGTGGAGTCTTATTTAAAGATAATTAAAAAACTTGTATTATCATTATAGCTTTGATGCAAATACTGAAGTCTAAACATTACGGCGGGCAGTTTGCACTTATTTCTTTTCAGCACCACAACAGTAAGCTATTTCGATTCAATGCGTCGATTCAAGTCGACATGCTTAAAAATAATAATGAGTCATTGACATCCCTAGTAGAAATAGCACCCACATCTCCAGCCAGTTGTTGGAAGACTCTGCGAAACTGTTTCTCCTCGTCGTTCTCATTATGCTCTGCGTATTGAGCCGGCCTGCGTGGTGGAGGCTGTTGGACAGAGGCACAGCACACGTCAGAACACAGAGTTAGCACAACAGTGATGGTCAGATAGAGCTGGTAATATATTGATGATGGTCACTCACTGGTTCAGAAGGCACGAACATGGCTGGGTCGATGTTGCTACAAAGACAGGATCAAAAAATGGAAGAGGGAAGTTGAGACAAAACTTTTTTTTTTTTTTTTTGCGTGGCTTAGACGGATGACGTGTGCATGTTCTTACCTGACGACATCGATGATGCCGCTCATAAACCTTTTGGCAAAAAACATCTTCTGTAAACAGGGAATGCCAAAACAAATATTTTACACCACAGAAAAACAGCAAGTTTATTGTCTTGAAAACGCTCCTTGATGAAAACCTTACACACTATGCACTATACTAATTGTTTTCTGCAACTATCTATGGAGTTAGTGAAATAAAAGAATTATAGCGGTAGTGATCACAAGGCGAAAGTTATACAGGTTATACAAGTAAGTTATACAAGTTATACGAGTCAGTTTGCCTCAAATAATAGTTTGAGTTAAACTGACTAAACTAATTCATTAGACCTTAATAGCAACAGGACACTCTTTTTTATCTCAAAAAATAAATGTTTTTTTTTTTAAATAGTCTGGTCACGGTTTACATCTGAGAAATCCTGAGCAAAATCGCAATTTACTTTCAACTGAAAACATAAGTATGGAGTAATTCATGCGTCAGTAAGAAGAAAGCAGGAGTGGATGATAAGAGAAATAAATAACCAACATAATTGGATGTGGTTAACTGTTATGCTAGGTTCCGCTTGTACCGGTTTAGTGTTAAAGTAGCAAATAACAGCACTGTTCACCTGTCAATCATGCAGTGGCACGTCCTGTATGGTATTTACTCAAACCACACATTCATGAACACCACACCCACTATCCCCTCTTAAAAGGTTTCCTGTTATGGAGAACATGCTATGCCCCGCCCGCACTGTGAAATGTAAAATATAATCTTAGAGCATCATTCGTTCACAATGACCCACTTGAACTTTTAAAAGTGCATTAGTCAGACAGATGTGAGTAGTTTCAAATTCAAAGTTGAACGTACTGCAACGTATACTCTATGAATCCAACCCCGCAGCAGATAAATTAGCATTGTGCAATCTTAGCTGACATACTATTTGGCCTTAGCATTTGCGACTGACGTACGTTAAAACATCGTCCAAACCCGTGAACCATCCTTACTAACGGAGCGGATTGAAGCTAGGACGAAGTGACGCTAGCCCTAGATGCTAAATAACTCTAGCCTCAGCTAAGCTAGTACATGGCTAATTTACATGGATAGTTACGTTGTCCAATTCAGTAGAACTCACAATTACCGTGACAAGCATCTATCTAACCGTACAATGTTTTTCAAAGTAAAGGAGCGTTTTGTGTCATGTAAATATGGGTGTTAATACTCACGGTAAGGCACCAGCAAGCTGTAAAGTTTGAGCCAGGTATTCGGTTGAGTTCCTGACTTCACTAACCCTCAGCTGGCAGAAAGCTCTGTCAATACGCCCCAATCAGCCCACAACAGGAAGTACCAGGCTCGCTTCCGCTTGGCTTCGGGATAAGGCATGGATTATTTTTTTTAGAAAAGGCTTGGTTCTATCTTTATATACTATCTATGGTTCTATCTATCTATTAGTTGCCCTTTGTAGACTGGTGTCCGTTGGACGGAAATTTAAAAAGTGCCTATTAATGTCAAGCACGTGCAGATGATTTTGGACATGCGCAGTGTGACAATAATGTCACCTTTTTACTGGTGCATATATAAACACATTTGTGTGTGTGTGTGTGTGTGTGTGTGTGTGTGTGTGTGTGTGTGTGTGTGTGTGTGTGTGTGTGTGCGCGCGCGCGCGCTCGTGTGTGTGTGTGTGTGTGGAGGAAGTGCACTGTATTTTGAACACAGGACCTACAGTTCTCATAGACGGCTATTCTCATATTAACATAATATGTTATTTCTCTTCAAAGAGCTCTTCCAGTGGTAATGCTTTGTGGTTTTCGTGCCTCTTTCCTGAGAATAAAGATCCAAAAGAGGGGATTTACATAGGCTACATTTAATGAAACTCAACACGAGAGAGTAGGCTACACTATAAAAACAAATTATGATGTCTATTTGATCAGTTTTACATAGGCTATGCAGGGTAATATCCATTTTTGACTCCACACAACTGTTAATGTACCGTATTAATAATAGACTGGCTTCCACACTTAAATGAAGATGTCGGTTAGTGTCCATTGCGCTCACTCATTTACTTTGTATTGACTGCGGAGCGAGCCCAATTAACAGGAAGGGAAGTCAGATACTTTGACCCATGGTGGTCCTTTCTGGACCCTATTTTGAGAACAACTGCATTTTAAGTGACAGCTAAGGCCACTGGAGATTCAGCAAGATGTATTTCCTGCCATGAATCGTTCACTTTTACTTTGCTATATATCTATATATGAAATATTTATTTGGCGTGGAATATTTTTATGGCATGTTTAACAATGTCATCAATGACCTGGAATACTTTTGTGAAGCCCTAACAATCCCTCTGAAGATTTGCAAATGGACTTGGGGCATGTTTAAAAATGATAGCACACCACATTGAATAAATAAACACAGCTTAATGAGGATGGAGAGAAAATTGTGCTTTCATATGTTTTGACCAAATTCTACTCTCTAATAATTGGATCACATAAGCGGTGATTGCCACATTCTTGTAATGGGTTGTGCCAAACTGTCTAGGGAACTGTTTTTGTTTTGAGGAAGGGCGTCTGGCCTGAAACCTCCATGGCATCTGAATAAATGAGTAAAACTTGGAGTGCTGCCCTGATCTGTATCTAAACTGTTTTTGTTCTGCAATCGGGACTGTAGAATAATATGAAGGAAAACTGCTGTCGTTACCCCTGCTCCTGCTGATCCACTATACATTCCTGATAGATTGAAGCTATACCATGGAGCCTAGAGGTATTTAAACTATTGAGTTTCACTTTGCAAGAAGAGGAAACAGTGTATTCTATTGATTAGTTTGTAATCTTTACACAGTGAGATATCAGAAACCAACGTTAGCTGTCTTTATATTCTGTCTTCAGCGTTACAGAACATTTGACTGGCTAACTGGCATGCAAATGGTTAAATATGAATAGTTTGAATATTGGCCCAGAGATCTTTGGCTTTAATCATCTTCCTTTCATGCCACAGCTCTACTGAGGCCAGGAGGGTGAGCCACAGAACAGCACCCTCCTTAGGTTGAACTGGCACAGCATGGGATGGCCTCTAAGTGGCACCCAAGAATTTCAAGAGTGACAGTAGTATGCAATGTCGTTGTGCAGATTTTAATGTGGATGTGTGTGCATGTAAGTGCTGGATAAAACCAACAGGTGGAGTCAGAGAGCATTTGATAGAGCTGAGCTACTATACTGTACATTCTGCATTCACCAGGCAGATACTCTAGGTATAAGTCAATGCATATAAAGGCCTGCAATCAGCCGGCTGATGTCACTGCTTTCCTTTTTCTGATGTGAACTGCTCTGTCTGCATGGCTTCAATGGAATCAGGCCTATAATGCTTTGTCTGTGTAAAATAAAGAAATAAATCCTCCACGCACATTCTCAAGAAAAAACTAACCCAATGTATTAATACTCAGATATTTCTGAGTTCAAATATCTTTCATACAATCTCCCTCTGCTAACATTGCTAAAAGAAACGATCCTGTCACCATTCATCACTGTCTACTTCCACAGATTCTCCATAGAATCCTGACATCAGTGGATCTATCCAGCCGAGTGTTCTGTCTCTGTGACACTTTGACGACGGAGTCTCAAGTTTAACTGACTTATAGAAACTGGCCGGTTATATCTCCTCTTAATCCCTCGTGGCCAGCACTATCATGGTTGCCCGGACAGTGCACACACTTGGCCTGCTCGCTCGTCAACTGATAAGTCTCAGTACTACTACCCTCCACTCTCGCCAAAGACGGAAATAGGATTTCAAAAATACAACAACAACATGTCCACAAACAAAGTATGTATTCATGAATGCATATTGCTGCTGGCAATAATGTTCAATTTCAAAACATCTCTCTAGTTCCTGCCCCTCAAAATCTCATGTGGAATCATACAGACTGTGTTAAAGAAAGGGAAGGAAAGACACAGTCAAAATAGTGATCATAATTGTCATTTTAGTTTTTCTTTCTGACCTCAACTCTGTAATTTTCCTCAAATTGAATGTTGTTCATATGTAATCTGCCAAACTAAAGGTTTGATTTTCACAACTGCTGTTCATAAGGTTACTAGATTACATATACATTCAGCCATTGCATCACTGTCACCTGCCTTGTGGTTGCACAACTGTTCCTGCAAACAAGACATCCCATATGTCAGTGGCTCTCTGTCATCCTCATCGCATGCAATGCATATGAAAACATGAACTGTAAGACTTTTTGACTGCTTGTGTTATCCAACGTTTGTACCCTGATATTAAAGATATGTTAATATATGATTTGCAGCGCAGAAACAGTGATACCCTTCAAATGCCACTCCAGCTAAAATGACTCCATCCATGAAATAGAGGTATCCATGGTTACATCAGGAGCCATGTTAAAGGGTGCCTCATGTGTATCTCTGTTCTGTAGCAGTCCCCACCTTTTTCCTCATTCATCATTTGAAAGGAATCCCAGTGCCAGCCCAAGGTATCCGACACAGCTATGATCTGGTTTTGCAAATGAGATTTGCAGTGAATAATTCCAATAACCTTGATGAAGATTGACTGGCTATTAAATGTCTCTAAATCGTTTCTTCCAGCCATATAATATCTTCAGTCACCTGCTTGACCACGAGGGAGTGAGATGCAGAGCTTGTGTAGTTCAGTGCTACAGAGGCTGCAGACCGAAATATTGTATAGGAGTATCCCCAATACGACATATTTGCAGTCTTCAGAACAACTTGTTACCATGACAACGCAATTTTATCATTCAAGCCCATTGCTACCTTCTCTCACAGCAGGAATCAAATGCTCCCTTAAATGTATACTGCTGCAGGGTTTTTATACCTCAATTCAAAGTAGAAATGAGACATTGGAGCGATGTGCGAAACACTTTGAATTATGTATGCATGAATGTAACGTCGGATGATTGTATTTTACAATGTTAGGATGGTGCTATTGGTCTACTTCTAGTCAACAAGCAGATTAAACTGTAAGCCTAATGCAGATACTGCTTTAAGGGTTTATAATAAGATAATTAAGACTGAAAATGCTGTTGTTTTTAGGTATTCAGATAATTTAAGTATTCCAAATATGTATGTAATGTCATGGCATTAGGAGGGATAAACTGTGGTAGATGAGAGAGGAGATCATTCATTCATATTGGCAAAATGTAATTCCCCAAATACCAGCGACCTTGAGGTGATAACTATTTCCACATTGACTTACTCATGCAGCTACTGTATATGCCTAATTGCCAGGCCTCAGTTGCAAGTTAGTTAATAATTCTGATCACTCTTATGCAAACATGAATGCTTTCCACGCCACTGAATTCCACCAGCATCCTGAAGGCAACTCATGGATTTTCTAAAGGTATCTAGATGAGAAAGTGGATACTTGCAAGTGGCTGAATTTTCATGTTTTCTTCATATTATAGGGTGGTATTCTATTCTAACCCTAAACTGAGTTGACTGAGACCTTGAGCGCAAGCATTGTAAAATTAAAGTAAAAACATTTTCTCTAGATAAAAACATTTTTCCAGGGGAAAAATTTGACCATAAGCCATTTATTTTTATGGAATAAGCTATTTATATACTGAATGCTAAATGCCTAGATCCTTCTTCATATTGCAGTACTGCTATGTATATTCTTGTGTGGAAATACCAAATCCTTGATTTCAGATCCTTCTCTTGGTCCGAATCGGTCAGATTTAAACACCGTAAGTCTAAAGCATATTGGGAGCAACCATTGTATATTGTGTTTCAATTGCAGAATGCAAAGTGCATCTTGGCTGACTTAAACAACACAAATTCCCAGAAAAATACTGTGAACATGACCTCTGTATAGCTTGAGCTTACAAGTGAGCCAATGGGTGAACTCTGAGTCCACCAGTTGACCAATCAGTTATCAGCTAGGCTCTACTACAGACCTTTCCTTCTTGGTCTTATAACGTTATTTTCGCGCCGCACTTGAGCCGAGGAAGCTGTGTTTATCCACTTGGTAGGAGCAATATAAGTGAAATTAAACAAATTCTTAAAGAGAGAATTGCCCATACTGACAATGCTTTGTTGTAACCTGAAGTGAAAGAGAGCTGTCCCCGAATCCACTGTCTTAGTGGGGTTAGAGGCAGTGAGTTCTGCTAAAATGGTGAGTAATTTACCTGCTGTTAGCTTGGTATTTGAGTTCGCTAGCATCCAAGCTAACAGGCCTCAGGGCTTGAACATATTTTAAAGTATTTAACTTTGCCGGCTGGGTTAACTGTGAATTGAACACGCATGTATGCTAATCGGCAGGCCTACAATATGGGTCAGGCCATGTAAAGGTGTTACTTGTGCAAAGCTAATGGGAAGTTGCTGTACTCAAATGCTATTATTGTAAACAGCCACAATAAGCTAGCAGGTTCATTGCCTATTAAAAGGCTTATCATTTTGATAATGAAGTGAATTGTGTCATTGCAATACTGTTGTTATCTATGGGTATTTTGTAAAAAAACAAGAAGAATTTAGTTGTGTTTTACTAGAAGTTTATGGTGAATAAATAGGGAAGAATAAGCATGCAAATGCCTCTAAACTAAAATACTGTAGGTGAAGTTATGGAAGGTAATACAGTTTATGAATGTTTACATTACTTCATACAATTTTATATATGATAGTGCTAATGTTATTAAGGTTCCATAAAACTTGAATTTGAAATGTTTGTACTTTCGATACCTAAAGCCCAGTTCAGACCAAAGATTCACCTTGCAACTGCTTGCGACGAGACGGTTTTAGAACGTCGCAGGGGATAAATCGCAGCAGTGTGAACTGCTCGTCGCAGCGCGTTGCAAGCCGTTGCAAGGCGTCGCAGAAGATTTAACATGTCAAATCGCAAGGTCCAGTTTTAGAACGTTTCGGCGGTCTCGTCGCAAGGAGTTGCAGTTGCAAGCAGTTGCAAGGCGAATCTTTGGTCTGAACTGGGCTTAAGACATTTAAGAACTGGGGTTCGCTGAGATAATACCTAATACCTATTTTTTTTCCATAGTAGCCTGTAAACATGTACACTCAACAAAAATATAAACGTAACCCTTTTGTTTTTGCTCCCATTTTTCATGAGATGGACTTAAAGATCTAAAATTCATTCCAGATACACAATATTACCATTTCTCTCAAACATTGTTCACAAATCTGTCTAAATGTGTGATAGTGAGCACTTCTGCTTTGCTGAGATAATCCATCCCACCTCACAGGTGTGCCACATCAAGATGCTGATCTGACATCATGATTAGTGCACAGCAGAGTTTCCGTTGTCCGGTAATTACCGGTCATTGACCGGAAAAAAATGACGGGGACCGAAAATTCTAATTGTCTCCGGTCAGATTGTCTGGTTGAAATAATTCCCTCTTCACACTTTGAATTGTTTTAAAACATGCTACAGTGATTTTCAACTATTTAATACTACTGAATAGATGAAAAACCATGTTTCATTCATTTAAAACAATAACTGTGTGTAGACTGTAGCGAATGCGTAAAAGGAAAAGGAAAAAAAACTGCATGACGCGCTCTCGTTCTGATTGAATGGACTGTTTACAAACTACAAAAACGGCGACATCAAGCGGGAAAATCAAAGCCTAAGCCACAGCAAAACAAGGACATATTATATACAAGAATGACTTCTTAATACCAAGAAGCGGCCAGTCTCACGTAAGTTGCAATGAAGAAGACTCTGACTCCGGAGAGACAGCTGATGCCCGTGGCTCAGCCGAAACGGAGGGAGAGAGAGCGAGCGAGAGAGAGAGAGACTGTTAAACTCATTAGTGCATTTATTTTTTATTTTTTTCAAATAGGCTAGTATTTGATATGAGAAAAGACCTAAACTTTATTTAAAGTAGGCTATAATAGTAGCCTAGGTAAGTCGCTGCAGGCCTACTGTTATAAGCCAGTATACCTACTACTGTCGTTTTGATTTTTTATTATGGCTTTCTGACTTGCAGCGTAAATAATTGTGTCCGCACTTTATAATATGACTAGCCAGTTTGTTTTATATGAACGACTCATTATTTTGCGTGTAGACGTGTCAGAGTCATATATCGACAAATCAGTCGATTCATTGACTTTTTGCAGCGGCAGGGCAAACAAATTGCGATCGGAGGTTTCCTTTAAGCACCACAGACAGCGGCCACCGTAATGTTCAGAATTTGCACCAAAGCTCTAATGATAGTAATAAAGAGAAGCTTTATTTAAACGCTGTCCATGTGACGGTGGTGACTGGTTGTATATCGGTTTGCTGTAGACATCTCACGGAGGGAAGCGGCTGTTTCACTTTACTTTTTCTCCGGTTGCGCAGTCAGTTTGGCGACATGGCACTGTGATTTTCGGGCTCGATAAATGTAATCAGATAGCGGAAGCCTTCCCACCCTGGCAGCCCTTACGGGCGGAATATCCCCGATTATGATTTTAGTCGTCAAACCACAGAGTCTGTCTGCGCATCGGCTCACTCTCTCACACTGGCGAGGTGTCACGGTGAAACGCTGCTTTCCTCGGACGAAGGCTTTTTTATAAACATCCCAGTCGTAAATGGGTGTTATAACTTTATGCTGCATAATTTGCATTGCACTATTTTCTCATTTGTTTGAAAAAAATCTCCAAACCATTTGTGAAGCTGACATTTTCATGTACACACATAGCAGAAGTGAAGCTCCTGCAGTGCGCTCACAACCACACATTTAACTCGCATACGGCTGCGTCTGACGTCTTCCATTTCCAACAACAATCATTATAATAATACAATTATTTTGAGATTTCAGTCGGCTACGAGTCGAAAATCGGTGTTGAGTTGACATTTTTCACAAAGTTCTAGGCAAAAACTGCAGTTTTATTTCCTCTGCTTTTGAAGTGAAAAATATGCCTATCGGCACGTTAAATGTTTTGTGCTTTGATTGAATTGTGTCGTCGTCACTGCCTGTTGAAAGTAGCCCACATTTAAATATAGTAGGCTAAAAATATACATGCCTTGATGATATCAATCTTTATATACAGTAGTTGCTTATCAATAGGCCTACTTGAACTGGATTTTTCCGATATGACCGTTAATGAAACCTGGTCACATGACCGGCACCAATTTTGTCTAGCGGAAACCCTGGTGCACAGGTGTGCCTTAGACTGTCCACAATAAAAGGCCACTCTGAAATGTGCAGTTTTGTCTCACAGCAAAATGCCACAGATGCCACAAGCATTGAGGGAGCGTGCAATTGGCATGCTGACAGCAAGAATGTCAACCAGATCTGTTGCTCGTGCATTGAATGTTCATTTCTCCACCATAAGCCGTCTCCAAAGGCGATTCAGAGAATATGGCAGTACATCCAACCGGCCTCACAACCGCAGACCACGTGTAACCACACCAGCCCAGGACCTCCACATCCAGCAGGTTCACCTCCAAGATCGTCTGAGACCAGCCACTGAGACAGCTGCTGAAACAATTGGTTTGCATAACCAAACAATTTCTGCACAAACTGTCAGAAACCGTCTCAGGGAAGCTCAACTGCATGCTCGTCGTTCTCATCGGGGTCTTGACCTGACTCCAGCTCGTCGCCGTAACAGACTTGAGTGGGCAAATGCTCACATTCGATGGCGTCTGGCACGTTGGAGAGGTGTTCTCTTCACGGATGAATCTCGGTTTACATTGTTCAGGGCAGATGGCAGACAGCGTGTGTGGCGTCGTGTGGGTGAGCGCTTTGCTGATGTCAATGTTGTGGATCGAGTGGCCCATGGTGGTGGTGGGGTTATGGTATGGGCAGGCATCTGTTATGGACGAAGAACACAGGTGCATTTTATTGATGGCATTTTGAATGCACAGAGATACCGTGATGAGATCCTGAGGCCCATTGTTGTGCCATACATCCATGAACATCACCTCACGTTTCAGCAAGATAATGCACGGCCCCATGTTGCAAGGATCTGTACACAATTCTTGGAAGCTGAAAATGTCCCAGTTCTTGCATGGCCAGCATACTCACCGGACATGTCACCCATTGAGCATGTTTGGGATGTGCTTGACCGGCGTATACGACAGCGTGCACCACTTCCCACTAATATCCAGCAACTTCGCACAGCCATTGAAGAGGAGTGGACCAACATTCCACAGGCCACAATTGACAATCTGATAAACTCTGTGCGAAGAAGATGTGTTGCACTGCATGAGGCAAATGGTGGTCACACCAGATACTGACTGGTTCTGAGTCCCCAGACCCCCAATAAAGCAAAAAAATGCACATTTCAGAGTGGCCTTTTATTGTGGACAGTCTAAGGCACACCTGTGCACTAATCATGATGTCAGATCAGCATCTTGATGTGGCACACCTGTGAGGTGGGATGGATTATCTCAGCAAAGCAGAAGTGCTCACTATCACACATTTAGACAGATTTGTGAACAATGTTTGAGAGAAATGGTAATATTGTGTATCTGGAATGAATTTTAGATCTTTAAGTCCATCTCATGAAAAATGGGAGCAAAAACAAAAGTGTTGCGTTTATATTTTTGTTGAGTGTAGGTTAGGTATTAGTATTACTCTATCAGAACCCTGAGGTTGCAGGCGGGTTTTAATACACATACAAATGTTAGCTATTTCATCCAGGTCATAGTACTACAATTAGCAACATAATTAATTTCCCATTTTCTTCATTAACAGGTTTACTGAATTCAACTAAGATAAAATGTGTCCAATGCAACAGAGGGAGAGAACAGCATTCACTCTTCGTGACTCAAGACAAAAGGTGTGTAAGTAGGTAAGTCACCACTGTCAGTGTTACAAGGGAAAGTAAAAAGCAAAATTAACTTAATTATTTTTAAATTGATCAGATACCAATTACAAGTAATCAATGTTGATACTGTATGCTTGTAGATAAAACAGTGATGAAAATACAGTAAAGTACATGCTTTGACATATTTGAGGATCCTAGTGGGCCTATATAGGCGGGGCTGCCATCCTTCATCCCATCATATTACTTTGTTGATATTAAATATGTCTATCACCATGCTTATGCGCAAGATGGATAACATCCGCTGTTAAGCACTGCCTCTGGATGTCATCCAGAATTCATATTGGTAATCAGTGGCGTGCACAGACATTTTGGGGGGCAGGTGCTCAGTGCAAAAAAAGGGAACAATATATTCTATCGATGAATGACCAAATAATTTTAAGGTTATTTGTACAAAATCCCCCCCTGGCCTAATGACTTTTAATACCCGGCCACACATACAGTGTTTCTCACAGGTTTTTGGGAGACTGTGTTTGGGACCCTGGACCTTTTAGGAGGGTCCGGGGGAGCAGCGAAGAAAAATTTGAACCTTTTAAAGTAAAATTCATCGATCTGGTGCACTTTGAGAAGAAAACTAAGGCTAAATCACCTGTGTCTATGTGGTCTATTTAGTACTATTTTCTGGAATAATTTGGAGACACAGAATTACCAAAAGGCAGAAAGAAAAAATGTACATGTTTGAAAGCTTCGGGATTTTTTTAAATAATCCCTTATCCCGAAGCTCCTTCTCTCTTTGAAGTCTTTGTTAGGCCCCTGATCTCAGTACGCCGTAAAAAAATATCTATTATTTTCTTTATTTTTTATTAATCGGGGCATTGTTATCACACGCATTTAATCGTCGAGTATTTATAGATGGTCTGTCAGCATGGCCAAGATACACTGCAAAAATGTAAGGGTGCTTGATTGGTTCAGGGGGCAAAGGGCAGGTGCTCAGGCACCACTTGGTGTCTACCTGTGCACACCACTGTCGGTAATAACATATTAAGCAACTCTTGATTGTCCTCACCCTCTAGAATGCCATAATCTTGTAATGTATTTAGTAGTGAAAGCACCTGTGTTTAAAGTGTGATCACAGAGAAGACAAACATTTAAAGCTATCCCTTGACTATTCATGTTTGTTGCTGGGCTCTGACCAGGGTTACTCTTAAAGGTGCTGTAAGCGGAATGGTTCTTTTAGCTAACTTCCAGTTACTGCAGTTAGCAGTCCCCTTGCTCGTCCCTACGTCACCACATTAATGCACTGCGGTCTTCAAGCAGCGAGTTATCTAGCATCATCTCAGATCCATAAGTGTGATAAAACATGATAAAAACCATCAAAACATTGGGAAGGATTTTTACCTGCTCCGCCATTGTAGGCGCATAAACATTCACCCATTAGTTGTTCTGGCGTGCACCGGCAGTGAGACCATGAGTGAGACGGGTGTCGGTTTGTAGCATTCTCTCTTGTGATTGGATAAAAATTTCGGGATCCTCCAATGAGTTTATTTGCCGATTACATGCAGAGCAGCTGACTGAGAGATCGGCTTTATGAAACGCGCACATTATGTAAGTGATCACTGTATGAATAAAGATTTAACACTTATATTAACATAAATAAACCGCTTACTTCACCTTTAAGTCAAAAATCAAGCTTTTTAAGCTAAACAACATAATGAGTATGTGGGGTATCCACTATCTAACACCCGACCATCAGCAAAGAAACCCAAATATCAAATAAATTCCTGTAAATCAGGTGGGAAATGTAAACTGTTTTTCACAACATAATTATTGCACCATAATATGATTCTCATTATATGAGCATTGTGTCCATTATCACAGCTATTGTATTGTAAATGTGCGCTCAGACTCAGTACTCCAGAAATCCATCTATTCATAGAACGTGTTGGTTGCAATTATATAAACACTCAACCTCTCACTCAAGTGAGACAGAGTGGAGGGACAAGGTAGAGAATAAAAGGAACAGAAGGCAAGTGATGTTAAAATGAACATTTATAATGACTCTTCGTTGCCGTCGCAAAAATAATCTTTAAAAAACAATTCAATTATTAACACTGAAATGCTGACTTCACTGGTAGTCCACGAGTCATAAAACACAACTCACTGAATTTCTTTTACAAACACAGTACTACAGTTACATTAAATAGTCATTACCGTTAAATCTATTAATGAATAATGTCCAAATAAACATATAATAAAAACAATGACACTTTTAAAATCCTCTCATTCCCTCACCATAGTAGCTGTTGTCGTACATCATCAACAGTGTATCATTTAGAAAATATACTGCTTCTGAGATGTTTTTCTGACAAAAGCAGAAAACAGACTGGCAGCATAACAATAATAGTACATGAGCTCAAACATGGTACAATTAGGGTGATGTTTTTCAAGGGGAGTGGAAATGGGACGTAACCATTCCCATGATCCAACATTTAGTTATGTAGGCTGGCTGCCTTTTGGCTCAGTGTGGAATTATTTGGCACTCTTGCTGACAATATTTGCCATAAAGGGCTTTCACACTTTTTCTGAAATGGCACAAGACATTTTCCTCTAATTTCTGAATATATTCAGAGGACTTTTTCATTTTAAAATACATATAAATGTGTCTTAGAAAGCCCTTTAGGTAGTTAACACTGCAGACTTTCACAGATTCTCCTGTCACAAACGAAAAGACAGAACTGTCGTCATTTAATCAAAGAGAAATGTACCCAATCAACAAAACATCACTTCTCTTAGGTTGGATAATTTGATCTTATGCTGTCAGTCCATTTTTTTCTGAGATGGAAAGAACAGAGACTAAAAAATTAAAATAAAGAAGAGTTTTACAATGACTTGAATATGGTTGCAAGGTACTGGCATGCCTTCTTCAGTTTACACTTAAGCAAGCATTCAACCCTGCAGAATTGTCCAGATAACCAGGAAACAAAAGAACAGTCTCGCAGAATTTGACAGTAAAATATCTAACACATACATGAGTTCTTGGGGATGGAAAAGGTCAACTAAGTTCATGAGAGGTTCAGAGGGTCAAAGACAAGAATGGCCTCATATCTGGTTGGCGAAGACTCCTGTATTTTCGCAGAACCAAAGGGCTCAGAAAATACCCTAATCCGTTTAAGGGGCGGACCAGTAGCAGGTGCTCAGTGTGATGAAACACAGGTTGTGATACCATGTAGGCTGTGAGAGTGTGACTTGGGGAGAAGAGGTTGTAAGAGAAGATGCAAGCAGCCTTGGCCACTTTGTAGCGTTTTAAAACCAGTCCTTGCCTTCTTGTGAAGGGGCTCCATGGGGGGGCGGATGAATGTCCAGGATACATTTGGAGTGAAATTAAAAACAAACATAACAACTTTTTGGAATGATACTGTAATTTGTTTGGCATTGCGTTATAAAGTAGTAAATGCAACAGAGGGGGTTTGTAACACAACATCATGAGACAAATATCGTTCATGTAACTAGGCCACTCAAAGACTAATAGCTTTCCTCTGTGGTTTATATCATGTTAATGTGGCAGAGGCGATCCTCATTTTGCTTGTGCCGATTATGAGCAATCAGAGATTGGACGGTTAGATCAGCCAGACCTTGAGCTCGCTTCCCTCAGTACCTTCAGCCAGTACTTTGTTCCCCATTTGATGGAGAAAGGAGAATTGTTTTCTAATTTGTAACTTAAAGCAAAAGATGATGCAAAATGACAAAAGTGTACGGACCCAATCATGGTTTCACATGTGAACTAAAAAACAAAGCTCTCAGTGATTGACACAAACCTCTGCTGAAGGGAATGTGAAGGAGAAGCCTTCGAGTGAGGAACAGGTGCTTCTTTTCTATTTTGTCTGAGACTCCAGCCCTTTCCGTCATTCATGAGACCCAACAGGATCAAAAGATCAATAAATAAAAGTCACATCAGAGCAACAGAATGGCAAAAAAACAAAAAAAACATGGTTTGCGTCAATTCACACTCAATATGACTCACTGATCAGTAAAGTGCATTTATGCAACACCAAACAAACAAGATAATGTTGACAGCGTATCGGAAGTTGTGTTAAAAACATATCTGGTTCATGACTATGGCCCTGTGAGGCCTACCTGACTATAGCTGAAATCTGTTAATGACATAGATATTGACCCTACATGTAGGTGACATTCCTGCCCTGAATTTACATTAAAGACCGATAACATTCGACAGAAAAAAAAGAGATTAAATGGGTACATTCATAGATTAGATCTGGGCTTTGAAAGCTGTGACATAAAAAAGGTCTAAAAACATGTGACAGGTTATATGAGGTTCAATGTATGCACTGAATATAATTCGCGTTTGCTTATTTCACATTTTTGATACTCCTCACTGCAACAAAAACAAATGTTTTTTCTGATGACATATAAAGAGGTGAAGTTGATTGATGAGAATTTGATCTGAGATGTGTCTTTTTTCGGGCCAACATGACAATAATGAGCTCCCTCCCAACTCACAACATAAAAAACAACTTTTTTTAACATGAGGTGAGTAAACTTAAGTGCTTTACATTTGACTGCATGCAGCGTTATGTCTTTGAATGTTGCGAGACATCTCGCAAATTTTTGTAATTTTTTATTTTTTCCTCCATAATTTACTTTGATACCATGCAATAGAAGACGTGCAAAAAGATAACACCTAACTCCACAAACACATTTTTGATTGTTAATGGTATGTTATGAATGCTTATAACATGTTATGCTTAGTCCATGCTGGCCTATAGAGACATTTGTGAGACAGCAGTACTTAAGCCACAGGTCAAACAAACACACAAAGGGATGCATGGAGTGTAAAACAACATGGATCCATAAAAATCACAATCTTTAACTCTTAATCTATGTACCTATGGGATAAAACAATGCACAAAAAGTTATTTGTCCTTTGTTTTCTTAAGTAATGTATTTGATTATCTTTTCTTAACTTAAAAAGACAGTGTTTGATTGGCACTTGATCAGCACTTCTAAACAAGTTATTGATATCTAACATTTGATCGCACATCTACAATTTCAGAAGCTGCGGAGGTCTAGTTTGGCACAGGTTGTACTATGGAGTCTATTATTACTTTTACTATCTTACCAATACTGTATAGTTTTCTATACACCTCGTTTTATGCTCCAGCCTTCCAGCCAGAGCATGTTTCTAATCAACAGACCAGACATCTTTTCAACTAAAATATTTTGTATAGTTTACTTATCAAATAGCAGCATTTTCATAACTTACAAAAAGTACATGTAAACCTATTCATTCAAAATCTTAGTAATTTCAAAGGTTCATACAACAGACATAAAACACAAAACAGGACAACATGCTACTATATTGCTTCCAATATTCTTTACATTTTCTTACTGTCAAACTAAATCATCAATGACAGAAATATGGACACCACCGGTTGATGATGAGTCATCATAATGCACAAACAAATCGCGAAGCTAATCTTAATCAGGCTTAGTTGGCACTGTCATCATCCACACAAATATAACATAGTTCACATTGTATCGACAACGCTGGACTGCATTTGGACTACAAACTAGAATAGCTACAATAAAGTACATATAGATCATATGACATGACATATTGTATTCCACAGAAATGAATTCTAGTCATTTTCAGATAAGAGGATATGCATAAAGGATGTCATTGTTTCGGCTTGAGGTCACAAACAAGTTCCCACCTTACTCTCACTATCTTGCATTCTGTCCTTACTTATGTTTTGTTTGGAGGCCGAAACTTGAGCTCAGTTTTTTCAGCCGACGTACGTATATGAGTATTTATTGTACCAAGATTTGCCTTCTTTTGGAAGTAAAAACGACAACTTTTTCACTTAAAAAGCGATTGTTCACAGTCTAAACTTTTCTAAATCCTACTTGTTCTTCTTATAGAGGGAATTTGATACTTTGAGCTAACGTTGCTGGTTGGTCTTGTGGGTGGGTGTCACAGTTTCGGAGGCAGGTGTTTTCTGTGCATTTTAGCCTTGCGAACTCTACGGCCTGGAGAAATATTTTCATAACCCTTGTGACCTATAGTGCATAACTCCCACCAGCAGCACAGCCAGCACACCGCCCATGAGAAGACAAGACAGGAGGAAGGAGAAAGAGGGGGAGAGCACAGTGTAGGAAGAAGCACAGACAGGGATTAGGACACAGAAGGAATCTCAGAACAGTGAGAAACAGTAACATGCAAGGGGAATAAAATGTTGAGAGAAAGAGGAAAGTTAATGAGGGGACTGAGAGAAATAGTATTTGGCACAATGTATAGTTAAGAGAGCTTTGACGGGCTCTGCAGTCAAGCAGTCCTTTTGCATTGATAAAACATCCCTCTTTGTTTTGTGCTTGTATCTTATTATATGCTAAAATCTTGGGCAGTAAAAGGTTATCCTATGCTATGACTACATTTGCGGCCAGATTTTAATTATGGATGGACTGTGAAGCCTTCCAGACACATAGTGAAAGGAACGATTTCAGTTTGGAAGAAAGGCTCATTGTTGCAATTGCCACACATAATGTTCAGACACAAAGAGTTGTTTTAAAACACTTTCAAATCCATTTACTTTCAAACATGAATTATGAAAATGAAAAGAGAGAAGTTATTAATTAAATTTCCCAAAAATGTGAGTGGTTCTGATTTTGTTTATTCTGGACACTACTCAGCACCAACCCTCACAGCCGTGTATTCATGAAGCTGATCATAGAGCTTGGGTTGATAGGGACAATTGAAAGATGTCGTTTGAGCGGGGGAAGTGGGCGTAATAGGACTAGAGAATACAGTGCAGGAAAAATGTGCTGGGAATAATTTGTGGTTTGTTGATCAGAAAATGTCTACTTATTTAAGTGCAGTGCACTGGTACTGGCAAAAAGAAAACATCACAAGACACTGGAGTGTAAATGCTCTTGTGGCGATCCCTTATTCTGTCAGTATTTGTGGGTTTGTGTATGTGACATAGATGTGCACATTAAAATATACTCACATCCCAGCTGGGACAGACACGCTTTACATTGTGTTCTTAATGTCTCACAGTGCAGTCTTCAGAGACCCAGTGTACTCAGGATGAAAACCATGGATAGCAGCACAGAAGGAAGCCAAGGTAATCTTTGAGTGCTTGGAAAATGCTCTAGACAATTAAATTAGCTTCCCTGCATTAGACAAACAATTGTCCATAAAAGACAACGATGCCAAAACATTTCACAATGTTTTATTATGTACCCAACCCCAAGTTAGTGAGCGTTTACGTGTTTTAGGAACAATAACAGGCTGTCTGGATGAACAGCAGATTTTTTTTTTGTTGTTGTCTTGATGCAAATTGGGAAGGATGGCTCACAGAAAAGGTGAGTCTAAACCTTCGTTTCAAGTGTCATTCTACTTCTCTTCCATTTATTGTATGTCTCTTGACTATTTGGTACCCTTAATGTAAAGGCAAACATTTTCTTTGTTCACAGATATTGGTTCATACAGCTTTCCCTATCAAAATGCTTTTGTAGTGATTTCGTTGTTCTATTTGTGAACTGAACTGGTTAGACACTGCTTCAAGGAAGTCTGAGCGGTAAGTTGATTCTCCGGAGTTACAAATGTGTGACTAAGGCAGAAACATCGTCAGGTACAATCTGGAGTATGGCCAATTTTAAGGAGAACAAAAAAGAGACCGGCATTGGGAGCAAGGATTGCCCTGAAATATTGAGACTGGATTGCGTTTCATCGTGAAATGCTAAAACCAGTCCTTTAACATTAGGTGAGAGGCTAGGTCAGATCCAATGGGCTAATAATGGCTAGACAATAAATCAGCGGGGTTTTTTTGTTTTGTTTTTGTGAAAGACAATAGTCATAGGAGAGATTCTGATTTCATGGTAGAGGAGATACAAATCTAATCCTATAGCACCAAGAAAAGGGTCAAACAACGACATATTAATTATGTGTGTTTGTAGCTGTGACTGAATATGCAAAAATGTGTGTGGGTTTGTGGGATCGTTATCTGTGTTCTCATGTAAAATATATTTATACATTCCTGTGTGTCTCCTCTGTCCTCTCACATTGATTATTTAACCCCTGAACTATACTCGCAGACAGCAACGATGCAGTTCAGACTGGGTTTGAGTTATACATTTCTTTCACTGCAACACAATATTTGATCCCTGTAAATAAAAAATAGTAATAGGCTAATATAGTTTTTACATTCAGATCAACCTGTTTTCACAAGTTTAAATAATCTTTTTTGTGTTTGAATGAGACCATGTCAATAAATAAAGGATGAAAATATAAAATACCCAAATTTAGAAAGCTCTATTTATGATGAGCCAGAATTCAAAATATGTCAACGTAGATATGATTTATTTTATGTTATTATACTCAGATTGCTTCACCCGTTGACTGAGATGACCTCAGGTGCTTGTCGTAAAACCTCTCCCTTGTTAACAATGCCTTCTGCATTTTGTACTAAGAGCAAGGTTTGTAAAACAGCTCTTTCAGCTTCATCTGACACGCTCAACTCCCTGGGAGTTGAGGTTTGCAAATGAAATTTAAACCAACAAAAACCCCCCCAAAAAAAGGTAAATAAAACAGCTATGAGGTTTTGGAGGAGGGTGAAACCCTGCGGCTTAAACCTTGAATCTGCAGCTTGGCAGTGGACCAGTTCAGCTTACTCTGATCACCTTTGTCAAAAGTATTCGACACAAACTTTTTAAAAAACATCAGGACGTCAGTCCTAAAAACACATTCACATATCACACACACTAATCTTTGTTGCCTCCCCCACCTCCTCCTTTGTGATTCTCTCATTTGATACTGAAATATTGAACAGATATTTGGACATTTCTTTTTTCTATTCATCATGACCCTCTCAATTCATTTCCATCTCTGTTTTCATCCTTTCCTTCTTTCCTCTTCTTTTTTTCCTTTTTAGCCCACCTTTTGTGGGTTGGTAGCCCGCACGCCCTGCTCGTATGTGATCCGCTGGCTGATCAGATACTGTGCTGCTTGCGTAGCCGCTGGCGACCCTGTTATGGTAACTTTACGGTTCCGAGTACCAGGAATGAACTCTCCCTTTTTGGAGATCTGGATGCGGGCTCCCGTTAGCTCCTGGTACTCTACCAGCGTTTTCCCTCCTTTCCCCAAAATGGCGCCGACCAGATTTTCGGGCACAGCGATCTCAACCACGTCCTTGGCCCCATCCCCCAGCTTCTCTGTCGCCAGTAGGGAGGAGGCCATCAGTGGGGATGAAGCATTTAGGTAACCATTGGAAGCCCCTGTAGCAGCTGCTAGAGAACCCAGGGAGAATCCCCCAAGGCCTGCAGCATGGTGGCCACCGCCGGACACATCGCTAGCATAGGAGGCCAGTAGGTTGGCTGCAGCAGCAGCAGCTGGGTTAGCGCTAGCTGCTACTGCAGCGAGGACCCCGGAGGCGGCCGCGGGGTTGAGGCCAAGACCCAGGGTGTTAGTGTTGTAGCCGTAGCTGGCCAGTGTGTTGAGGGCTGAGGTGATGGCCAGCAGATCGTTACCAGAGAAACTGGACATGGTAGCGGGAAAGGCACCCATTCCCGTTAAGCCAGCCTGGCCCAGAAGACTGGAGGCAGTGGCGGCGGCCGCGGCAGCATTGGGCATCACCTCGGCCGTGTTGGCATAGGGGGAGCCGGTTGGGTTTGAGTTGGCCACCGGGCCCGAGACATTGGAATAGCTAATGTTGAGGCAGCTGCTGCTCTGAGGGTCCTCCTGTATCTTCTGCACTATGATTTCTACAGCCTTGCGGTTCTGTTCGGGCTCCCCGCTAATGGTGACCACTCGCTCCTGCAGGTTTATGCCCTCAGGCTTCTGGGAGAGCTGTACCCAAGCCCCTGACTGCTCCATCACCGCCTTCACTGTGGCTCCGCCTTTGCCAATGATGAGCCCAGCCGTGCTATTGGGCACGATCAATTTGGCCTGTAGAGAAATAGAACATTTGAAGTATAGCAATAAAAGGTAACAATAGAGAGATTTAACCAGCATAAATGGTTGAGGGAGGGGGATATATCTCACTGAGTCAGAGTACTGTACTACACCAACCCCGCTTTACTCAGCGATTTGTTAATCCCAGGGGTTTATGCTGCAGCTGCCACACGGCTCTGTCTAGCTATGAAAGACTGTAGGTAAAAATAACCACATACCCTCACATTTTCCTGACCCGACCAGACTGTGGTGGGTCAAGGGCCAAGGAACAAATTAGACTGGCAACTAATAAACAAGGTGTCCTGAAAGTGAACTGTTCCTACGTAGTGACCACACACCCTCACACATAGGCATTGATTTCTGGGGGGATGCAGGGGATATGTCCCCCTCAATATTTATAAGAGGTAAATGTGTCCCACTCAAATATTTTTTGAGACAAGCCCCTTTTCCCAGAAGAGGTTATAATAACACTTCAGGGGGTGGAAACATTTATATGTCCTTATTACCTGTAACTAAATGTTTCCCCGTGATTTCAGACTAAAGCGGACTATACCATCATAACCTTGCCGAATTTCGGCTGGCTTTTGACTAGCCTTGCGCAAGGCACTGCAGACAGTCTATTGAAGTAGCTAGATAGTAAGCTTTATTACCTTCTGGTTTTCTGAATTCAATTGTGTGATGTGTCTAAGGATGAATGCTAACATTACCTATTTCTAACCTTAAAGGGACACTGTGTAATGTTTTAAGTAATGTATTAGCTAAAATCAATGTCCTCATCCACAAATATGTTCTCATTGGTGTAAAATCACCTCTGCCAATAATCTGAATTATCCTCCTGAGCGAAGAATTTCTTACATTTAAATTATATTATGTACATTGAACAGGTAAGTCTTAAGGAGGCTTCTCTGTTCTCCCGGTCTATGAACGTCAGAGAGGGACATAAAGCACTATGTGGTAGGCTACTAGCAGGCAAACGCATTTTAGCTCAGAGCCATCGCTACTGAATCGTAGAAGGAGCTCAGCAAGACGCGCTAGTGCCCCGGCGATTTTGAAAGCCTGCACTGCATTTTAGTCCACAATGCAAGATCATAGTTCACATAGATCACACTTTAATTTTCATTTCGCTTTCAATACACTAATAGCAATGCGAATGTGTTTGATCTTACTACGAGCACATAATTGATCCCAGGTGTACAGGAGCAGCGTTTCACATCAGCGCCAGACGTGTGTAGTGTAGTCACTAATCCCGAGGCTGCAGCTGCTTAGCCTAGCTCACTTTAGCGGATCCATTCATATGGCCACCAGGGACAAAGTTTCACAAATGTGTTGATTCACACTACAAGTTAGCAACGCAGCGCTGTGGACGGCACTGTGAATGCGCGGCAATAAATATTCTAGTACAAATAACCCAGGCCACAAATAAGAGCAGAAGGGAGTGAACGGAACGCAAACAAAACACTAATGCAGGCACGAAGCAGCGAGCTAAGATGGGAGCTAACTTGGCTAGCAGCGCGAACGTCAGGCTACACATTGGACTGTGGTATTTAAACTACCATATTCTCACCAAATCATCTTTACGATGCTCACTCATGCATTTAAAAAAGCCATGTGTACACTGTCCTGTGAAAAAATGTACCTCGTCACCCGAAAGAAAGCTTGATGAGGTAGTATTGGATGACATGTTTTAACAAGATATCATCCAACACTGTTGTCATAGCTTATTGGCACATACCGCCTGCCGTAGTTGAAAAGCGAGCGAGCACTATTTGTTTGAATGCAATATACAATTTGACCACTAGATGTGAGTAAATCTTACACAGTGTCCTTTTAAGTCACAGTTTAGTTAAGTAGCTAACATTAGCTAGCTTTAGGGTTTGTCTTTACTTACATTAGCTAACAGCTAGCTAGCTAGCTGATAGCGCACCTTCATTATTTCCAATGTTGGCTTGGCACTTCATTACCGATATATAAAATGTCATGTTAGTTCACACTGGTGGTCATATTTAAATAGACATTTCCACAAGAAATCGATGCAGAAAATACACAAATTTGTGCAGAAAAATTCAACAGAATGCCGGAAATTAACTGTTTTACACTCAACATTTTCTGCTGGAGGCCACCCAAGCCCCCCACTTAAGTTGTCCACCCCATTGTTGAAACTAAATCTCTGCACTTTCACGACTGTTGACTTTACAGTATTCATACCTGCTTGACGCGGTCAGGGTTGACAGTGGTCTGTGGCTGCAGTATGCTGACTGGCTCGGGTTTCTGGGCGCTCTGGGGCATCTCACGGACTTTCTCCGCAATGAAGTTGTGGACGCCATTAAGTGCTTCGACCGTACCCTGTATCAGACAGACACGTTCTGTTGTTCCTAGGATGAGAGAGGAGGGAGAGGACAAACCAAAGTGATCAGTTACTGTAATGTAATGTGCTCTGAATGGGTACTTGGTGAACAGAATCAGGGGGATTTGCTAGGGGCTGGACAAAAATGTACGTTTATATGAAGATGTCTTGGCAATGAACAATGTTCCTCAATGTTTCACAAAGAAACCAAATTACTAAGCATTTCCTTGCTTCCTCCATTTACACTATCAACAGAGAAACAGCTGAAAGAAAGAGCCGTGCTTGGTTAGGGAGCCACAGGGGGAGAAGGATTCCTCTTCAATGATGTAACTCTTTCAGTGCTGTAATTCTGAGTCTGTCCTTGCCTCGCAGCTCGTACAGACTAAACACACATTTGTTCCTCCTCTAGGCTTCTTTCTGCACCCACACTGACGACCCAACCAGCATTCCGTTGCCATGGTAAAGGGGCCAAGCCGTTGAAACAGGTGATGCAACAGCGAGTCCTTTATACTTGCTTGCACCATTTTTTAAAACACTCTCCCTTTTGTACCAGCCTTCCTGCCTCTCTCTCTCTCTTTTTTTTTGTTACGTTTTACTGTTCTTTGCTTGAAGTGAATATGAAATATCTACCAATTTTCTTCTGCAATCAGAAACATAATTTTTTCCAAGCACTGGTCAATTCAGAGATTTTTTTGGCAATTTTCCTTCCATAACATGTTTTCTTTTGTACTAGTATAAATCAAAAGGTCCAATTTAACATTTAAGAGTTTATTTAGCTAAACCTTGTCTGTTTGCATCTTTATATTTCTCCTATACAACAATATTTAACTGCCATTCTCTCAACATCATATCATACTCTGAACTAAAAATCTCAACTTCTAAAGCACTTCTTAGGTCTAATTATGAAGGTTATTACTGAAGGTTTTGTTCATGTTGTTAAATGTCTGATTTATGATACATTTTGTTCTTAAAAACGCGGCAAAAATGCATTTTCATACCTGTACAAAGTATTTGGATCGATAAAATGAAAAAAAGACTATCCAACATCTTTTTAACTCTGGCTTTATCCAACATCTAGATTTTTAGAATGATGCAAACGTAGGGCTATGCAAAATTGTTAAATATTGCCACATTTGCATATTAATTTAAACATTCCTGAAAAATAAAAATAATTATAATAATTCTTCAAATGTAAGTAATAAACGGGCAAAGTTTTATGATATCGTGAGTGAAATGTTTTACCCAATTCATCCGCAGTGTCTTGCCTTAACAGACAGCCTTAAGGCAAAACATATGTAGTGAGAGGGTGGTGTCACATTCTAACCAGTAATTTCCCATTTCTCTTTTTTCGTAGTTTCCATCTCTCATTCAATTGAATCACAAAGAACATGTTTGGATGACACACACAACTGCATCTGTTCTCCTAGCCATTTACCAGCACTCAGAAATGCTAAAAATGAATCCAGGGAAATCAGTCAGTCAGGCCTGATTGCCTTCATGCCATAGACATGTCTATTAATGGACTGAAACAGTCAATAGGTCAAAAGCAGAAGAAACTCTAATTGGGAAAAATGGGGAAAAGGGCATCTGACCTGCAATTGACCTTATCTCCAAGATCTTGATAAAAGACTATGCTACATAACGCACAAAGGACATTACTGTCCTATACATTTTACCCCATGTCTGACTCACCTTATCTTTACTTTAAGTGACGAAAAAACTATATAGAAATCCTACTGAAAGGCAAACAAGCATGCTATAAATTAAGTCTCTTAGAGCTTGGGACTGAAGCAGAGAGGGAGCAGCGTGGTGTTATTGTTCCGCACCCGCCTGTCATACTTTAAGTGACAAAGTGACCGTTTTAGATTTTTAAGTCGGCACATTTCAAAATGATAGATATAATTATGAATACATAATAATTTCATGCTTTAAAGGCATTGTCTGCTGTTAACAATTAAAGTCAAGTCCAATTTGTAAATGTTTGATTCAGACAATGTAATACATTTAACTTTTAAGCCCACTGTTCCTATTAATGGTGGGTATAACGGAGGTAATGGTAAAATATAAAATAGAAGGTGGTTGGAACTAATATGTGAGCAAAACCTAGTTAAATAGGAGGTAAACATAAGAAAACAGGCATGCGGACAGTGATTTAACCTTAGTCTGACATACTGGAATTTATTCAAACTGAGGCAATTAAATTATAAACTAGGCCATCATGTGTGACGCAAAATGTCCTTGGAAGACACATTGCCTTAAGTTATTATTGTTTTTGCTTCACTTTTCCAACATTCATCGCTGGGTGAGGGGGTCCCTCTATGGCACTGCTAAGGCAAAGACTGTGACACAGGACTACAACTTGAGTCACTGATAATGCACCACAAAGGGAGATATGAAAAATTTTAAATTTTAAATTGCTTGCATTAGCTTTAGCCTTCTGTCTGTCTTTGTAGATGACACATTTCTCAACAAAAGCGCCGGGTTTTGAGTTGCAGTAAGCTCTTCCTCTAGTTGGCAGGAGGAAAGAGAAATGTGTCAGTGCCCCTGAGAACACACATCTCAGCCTTCTGCTTTTCCAAAGAGAGCAATGACACCCAGGTCGTCTTTCTTGATCCTGAAGTAAGAACGTTTTAATTCATCTGTCTTGTTGCCTGAGCTTTTCTGTGATGGGAATCTGCCTTAGCTTGTACAAATCCTTTGTCTGATACAGTATATCCAGACTGTTGGCATGCCACACATAAAGTATCACCCATAATTACTGACATCACATTAGCAGACTTTTAAGTAATTATTCACACTACAAATTGAGCTGGAATGTTTCCGTTGGAAATCCCAGTGCTGAATATATTCATCATGTCCTGCTGTTGCCATATGGTCTGATTTTCTAAAACGTAAACACTCATTTTAAATTTGGGGATATTTTGTAGCATGCCATTTATCTCCAGTTAATGAAAAACAGTTTCTTGGACAACCTCTACATTACATCACAACCTGACCAGACGTTCCTTGCAATCACTGTCGTAGTTTTTCTTTTTAAAAGACAGTTAACACAACAAACATACTATAGGCTGCTTTTGGCATTTAGTACAGAGAAATAAGCAATGGAATAATTGAACTGGTTTGCTTCATGTACCTGGTACTAATCAGCTGTAAAATAGACAATATTGTAACAAGTACATTGTGACTGCAGAAACAGTATACTGTGGGACCTTTTGGAATAACAGATCATTTAGTACTGTGGTAATGCAGGATCTGATGTCTCTCGCAGTAAGACACCAGGGATTTTACTATAAGAAGGAATACTGACTGCAGTGTTCCAGGGTATGACTTTGACTGCAATTGTTGAAAGTTACGCATTATCTTTGGTCAAAGACTAATTTTTATTTTAATGGAAAGGATTGCGTTGGCGTCTGTTTTTGAACCTCCCCAGCCTGTAAGTGGCCCATAGCCCAAAGCCCATTGGTTGCTATTTAAAAATGGCTATTGTTTGATTTTTACAGGCTCAGTAATCTACTCAAGCTTTCGGGCAATGTAATTTTGTAGCAAAGGTTACTCAAAAAAGGAGGACCTTTGCAAGGGTAATAAGGTACATTTGTGTCAGAAATACATATCAGACATGGAAAGTGAAAAACTAAAACAAATCAAATGGCTGAGAAGTTTGAGAGTTGCGATGAGAAGCCGACACAACTAACACATGAAATTATTTCCCATTAGCAAAAAAAAGAGACAGATTAAATTAAGAATGGTCAGGGGCTTAGGATATTCTGACATATAGTTCCGTGTATGGGTTCAAGTTCTAAAAACTATCTTACCCTAATGCAACTCAGTAGTGTATTTACCTCCATGACCCTTTAATGACCCTTTTGGTTAAAAATGAGCCCCTAAGCCCAAAGATAGCCCTGATTACATCATCAACTGTCTCCCCAGGCTACTACTACTGTCTCCACGAGTACTAGTAGTCCTACTACAGCTTTTCCAATCATGAAACAATCTACAGCAACTTTCTGGTTGTTGCGTAGCCTATTGCAATGACTTTTAACAATATTTCCAATATTGCAGAGTTGCAGCGCAGGCCAACAGGGACAACATGAGCACCATAAAACAGAATACTACAGTGTAAGGTGTAGTGTAACAGTAACTCCGGCCGACCAACTTCCACCAGGAACAGTTGTTCACTGGAGGCACAGACATGAATCTGGAGAATGAAAAGGCTGCTGTTTCCATTAGTTTGAAATCCATGATGTCATCCGAGCCAGAAGTGATACTGTCCTATAGGGAGCATTAGTGAGTAGGCCTACAGTACACTGCATGTGGAGATATGGTTAAAACCTTTGCTGTAGTTTCTTTATCTGCTCCTTGTTGAATTAAATACCACTCCGTTGGTTTTTCACTATAAAGTCACACATTGTGATTGATATTTTAATGATCAGATAATGGAAAACATACACCCAGTGTTTCTATGACATCACAACAGTTTCATCTGTTTGTGCAGTACACAGTAACTCAATACACACACTTGGTTGAGGGCCAGCTGCACAAAGCAAAGGTTTTAAAGTTTTTTTTCTAAGATTATGTCCAAACTGTTAACTCCCACGGCTCTCTGCAGCTGCTTAAATATGCAGATGTGTGTAAGTAGGTATGTGTTTGTGTGTGTATGTGCTGAATGTACAGTACGAGTAGGTGAATGCATAGCGTGCTGCATTTAAGGGGGTCGAGTAACCCAGCCATGCAACAGTTCGGATTGATTCAAGCCAAATAATAGAAGAAGAAAAACAATAATCTGCACTGATGTGTTAGCAGGCAAGCATGCAAACAACATTTTTAAGAGAAGTATGATGTCATCTTATCCGGCCTGAACTCTCCCAAACTACCAGGAACCAAATCTGAGGGAAACAGAGTGAGTGGGGAGGAGGGAAGAGGAAACTTGGCCCGTGCTGGTGCAGCTTGAGTACAGCTGGGAGAGGGGTCATGTCCACAGAGAGAGATTGAAACAGGCTATTTCTGGGCCTGCCCCCCTGTCCACTCGCTCACATACAATCATGCATCATCCACACCCTTCACTATCTCCGCTCATCCATCTCAGTCTGCCACAGCAGGGTCCAGTTGTTCCCATCAAGACTTCTGAATCCACGGTCTCATGTCTTTACACTGAACGAATGGGAGATCTGTGGTGTTGTGAGAGCGTCACACTGAGCCATCACAGAGAAGATTGCGGAAGGAAAATGGCTGCATCGGTTGTTGTCCCTTGATTTCTCTAGTGGTGCGATTGTGCTGTATAGTTGGAGTGTGCTCAGGCTGCCGCAGGATGAGAGATGAGGGCGTGAACTGTGTGTAATGGCAATATTCTCCCAAATTGCGGCTGATTCACCAATGAGGGAAGGTAAAACTGATGTAGTGGATAACTTTGACACGCTGAATTGCTTGCCTCGGAAATTCAGGACAGGATTCTTCTTAAATAAATATCTATATCTGGCTGTTAAGTTTTCCCATACTTGAAACAGAGTGTTTTATTTTTTTTAACTTAAGCTTTTACGGACTTCTCGGAAAACGGCCCTCTCAGCTATTGTGCTGTGTACAGTAGCAGTCGTTTCGTTTTACTTGTGTGGGCCAGAACAACCACCAATGAAATCCTTGCCAGCACCCTCTCCCTGAACTCCTTTTCACTCATCGCGATAATTAGAAGGGGGATGGGCAGAGCAGGTGGTGGCCTATGAACGCATCCACAATCCAAAGAGAGAAATAAGGATACATGTCACTCCTTACATTTGCTCCTATGCCAATGAAGTAGCCATACTTAAAAACCACACACTCGTGTGGGGAATTTTGAGCCATGCCCCCCCCCCCCAACCCCTGAGCACATGTTCTTTCATCATGAATAACAGGAGCATGGTGGACGAAATATAGTACAGGAAAAATATTTAGTAGCACATCCTTTATTTCCTTGTCCCCAAAGTGCTCAGTAATTGTTTGCCACGGCTCAGTCAGTCCAGTACATCTCATGTGACTCACTGCCGAACAGGTAAAATTCAAACCATGTTGTGCATTATTCGTTAATGAAATACTTTGTGTTCTAAATCATCCGAGGCCTCTTTTAAAGCTGGAAGAGGACACAGGGCACTATCAATAATGAAATATAGCCATTATGATGAAAAATTGGGTTCTGGGGAACAACTTTCTCTGTCTTTGCTATTTTATAGTGGAAGTTGCTTAAGGCAATCAGAGAACTGAGCTTGAACCTTATCATTAAAAATCTGTAGTATTTCTCCCATGCATACTTAATGATATACAAATTTCATAGGTCATGTGCACTGTTACGTATTTCCTATCAAATGAGGTATATGTCCTAAACATGTATTACATGGCACTGATAAATGCTGTGTTCTGATCAGTCCATCACAGCCTTCTACAGTCCGCTATTTCTCGATAATGACCGCTGTTAAGGATAATTCACTGTGACACAATCTGCTGACAGACATCTACACAGTTACATACTACTCCTTCAAAAACCAATGGAATACAACATTACTTTGAATGTACTCGGAGAGCAGGGAACTTTGGAGTCAAGTTTAATGTCTGAAAATACCCCAGTCAAGACGACGTATAGTAAGTTTGGCCACAGAGTCACATATAGTAGTTACCGTTGAAATGGAGGACTTTCCGACCGTAGCTGACAATTTTTTGTACCATAAGCAATACAAGCATTTCTAAATCAATAAAACTAAAACTTGTAACAATATTTTACTTGAATTAATTAATTGATTAATTTAGTAAGTAGCTGTGTGTTAAGCAGTATAATGTATAGCAAACGGGTCACTCTTGCATCAGGGTCATGATCACCTTGTCAGTCTTTATTTCTCTAGAGTGACTCATCATATGTATATATATAATGATTTTTTTATTTTTATTAATAGTATACTACACAGGGATAATTTGCTTGCATCAGATATCGCAGGAAACATCTGGACCAAATAGGCAGCGAGACACTCAGCACCTGTTATTTTTCAGCAGGTTGAAGCCTCCACTGAGGCATGAAGGACAAACACTCAGACTCTGCTACAAGTCAGGTATTTGTGTTTGGAGGATAAGATGGTTCAGCTCTGCCCTCCATATGATGAGGGTCAGCGGCTGCAGGATTATCCTTCTCCTGTTGCCATTATTGCACGAGACTATGGCACAACAATTTATGCTTTCCATGTACGCTATGTGTCCTTTGCGTCATTGAATTTCGGCTCTGCTTTCGGAGGGAATAAGATGAGCCCTATGCTATTTGTTTTCAGAAAAGCGAGACAATTCTAACAATGCACTGAAATTAAATGAATACTTTAAAAAAAAATGTGTAAAGGGTGCTAACTGCACCCCAAACAACTTAAATTAAGGTGAAATTTTCTGTGAGCTTGAACTATGAAAGCTGTTAGATCTACATGCTTATGTGGTCCCTCAGATAATCAAGTTGTAAGTGTACGATTGGTGCATGATTAAAATGGACTGCATGTCCTAATGGTATCACTCCTTCAAATGTTTAATGTGTCAGACTCTTATAATGCTCATTGATTCTTTATTTACCAAGTGTCCATTCTTACCTGGGTAGAAGTCTTTGGATTTGGACAGCTTAATGGTGGCACCCGTCTCTTTCTGCAGTTGTACGATGGTCTGGCCGCCCTTACCAATTATAGAACCGGCTGCATAACTGGGGATCAGCACCTTCAGGAAGTACTCACCCTCCTCTGTGGGAGAGACACATAAAGTGGGAAAGGGTCACATCTCGTAAAGTAGCCCTGCACATTATCATATACAGTACACTCCCCACAATACAGGCACCCAGCCACCCCATAGCCTGAACAAGCAGACATTCACAATGGGAGTACATAGCTTGGACATACAGTATATGGGGGAAAGGCAATTACATAATGTGTTGTAATTGTGTCTATATTCCTCTGGTGGAAGGGAAGATTTTGCCTTTTTGAGTTCTTTGTAGCCATTCAAATTCTATGAGAGATTGGTGACATGTTCTGTGTCCTGTCCCAGATTTTCCTGTAGAGTAAATGATGACCTCCTTTCCAGTTTTGCAGAGGTCTAATTTTAACTGTTTTCAAGGAGTTTAAGCAACCTCTCACTAATAATACAACGCCAGGTTCAGCATTACTTATCATTCCCTGCACATTAACAAAGTGAATTTAGAATTAACAGTTTTATCTGAATGCAAAACGTATCCTGCCATTTACAATCAAAGAAAGTTCCACACAGACAGACGACTAAACGCATACACGATATCATTATCCGTGCAGTTCACGAGTGCCACTACACAGAGATCCCTCTTAATTAACAGACGTGAGAACAACATATGGGAATCAATCCCACAGATTTGTTCAAAGGCTATACTGCCAAGATGGTCTAAATCCTCCTCCATTTTGGAAGGGGTTTTCTGTGGCTTACAGGAGCTTGTAGCAGCCAGTGATTGACAGCACGTCAGTTTGAAGAATTTGCAGCAAAGCACGTTTCTTGCTTTAGGTTAGAAAAAGTAAATTTTCCTACAAAGCTAATTAAAAATTTATCAGCACATAACTGGGAAAAGTGTCCATCCAGAATATTGAGCTTGGACCAGAATATAATTTAATATTGTGCTAACAATTCATTAAAAAAATATAGTTTTCAAAGATCCAGAGCGGCTGTGAGGCCTCGCTGAGTTCCAAGTATATATATCGATGACATCATTGTAAACACTTAGAACAGGTGCGTTGGTAGCGCTGATACAAATGATCTCCTCTGCATGCTGGATTCGATGCAATGACGTCATGTTTGCTCCTTCTCAGCTGCCTAAAGAGTGACGTCACTCCAGCCGGCAAAAATGTAAAAAGGCTCTGTACATCTATGCAGGATAATATTTCTAATACGTCTACAAGTGTGATAAGATATATTAGCTTATCAATGGCTCGAAGGGGGGATGCCAAAGCCCCACAGTCTGTCACAATGTCACTGCACCCTATGTGTAATGTGGAGGGTGTCAAATGTGGGGGCTTGACCGGCACGGTGTGGTGGAAAAGAGGGATGTATGGAGATGGACCACCCTGCACTGAGACCCACCTGTTGCCTCAGAAATGCACTCATTAGATTCAGTGAATGAACATGGCACTGTGACATTAAGGAATTTCACAGCCTGGCCCTTCTTCTCCTTTTTGCATTAATATGCCCCTCATGTTCCATTCAGACACGGGCTGGTTTATTTCGTGCATTATCACCCATCAGCAATGGCTTTGACAAATATAGAGACAATGGCATGATATTTGAAGTTAATTCACTTAGGATTTAGAATAATTTGCCATGGTTGTGGAGGCCATTCCAAATCTTACAAGTATTCCGGCATTTACCTGAAAGAACAGACGTGAGATGAACATTTTAACCACCGTCAAAATATGTCAGGCACGGGTCAACGTGTAATTTTTCTGAGAACGTGCTAAAATAAAATATGAGATAAACATAGACATCTCATAACCAGTTATGTTCCTCTCTGGCTATCGTCTGATCTTTAGATTTTCAGGCAACATTGCAGTTTGCTCTCCGCTTTTCACACAACGTATAACAATAAAATGACCTTGGTGGAAAAAATAAAGATCATGCATCTCAGGCACGGTCGCCGGAAAGCTTGTGATCCCTCACTCCGATCTGAGATATATCTGATATTGTAGCCGCAGAGAGAATTAAGTTTGAATGATTGCAGTATCCTAACATTCAAAGACCTGTTGTTGACAGACAAGCCTTAACCCACTGCGTAACTTTCTGCTCATCTTCAACCAAGAGTCAAACCCAGCAGGGGAAGAAGCCCTCCATCGCCCTCACAGCCACGTTTGCTGTCATTAGTCAATAATTAATTCCGTCCCAGTGTCTGAGATCACAGTAACAGGTTTTAATGGCGTCATGTGGTAGAGTAAACATAGCAATCTGTTGCTGCAATCCGCCAGGGACCGGGAGCAGTGGGGCACATTGGGATGGCTGAGCCAGCAGGGTGTTAGTTCAAACCCCTGCTTCCTTTACTGGAAGGATGGCTTGGAGGAGAGACGCGGCGGACGCTGAGCCAAATGTGTTTAGTTAAGTCACTCAAGGGGGGTGGGTCAGGAGGAAATGCCTTGTGACCGTCCTCCTCCTCCTTCTCACTACCCACTCCATGTACCCATTCTGCATTTCAATGGACCAACCTGCCGCTGACAGGCAGGCAAGGGCGATGGAACAAAAAAATTTGCAAATTATGAAGAAATTAGATTTGAAGGCGTACGAAATTGCACGTAGTCTAGCACGATAAATAAATTCAACAAGTCAGACAAAAAAAAGAGTTTTGAGGGCTTACCCATTCTGAGATCTGCTGCTTCCTCTCTAAGTCCTCTGTCAGATCGCCATCAATGCCGGGGCTCAATCTCTAAAGGGGATCTTAACATTAGCCTAGGCATAGGTGCAATGGTAGTAGTGTTGAGGAATGCGGCCGGTCGACTTTTTTTTCTCACCGAGGTCTAAATCATCAGTGGGTCGCACACAAAAAATAAAAAGAGATTTCACCGCAGCATCCGAGCCATGCCTGCAGCTGGCCAGAGCCTCAATTGTCTGAGAAAATGCTAATGCAGGCTCTCAGTGTGTTTTCAGTGAAAAGACGGCACACGCATTGTTCAAGCCTGCATCGGTTTGAGGCGGGGGGGTTGGGGTGGGGGGGTGGTCTTCCCTGCCGCATCACCCTTTTCACTGCTCTCATCCATATTCATCGAGTGGCCTGTCCGTCTGCAGCAGCGCGCAGGACTGACACCGCTCTTGGCCAATGGGTGGCCTCCTCCCTATAGCACGTCACGTCCCCACCCACTAATGCCGGTCCCCAAAAAATTAAATTTTCTCCCCTTACTCCGCCTCTTTTGACGCAGCACTATAAAGTATGGCAGTCCATTCACTCACTTTTTTTTGTTGTGGAAAGCGACAAAGGTGAAGTGGTTTGGGGGAGCGGGCTTCGGCATGTAGAGTGACCTTCAACAGCGGCTGAAGAGGTGTATGGATAGCATAAGCAGATGATAGGAGGAGGAGTGATCCCAGACAGCGTGCCTTACGCCAACCCACCCTTCTTTTCCTCCCTTTCCCCCACCCCCAATCCCTTTAGACGGCCATGTTTGAGAGGGCGGAGGGGGCTCATCAACCATTGCAAATGGCAGTGCCGCAGAATGGTGGAGGGGGGGGGGGTGATGAAGCCAATCACTACGCCTATAAATCTTACACCTCGATGTATCTTAAGTGACTGAATGTGTGTAAAGAAAAAACAGCAATGTGCACGTGCGTAATGGTTTGTGTGCGGAAACGGGGTCCAGCTTCATTTAATAGTGTCTTTTCCGGGGGGAACTCGTTTCATTTCAAGGCTGCTGAATAGTTTTATACACAAATCAAACCCCTTACATATATCGTAACCTTTTTTGTGGGGGTTTTGGTAGTGAATGCCTTGCAGAAAATTCTAACCATTCACTGAAAGATGCTCTCGTCTATAGACACAGCCTCTCTGTAGACTTCACTCCCCTCTCACAGTCCATCTATCCCTCCTTTTCCCCCTGCTTTTGCTCTTTCTTCATTTCTATTGCTCTCTCTCTCTCTCTCATTCTCTCTTTCACTGCCACCTGGCAAATTCACAGTCCGCTCACGTCACATCGCTCTGCAAGGGCACCTGTGTCCTTCCCACCAAAAAATATATGAAAAAAAAAACACAGCTCACATTCCTGTGCCAACCTTTCCATTAGCAACATTACGAGATCATACCTAATCCCTCAGCCACACAACCTTTTTGAAGGTGCGTGCTTGCCAGCAACATGGGCTCAGAGTGTGGCTAATTAGAACAGAGAATTGAATGAGAGATGTTCGTTTTGAGGAGAGAAGGGCAACGCTGATAAAAGAGGAGTCATATCCCCCCATTCAGTGTGCATGGCTCTTAATGCACAACGAGGGGGCTCAGCTTTGAAAGAGCAGGGCTTTCTTCTCTTTGTTGTAGCTGCCAGTCATGTTAATGATCAGTTCAGTAGGAATAGTGTGATCAATATCAGACATAGTGGAGGGCTTGGTGATTACAGGGTTGGCTGAGGAGTATCAGGCTGTCTAGCACTATTGCCAGACATGCTGTGAATTTGCAATGTTACACATTATGCATGTAGATGACATGAAATGGGAGGTGGTACTAAAAACGCTCTATGAATGAAATATATGATTTGTTCAGTAGTCATTATAAGTTGTCTAAACGAGAACATATACAGGGAGATTCTGTTCCTAAGCTCAGCCTGTAGGACTGTGACAGCCCTAAAATCAGCCACAATGATGGACGCTCTTTTCAAATCAGATATTTATGCGAATGAATGGAAGATTGGCTGCCATTTCATTACTGTAAATCTTATTTGGTGAGCTACTGCACATGCTAACACCTTTAGGACTATGCTAAGCTAATTTCTACCAAAGAAATGTAATTTATTTAAAAATAAAATGTATAGTAGTGATGCTGCTCGGCTGTGCTTGGATCAAACTATACATAAGAGGCACATGTCATTGCACAAGCCGGTGCTTCTTGAATGGGTTTAGCCCCAATTAAATGTGTTGCCTTTTACTGCACTGAGATTGTATAAAGAAGTAAGGCAGCAGTTTGATTTATTTTGACTGAAAAGTTTGACTAAATATCCATACAAACAATTCTTAGTTATTCAGTTATTCGTGTTTATGATCAGTTCATACAGTTAATAAATCTCCACATTTATTATGATATGTTCTTCACAGGTTGTTGAGGTGGGAAATAGGTATTACATACCACATACTTCAGTATGATTTGTGTTCATGTTCAGCTGGTGGATGAAGTACTAATGCCTAGATATATGATTTTCTCATAGTTTTATCGAGTAAGTGATAGGGGGTTGTACACATATATATGATATGATACATACACAGATATGAAGGTGTTTAGGAAGCCATCTGGAACTTTTGCCTCTGAAACCAAGGCTGCCCCTTGAGAGTTAGACCGTGCAGGACACGATTTAATGTGCAGCTCCGCATTCTGGATGTATGGTGGGGCTGTGACACAGAGATGCCTTAAGAGAACATGGAGTCAGGCTGGTACAATTGTGTATAATACCATTACAGAAATGACAGCAGGAAAAAGTCAGAGTTCTTTTTATATATTTCTAGTATGATTTTCCAAATGCAATTACCCTCCTCCGTCTAACCGGTCACATCACCTGGATACAGGATGGAAAGATCACGGTGAAGTCTCCCTGCGCAACAAATAGAACTCTCCTTTCTACAGTGGTTTATGGGGGTGCTAATGGAGGACATATGGGGGCTGAATCTGCACTAAAGTACTGCCTGGTGGCACTAGGGTCCTTATGTGCTTTGCTGAAATTACATTTCTGAGGTGCAGTGAGGTGCAGCAAAGACGGCACTCATGCTGCTAGAGATAGGACATAATGCTGCTATCATGGAATGGCTGGTTGTCAGGGATACAAAGACAGACAGAAACGAATTTCAGTAACATATGGTGAAGAAAACTCGCACGTTCTCCACGGACGTCTAATTACCATTAAGTTCCTAATAAGTGGTCCCCATGAGCGGCAGACCAAAGCAATCACACAGAATAAGATGTACAGTAGCTGGCACTAAATCAGCCCGTCATCCTCACCGCTGCACTCCGACATCTTTACTGATGAGCAACACAGCAAGTGTGCACACACCTACATGATGATCTCTTGGCCAACTACCACCTCCTCCTCCAGAAAAACAAATCTGGATCAATTTTCTAAAATGGCACTGCAGTGTTTCTGTTGCCCCCTCCTTCCCCCACCCCTCGACCACCAGCACAAAATAGTTATCACGATTCTCATTTCTCCCTTATTTTATGTGTGTGCGTGTAACAGTGATCAATCTGTTTGTTTCCTTTGGTTTGAGGTGAGACACAGCAGGCAAAGAAATATTTTATTTACAAGCACTTGTACATTTTTAGCTTTTTGTCTGTTTTGCTTCCATACCATGGCTTCTTCTTTCATACTAGTATAATAAAAGGCCCACAATGTACATTAAAGTGTTTATTTTGACCAAACAAGGTCTGTTCCATCTGCATATTTTGTCCTATACAACCATATTTAAAGGCTGCAGGTTATTACAGAAGGATTTGTTCATGTGTTGTTAATTGTCTGATTTATGATACATATATTATAGAGATGCAAATGTATACATCATTTTTAAGATATTTCCAAATGTGTTGTTTATTCAAACATTGCTGAATACAAGTAATCAACTGGTTAAGTTTCATGATGATAGCCTATATTAAAGTTAATTTTTTTTTAAAGTTTAGATTTTCATGCAAAGATAGATGGAAACAACAACTACCCCCTGAAAAAACAAAGTCCTTATCTACACCACCCAGCTCTGTTCGCTGAGCACTTACAGGTGTATCATTTCTTAATTGCATTGTAGAATTTCTGAATCGTAATTTCACCGACATAGGGTGCTAACACTTTGGACAGCCTATAAAAGCTGGCATGGCATCATGACAGGCTAACAACAATAAACAGATGCTAAGATTTGGCTTAGCTTACCCTGCAGCCTATAAATAACCTGACTTTGATAGGAATCTAGGCTACAAATGGTGAGGAGTGTGTAGCCTACTAAATACAGATGATTTCCATTCAATGGGTATTCCTGCTTAGCTCGCTTAAGGTCCTGGCTGTGTTTATTTGACAACTCTAAATCAGGCCTGAAGCAGAGGGGATAGCCCGTTACAATATCCCACACGTGCAAGTGAACACAAGAGCTTTGAAATATCTTGTTCTTTTTTTTCTTGTTCAGGATCGAAGAGTTATAGGCTGAACAGCCACTGTCCACCTTGTATTCAGGTTTTGTTTTATGGCCATCATAGTGTTATGAACGAAAGGGATGCAGTATCCACTATCCGTGGGAGGTAGGCTACAGTATATTTGAACTGTATCCACGCTTTTAGGTGAGAGATTTCCAAACCATAAGATCCAGGAATCACAGCAGGATGTTAGGGTTTCACTACTTGATTCACAGGATGTCAGCACATTAACAAACAAAAATGACATGTCATATTTTCAATATTTCTATTATCAACAAAGAGTCTTCTTGCTGATTTATGTTTGGCCTCTGCAACATCAAAAAAGCATTGGGGAATCCCTGTTTTACACTACACCACCGATAAACACTGCGAATAAAAAGGGTTAGGTGAGTGTGAATAGACCTAATAGCATATCTCCAGATGTGGAGCAGAGAGGTGATTGGGTTCACACTCTTAGCTGACCTGCACTGAGGAGGCCACTCTCTCAGCCAGGATCCCCGCTGGGATAACTAACGACCATAAACACAGTGTTTCAAAGTGCCAACTACACAGGTGCTGGATGGTGTGGCCCAAGCCCTGCTCATAGGCTACACTTTCTTTCGATTGCAGTGGGTGGGCTGATACTGAATTGTTCTGCTGTTGTAGGCCACTTCCACAACAACACATATGACTTCATCATGTGAAGAAGACACACAGGAGACATGTGGATGAGTTGCTTGGTGTTGTGTATCTAGCCTATCTCTATCTCTCTTACCTCCAACGTTGGTGCGCTTGGTGCAGCCGGCCTCCTCCGCCGGAGTTTCCAGCGGTCGTTTGCGGGAGTCCGGGTTATCCGCGTCCATGAGGGGCTGCTGCTGCAGGCTGTGGAGGTTAGGACCGGAGTAAATGATCCCGTTATGGTCTACGGCTGCTCCGACACCACCGGCCATCATCATCTTTTATCCCCGCCGGTATAGATAAATGTTGCGCTATTCCCCCTCACTCACTCACACAAACACACAGACACAGCGTCTTCACCACCACATAGCACAGCGCGATGTGAACGACAAGTTTTTGGGGGGCGCTGGAGACGGTCTCAAAAGGGATCAAAATGTCAGACAAGACCGGGATCAGGCGCTCCTCTTTCCGCTGCAGCGCATACGTCCCTCACTGATCTAAATATAATAAAATCCCATTGAGTGAAATAATGCGCTCATTTAACGCGCTCCCCGTCGCTCTCCGGCAGCATGCTCCATTTAATGTTGACGCGCAGAACAGAACAAGCCCCGCGCCTGTTAAAATAAAGCAGCACAACAGTCGGACAGCAGAAGATCAGCCATGGAGAAACAAGTGCAACAGCTTCGCACAGGCAAAGGGTGCTTTTCTTAAGTCATCTCCGCGTCACGTTCCTCTGTGGGGTCCTCAGTGTGATAAGTGCAGCTGTTGTTATTGTTGCCTTTGTAGTGCGAGAGGGGAGAGCTTTAGTTTGAGGGGCTCCGGAGAGGACTGCAGTGCCACGGACCGGCCGAAAGATGAGGCCAATAAAGCGAAGACGCCTTTGATGGGGAACTACTATGGATTAAGAGTCACTGCTTTCTCATCTCATATTAATATTATAAGATCCACAAATAACAGCTGAATATATTTAACCTACTTTTATAGTTTACATAAAATGTCTCTTGGCGTGATTTTTCTAGTTTGGTTTTCACTTTTTCTGAACCTGAAATAGAAAACCTCAGTTAAAATGTGAACAGCGTGGGACCTTTTCTAGTTATGTAATACTGAGCAGTGAAAAGCATGTTTGTGTTTGGACATCTGATCATATGTTCAGAATTCAAATGTAGGCCTATTTAATTTTATTTATCACAGAAAACAAAAAATAATAAATAAATATAACAATGGTGCACTCCAGTACACTTTCACTTATTGGTGGGAAACTGTAACATGTGGGAAACTGTAACATGTAGATGAAATAAAAAGGATGTTTGCATCAGAGGATAAATAATTCCCCTCTATTGGCATCTAGGTTGACTTGTTGAGGTGCACTCAGCTATTCTGGAGACGATTGTTGTCAAAATCACATTTGATCAAAATCAGTGAATGTCTCCTCAAGAACCGCTACCTGTGTCCAGTGTTAATACACAGCGTAGACTCTCTATACGGACATGTTGCCAATGCTAGCTACCGGTGGACCCTCTGTATCAGTTTACAATGACTAGGCTGTGTATTAACACTGGATTTTTTTACACAGACCTTGGATCGTGAGGAGATATTCACTGATTCGAACAAAAAGTGATTATGACGACAAACGTTCTCCAAAATGGCCGACTCCACCAATTTGAAATCAAAATACACAAAGGAGGAACAGAGTAACAACACAGGCGATGAATACCCAACACCAAACAACAGCAAACTGTGAGAGTATGGACCCAAATGTGTCATTTATTATCTGCAGATAACTGTACACTATCTACAGCACATCAGCCCAGAGCTTACTGTGAGCGCGTCAATCAGTTTGTTTTACCATCTCAAACATTTAGTATTCCAGCACAGAGCGTTTAGTGTCCGTCACCACAGCTACATTTCGGTGTTCAGGAACAAACCCCCCTGTAAGAATCCTATGGCTCAAACCTTAGTCTGAGCCTTTGGGGACTTGCACATGTTAACAGCAGTCACTGCTGTTCTTTATGTGACGCTGTCTGAGCTGTACACTCCTCTGTGATCACTGCAGCATCCTGCTCCTCACTGTGTGGAGCCGAGTCCAGCTCAGAGCCAGCCGTCAGCGCTGACACCCTCTGGGCCAGTCGCTCCAGAACCAAGGCAGCAGTGCTAGTGAGAGAGTGCTGAAAAGACAGGCAACAAAATAACACAACTCCTGATCAGTTATACAGTACACAAGGCAGATATGAGTAAGTCTGTTAAATTGGTGCGTACAGGAGAAATGTCCACACAGAGCGTGGCAAAGTTGAAAGCTATATAAAATGACATTTATTCTTCAAGGGCAGATCCTGGTAATTTTCTTTGGTGTTTCTTAGTGTTGTTGGACAACTTCCAAATGCTCAGCGATGGAGAATAATGCTAGAGGAATTACAAAATGGCTGAAAAACCACATTTTTATGGAGAACAACAAATGAAAAAGGCATTGTATTTAGTATAGAAGTATATGGTCATTAGTTTTTATTAGGGTTGGATCCATTTTTGTTTTCAAGCTTAAATGCTATATGCTATATGTGATGCTAGATGCATCATAAAATGGCTGAAAAACAAATGAAAGCGCATTTTTTTTCATGAGGTATTTGGTCATTAGTTTTTATTAGGGTTGCATCTGTTTTAGTTTTCAAACCTTTATGGTTCTTATGAAAACGGATTGTTTTTGACAAAACGGCACCACAGACCAAAGCAGGCAATGGGCCTATGAAATCAATCAAATCAATTCTACTGCAAATTCTTCTGGTGGCCAGTGGAGGTCAGCAATTACTTGATGCTTGTTTCAATGCAATTCTGTATTAAATAATCCCTGCGTTCCAAATAGCATGCTCTTTTTTTTTTACTATTCTATATCTACATACTACAGCTGACCATAAAGTACATAGTTTGCATGCAGTAGGCATACAATTGGGACATCGTTTTAGCTATGTATTTCAAAATCGCTCCTTGAACTTGCCTCTTACTGCTTATATAGTATATCCATCACTTTGCTGGTTGTTTTCACACGAAGGCTCGGTTGATATGGTGTTACTTCTGCTCCGCAATGGATTGTGGGTCAGAATCACTCCCAAATGTAGTAGGCCATACTGGTATTTTTACGCATTTTGTATCTGACCACATGTACTACATTGGGACATCCTAAATATTTTCCTACCATACTAAATAGATGAGAAGTATGGGCATTGGAACCCAACCAAAATACATTTTCTGAGTTCTGGAGCATACTTTAGTGTTGACTTAGTAAGCAGATGGCCTATCTATTATGCTGATACACAGAACAACAGCAGCGAGGCTGTGACCCTGACAGGAAGCTACAGTGTAGCTATTAGAGTCATAGATGAGTGTAACACAGCTTTCTGCTATGCGTACCTGTAGGATATGCAGTCCCTTCAGTGTGAGGACAGCCAGCTCTCTCAGGCCGTCGCTGGTCAGGTCTAGGTAGATGACGGACAGCAGAGGACTCTTGAAGCTCCGCCTCCAATGCAGCTCAAACTCTCCGTCTCGTTCACTCGCTGCCGGCTGGAACTTGTAACAAAGAAGCTCCTGCATGACACAAAGGCACGTAACACCGTCACCGTCAAGACGCATCAACATTACGCCGGCCATTCTTATTACACAAGGGGTCAAAGTGGTCCCAACAAATCCAGCTGTTTTTTAAAAGTTACATCAAAAAGAAAAGATGGATGTCTCCAGTGGGATCCCATGGGCTTGGCTGAGAAGTATTCCGAGACAAACTAACGCTTACTGCATGTACACAGTATTGGCAGCTTTATTGTGAAAAGAGTCCACCGTTAAAGAGGAGCTCTGACCTGCCCGTACGTTCCCAACAGCACCTCCTTCTGCCCGTCAAAATCCAGGTCAATGACCAGAGCACACAGCACCGCGTCACACTGGTCGCTCTCAGACAGGCACACCAGGCGAGACAAGCCTTGCTCCTGGACGTCCCTGAGAAGACACAGACACAGACACGCGCACGCATACACACACACACACACACACACACACACACGATAAGTCTGAAACCAAGTGATTACTACACTAAAGACTTTAAAAAAAACTTTGCTTATTCTGACCTGTAGATGACTGCCATCTCTATAGCACTGGTAACCAGGAGGTTGTAGCCTTACATGTAAAAGAAAAGACAGACAGTCAGTCAAACTATCCTTGATCTTTACCAAACACCAACATGCATAGTAAAGGCCGGACATGGGTTAAACTGCATATTCCTAAAGAGCAAAAATTAGGAAGATACAATCTGAAGATGTAACAGAACGGTAATGTACTTTTCTCTCCGCCGAGCTTGGTTTGGTAGTTCAGAGGAAACAGCAGCACTGTAGAGATTGGACTGTCAAACTGGAACCTCCAGCTCTGCAAAACCTCTGAGGAAAAACACAAATTATCATCCAGAAACACATTGGAATACTCCTTGTAGTTTGGTCTGGCTTTGCGAGACTAGAATACTCCTAACAGTATATTCATGATGACTCCATCTTGTAGTCATTATAGAAAAAGTATACAAATATACACTATTTCTAATGTGATCATGTCCGCCAGGCAGGAATTTAGGAGCAGCTTTCATACTCAAATTGACAAAATAAGAGTATGTCCTCTCACAGCTGGAACTCCATTCTATCTATCTATGCGTTTACATTACAGCATTGTGTGTGTTTGTCTCCCTCACCTGGTCCTGTCTGGTTGACCAGAGACAGTCCCACACAGCCGTTCTGACAGCCAAACGCTGAGAGCCTCTGGCCTCCAGCTATACTCAACACATCCAGCCATAGAACACTGTATGGAGACAGGGGGAAACACACAGCATTCAACACAGAGGGTTATCATCATTCATACAGTCAGCTCTGCAAATGTGTTGACAGACAGTAAGACATTTCATACCGATAGATCAGATCTATACGCAACATTGACGCTTGTCAATTTCCCACTTCCACAGTCCTTATTCCCAAGTTTTGTATCATTGCTTTACTATGTTAACACTGTTGACTCAATTCTATTTTCTGTGTATGTTGGATTTTATATTTCTGATGTCATATTTTAGGACTTTTAGTTTTCTATGTAATCACATTGTTGTGGTCGGCAGGTAGTTTCACTATTTTTCTTATGCCATCTCTATTAAACTATGCCTTAGTTACGTATATAAGATATGGATATATTAACGTGTACCTTCTCGTATAAAGAGTGTACACCCTGGCTGAGCATGAGCAACAGAATTATCTTGAGTGCATATTTGAGAATTTACTAAACTGGATTGAGCAGGGCAATCATGTAACTGAATTAAAGTATGACTTACAAGTTGCTGATGGTCTCAAATGCCCAATAACTCACCACACACACAAGCCAACATTGACAGAGAGAGAGAGAGAGAGAGCCAAAGGGACTAACTTGCTGGGCAGCTCGTGTAGTTCAGGGAAGAGTCTCTCCACCGGCTGCTCTTCAAACTGGTGCAGGGAGGCGTTCTGAGGGAAACAAGATGTCAGACAGAAGGATGCACTCATGCTGATGTTCCATGATCCATCATTAAAATGAAAGTCTCCCAAAGACATGCAAAAGTAATTACGGCCATTACAGAGAAAAAAAGAAGCTTTCCTGTAGCTTTGAACCCTTTCAATCCACCAGTGTGCTATTTGACACAACAATTAATCTGGTTGTTGTCAACTGCTGCTCCCAAGGTCAAGGACCAACTTTGAAACTCAACTTTTAATGCAATGTGGACTTTAAAGTGAACATCGACATTTCCATAGCAACTGCACAAACAGCATAGAATGAAGAAGATCAGTTGACGTGATGGATAGCTCCAATACAGCCTCTAAACAAGGGTATGACGGTTTTGATAAATGAATCTTTATGTGTTCTACTGTGTAACACACCAAGAAAGGACAATACCAGACTACTGGAAAGGATTAATACGATCAATCGATTTTAAAAAACCTAAAGAAAAAACAGAATGAAATAAATAATTAGAATAAAATGAGTAACACACATAATAACGTATGTTTACCGGTACATATACAGATAAAGAAGGCATCGATCTCTATTTTTGGTTCAGGTTTTGATCCTAATCTTATGGCACACACTGTGTTCTGACCTCTTTGTACAGGTGGATCCTCTGGTCGTGACCGCTGAGCAGAAACACTGTCTCTCTGCCTCCGTCGTCACACTGCACTCTGACACAGAGAGAGAGAAAAGGTTACCAGGGGATAGAGTTGCAGTGAGGTAAAAGTTAGTTATTTCTATAGAATTCAATATGAAGTTGACATAATACATTGTTAAGTAATTGTGATTGGAATATTGTTGGCCAGGTTATTGTGTTTTTTTTTGTTTATTTAAAAGGTGCATAGGTGCATTCTTCAGAGCAAACTTAGTAGAAATGGAATATAATATTCATGAATATGTTTTAATTAGTATATGATCACTTGAAAACATTTTTTTTTATATCTAACTAAGGAGCGGGCGGACTGCCATGTTGCACTGCCATGTATCTACAGTAGCATAGAACGGACAAACGGCCATATATGCGGAAATGCACCTGTTGTACCCAAAGAAGAAGTACTATATTCTAAATAACTAAATAAATCTTCACCTGATCACTTGATGTTGTGGAAAGACTTGAGGCAGTGGGGGATGATGCCATCGATAATAACAAGCTTATTGTCTTTGAAGGCCACATTTCCCCCGATTGGGAGGTGTTAACAAGGGAGCGTTGGCATCTAAAACTTTCACCACTAGATGACGCCAAAATATTTCTTCATTACACATTGTACCTTTAAATATATTATAATCAACAATAACAAATGGTAAATGGTAAATGGACTTGACTTATATAGCGCATTTCTAGCCGATTTTCTCAGCCCCAAAGCGCTTTACATATCTTACCACATTCACCCATTCATACACACACTCATACACCGATGGCAGTAGCTGCCATGCAAGGCGCTTTCTGAACCATCGGGAGCAATTTGGGGTTCAGTGTCTTGCCCAGGGACACTTCGACATGTGGCGGGTAGGCGGGGAATCGAACCTCCGACCCTGCACTCCAGAGGCAATCTTCCTACCCACTTCGCCACTGCCGCCCCACATGTTTAAGAAAAAAATACTTCTAGAAAGCTTGTTGAAGCGTTATTGGAGCACAATGTACTTCTTATTTATCCCATATAATTAGTTTCAAATCAGCTAGTCGCCTCATTATATTCAATTGTATATCAGATTTATCACTGACACTCCATCAAAGATCAACATGCTGTTTGAGGCCATGTTTAACAACCATAGTGGGACACTGATAAACATTTACTACATTTCTGGTACAACACATTGGGATGCAATGCGGAGTCTGTCCTCTAATGACGTCACTCTGCTGTGTTGTACTTGTCACTGTATTGTGATTTCAGTATTTTGTCCAATCTGGGATCCTGTAGGAATGGTGACTTCATCTCCCCCACACACAAACATTACAACTGATTGGTAGGGAGTCGCTTCTTGATCTGTAATCCTGAACACAACATTTCGCCTTGCAGCTTTGGCCTGCAGCGGTAGTTACCATGGAAACTGTGCTGGGTATGTACTGGAGCCATAGCTACTGCTGAATGCCTCTGCATCTAGTGTGTAGTAGTGTGTAGTAGTGTCTGTGGCTGTGTGGAGGGGACTAGTGTGTAGCAGTGTCTGTGGCTGTGTAGAGGGGACTAGTGTGTAGCAGTGTCTGTGGCTGTGTGGAGGGGACTAGTGTGTAGTAGTGTCTGTGTTTGTGTAGAGGGGACTAGTGTGTAGTAGTGTCTGTGTTTGTGTGGAGGGGACTAGTGTGTAGCAGTGTCTGTGGCTGTGATGAGGTGAACTTACTCTGTGTGGTAGAGCTGGAAGGGTGTGAACTGCAGCTCCAGATTCAGGCAACTCTCTGTTCAGACACACACATTTACATGACATGCCGTTTTATGAATGTTCCTATTCATGTTGAAATATGTATGAACTGCAGGCTTAAAGTTTATTTTGTGTGAGAAAATACTTAGTAAGTGACACGTGTCAAGTCAAGTTCTGCAATATGTGCCGAACATACAGAGGAATTGACAATATGTTTCTCTGACCCATGGTCCAAAAAGTAGAAGGATAAAAACAAAAGATAGGTAATATACAGTATATACATTCTATATAGTGCACAGAGTAAGGCACAAATAAATGATAAAGAAACCTAAATAAAAGGAAAATGTGCATTATCAAAGACATCATGGTATGTATATGTACAATATGTGCAATATACAGGAGGACTAAAGAAATGTAAAATAGGAGGAGGAGCGAGTGCCGCAAACATCAGGACACTGCTTCACTCACGTGCAATAGACTCCAGGTTGAACTCCGAGCCGGGCTCATAGTCACAGTAGATATTCAGGAACGGTGTGGCTTTGTCCCCAGAGTCCTGCAGGAGTTAAACCACCATTAACAAACGCTTCTTGAGCTGTAAGGAGTATTTACAAGCCTTAAAAGTAAATGATACACACATACCTTTACAAACGTGATGCCCACCACCAGGCCTCTTTTGGGTGGAGACTTGGTGAAGGCATCAATTGATACGATCTCTGCATCAACTAGATGAAGAGAAGACAGGATCAAGTGTCAGTCGTTACGCAGACTGCATTACCAAAAGCAATTTCCCTATTGTTATTATGCTATTATATGTTATTTTATCATGTTACTATAGCTGTATTGATTTTCAAAATAATGTTAACTTTGGTTGTAAGGCCTACATTTGTACACTCAATATCCTCAAGTGACCCAATCCCAATGACACTCTAAATTAGTATTCCCTATTGTATTCAAATTTTAGTTGGTTTAGTTAAGTTGTACATCTGTCACACATGTACTTTAGGTAGTACTTGACATGTACTTGTTTACATTGTACCACTACACACTTGTTGTAAATATAGTGTATGTGGATATAGATAAATGTTTCCTCCCCTGCACACGGTCTGAACAAACATGAATATAATATGTGTTGGACACGATACATCATACAGTGATGATATATCATACCAGAGCAAGGAAAGATACAACCCATTGAATTATACTGGTTACAAAACAATACCAAATAAAAAACCTCCAATATACGTAGTGTGTCTTTCTTTATTACTCCACAGTCAGTGTAAAGAGGATATATCCCCCATGCTCTTCACGTCTTCATTGTTGGTTATATTTTGCAGTAGCTTGCTGGTAGTTGAATTACATATCTGCACAGTGATGCAGGTATTACTTTATAACCATGTGATGTGTAGTTACCTTAGTGAACATGAAACTACAAAAATGTTGGACTATAAAAGGAAGGGAATTCATTTTATAATGTGACCATTGCTTCTCTAATTGAACCCCCATTGACCAGCCCCTGATAATAGAAAATCCAGATTTGTTTAGATTAATGTGACATTTCTAGCGAATTTCCCTTGTGAAAAATCTAGATGGGATGGGACTGTTTTATTACAGGCAGGTTTAGATCAAAGGCCTATTCCCCTTCCAGGAAGCTGGATTAACAGTATAATTAAATATTTTAATTTGTTAACAAATGTTATTTTTTTGGTTGAATTGTGAAGAACAAATTGGCATTTTATTAGTTTCCGTGATAAACTCAGTGGCATGTTTGGCTGGCAAGTGACTTTCTTGTATTAGCCTATATCTTTTCTCATAATTTCATATCACACATGATCATTCTCAATTTGCTGCTTTTAGAAAGGAGTTTGAACTACTTTTTCTAAGTAGCTTTAGTTGACCAAACTATATATTTGTCCCTAGCTTTGTTGTAGTAATTCTTCCACTGTGAAGTAATTTGAAGATAGCAAAGCTAAAGTAGCTTCCCCAACTGTCTACTCTCAGGGAGTACCTGGTATGTAGGTGAACTGCACCTCCTTGGCCACAGGTCGGATTTTGTGCTGCAGCTCTTGGTATCTGAAACACACCACCTTCCCTTTGAGCGTGGCCGCAAGCAGCTCGTGCTCCCCGGCTTGACACAGCCCGTAAATGTTGCTCTGCGACGGGAAGCGGCTGAAGCTGTCCTCCGCGAACGAGTCGGTCCCTGGTAGCATCCTGTAGGACAGTGAACGAACTAGCATAAATGCTAATGTCCAAAGTGAACGCTGTACATGGCTGCTGTGTTCCCCGACTCCTTTCACGAGAGTCAAGTAGCTCCAATTAAAAAAGCAAAAAAAAAAGTTTCAAATCATTCACTTCAATACAACTAACACCCACTACCAAGCGGCTGTTTTAGATAGGAAGTTGTAGTTTAATTTTATTATTTAAAGTGTCCGTTACTTCTCACGCTGGTATTAAAAAGCTCGAGCAATCTATCATGAAGCAAAACATCCGGGTTTGGGAGGTGCTGAGTTCATGTCTGTTGGATAATTGGGTATTGGGCTGTAATCGAACCAGTCAAGAGGAAAATACGGCCTTTCCCCAAAAAACTTTAAACTGTTGGTTTGATTTAAGTAATGCACACACTATTTCTATTACCATAAGTGGTATAACTTATTTTTTTCTGTTGTTTGTTGTTCTTTTTTGCATGGCTAGGCTTCTCATAAATTTGTCGCGAAAGTAGCTTCGTGCGTATTGCTTCTTAAGTAAAAAGTCATCACCCCTATAACAGAGTGCACCATTTTATTGTATATTTTTATTATCATTATTCTGCAATCATTTAGAAAAAGCTACGTATCAATTAATGGACTTGACAGTAAAGCACTCACCGACCTGAGGCTCTGAATCTGAATGCAGCCCTTCTGCTTCGTGTTGTAAATTGATAAGAGATTTGACTCATCACATGTGTAATACTGCCCCCTAACGGTACTGTCTATTACATCCCCAAACAAAGGCCTTGATCTTGTCTTTTTCTGCCATCAGAAGGCTTATCTTGTATGTATCCGTATGTATCTCTGCTCTTTCCTGTATTATTAACCAATCGATGTATGATCCACTCTGGCTTTATCCAAATAAAGAATTTTGGGTCTACTGTGATTTTATAAAAATACAAAGACTTATCCGATACTACAGGAGCAAACCCTTTGTTACACAAGAGTCTAGCATGGTAGTTCAAAACATGCTACGAAGCTGCATACATTTAAATGATTGTACATGTTTAAATGCAAGCAAACACATCATTGTATGTGTTGGATTAATTATAATTTAAATACATAAAAGAATATGGTTAGGAAGAAATGTTTTCATTAGAGCTTCCTATTAAGCTCAACCTTTATTCTACATCTACAACCCAGTCAGAAGTGTCACATAATGTTTGTCCAGCAGATGTCAGTGTAAAGTCACTGAATCAGTCAATGAAGTGACTGGAGGCAAGTTATATTCTGGAGAAGATGTAGAGCGGCTCACATTCGTAATGATGACAGACAATTTACATGTTCAGTCCCATTGAAATGAAACCTAACTTAATAATTGCGTGTGGTGTCTATAAGAAAGATACAATCCCAGTTTTGTCAGGAAAGCAGGTGACCGCTCTATGGCCCAAAAAATCACCAGCATGTGTCTCTGTGAAGGATATATATTGAGAGAGGGAGAAAACATACTGATTTGATTGATTAGAAATCAAAATATTTTTTTATTTCATCAGTGTGATTGTTTTCCTGTTTTAAACATCACCAATGCAACACAAACCAACTTTAATACTTCTGACAATGGCACTTAATGTAGGCTTCAGAACATTAGTATAGGCCTACTCTGTGTATTTCCCTTCAGCACCAGTCAGAGGACATAGGAGCCATTTTGCCTTTACAGGTGATGTGACTTCAGTCTTTTAAATAATCATATAGGCCTACTATTGCAGCTCTGTACTGTCTGCTCACATTCCCTCTGAGGCCATTAGAAACCAACTTATACACTGAAAACATCCGATACCGATAATTCATGTCATAGGCCTACTTATCACAGATGGTTTCCCCATAGTGGTCACTTATAGTAATAGTATAATAACTTTGTTTCGGATTTGGAGTTGTTTAGTTGAAAACAGGTATGGGACATCCAGCGGTTCACGTCTTTGAGGCAGTCTAACACAGCAGCCAGGCTTCTCGGATCGTTGGGTACATCTGTGTATCGTCAGCGTGAAAATAAACAGTATGCCGCTGGATAATGCAGCTGATTGGAAGTTTATAAATAAGAGATACAAATGGACCTAAAATGGAACCCTGCGGTACACCATAGGCTATACCTGCATGTACCGCAGGTCTATTAAACTCAGCCTAATCTCTAAGAACATTTGCAAGGAAGGAAATAAACTCAAATAAGCCTGATCTTCATAATTTTTCTCCCTGGACCAACCACAGCCATGTTGCAATGTCAACACTGTAGGATTTACATCATAGCCCATTCATCAGTTCAGTGGCCATGGTTCTTGTCATGTGACCATCCCTAAATGTTTGGTGTGTGTGTGTTTGTTTGGGTGTGTGTGTGTGTGTTTGGGCGTGTGTTTGGGCGTGTGTGTGAGTGTGGGTGCGCGCGTGTGTGTGTGTGTGTCCGGTGTGTGTTGCTGGGGTGAGGCAGACGGAGGCCAGGTCCTGAGAGCTGCTGCTCCATATTGTGACAGTTCAGAGGTGGCAGTGTGCTTCACCCCCACTTCTCCTAATACCACCTGCTAATCCATCTGCAGGATTACTGTCCACTGTAATCACTCATCCTCCACACTGACACACAAGTCACCTCAGTCCTGAGTCAGTACACACACACACACACACGCATGCACACACACAAAGACACTCTCACACACACACACACACACACACAGGCACACACGCGTGCACACACAACACACGTACATTGCATACGTTTGTATTGGCTTTAGTTTTAAATTGAATGTTATTCATGTGAATCAGGGTTAGTATCATTGTGCCGTTTTTATACGTAGGTATGATTGATCATTTTATTGAGATATTCCATTTACTGATATAATTATAATGACTTTGTTTATTTAGCACCTATACACGCAGAAATGTAATGTCCAAAGAGCTGCCCAAACCTGGATAAAATCAACATAACTGAGAGCAGAAAAACAAAAAAATTTGCTTAGAAGCTACTCTGCCCTACCGAGGCAAAATGCACTAATGCATTATTCTTATGTTTTAATAGGTTGATTATTGCCATAACAATGCAGATAGTGTACAAGTGATAGAGAGACAAATATAGTGCACTTTGTCTTTACATAATATTCAATGTATGCTTAGAGAAACAGCAGTATCCACCCACAACATGTGTTCTCTCTATGATTAAGTTTAATTAGTTTGTTTAAGATATTACCTTTAACTTTATATTAACATAATTATTATCTTGAATCACATTTTTGGCTATGCTTCTTTTTGTCAAATGACTGATAATACTAAGTGCATTGGTTAACACAAAATATTTTTTATTTTTATTGTTTTCATTTACACATTGCTATGGCATTATATTTATTAAAACACCTTCACAATGTCAGATACTCACTGGTTACATTTCAGACTAAGGTCTAAAGAAAGACATAAAGAAACCTGGTGATTCGCTTGTGACTTCTTGTACTTGTTTGGGGACATTTGTCCTGTTACCTAATATTTAAAGTAGTTTAAACATGCTCTACTTCGACAGGATTGGAATTTGGTTGTTTCTAGATCCAGAAAGCAGCCTAAGCAGCTTCATTGTGGGAAACATTAGGGACGTGTAAAAGAAAGGAAGTTGAAGATCTGCTGCTGTTAGGTCAGGTAAACAAGTAGAAGGTTGTGATCTGTCTACAAAATCTCAGTAGCTTGCAGTGTCAGAGCAGTGGTTATGCGAGCTATTTCTTTTGCAATAGTAAAAGTCCTGTCTCATTCTGAATGAGCTGGTGTTTTCATGTAGTCTTTTGAGAGAACTGCAGTAATTTAAGGCGAGACACTGCATGTGTATAAGATTTTCTTTTTTAAACGCCTGGCAACAAAAGTGAGTACACCCATAAGTGAAAATGTCCAAATTGGGCCCAAAGTGCCAATATTTTGTGTGGCCACCATTATATTCCAGCACTGCTCTAACTCTCTTGGGCATAGAGTTCACCAGAGCTTCACAGGCTGCCACTGGAATCCTCTTCCACTCATTCATGACGACATCACAGAGCTGTTGGATATTAGAGAACTTGCGCTCCTCCAACTTCCGGTTGAGGATGCCCCACAGATGCTCAATAGGGTTTAGGTCTGGAGACATGCTTGGCCAGTCCTTAACCTTAACCCTTAGCTTCTTTAGAAAGGCAGTGGTCGTTTGGAGGCGTGTTTGGGGTCGTTATCATGTTGCAATACTGCCGTGTGGCCCAGTTTACGAAGGTAGGGGATCATGCTCTGCTTCAGTATGGCACTGTACATGTTGGCATTCAGTGAACTGTAGTTCCCCAGTGCTGGCAGCACTCATGCAGCCCCAGACCATGACACTCCCACCACCATGCTTGACTTCAGACAAGACACACTTGTCTTTGTACTCCTCACCTGGTTGCCGCCCCACAACCTTGACACCATCTGAACCAAATAAGTCTATCTTGGTCTCATCAGACCAAAGGACATGGTTGCAGTAATCCTTGTCCGTAGTCTGCTTGTCTTCAGCAAACTGTTTGTGGGCTTTCCTGTGCATCATCTTTAGAAGAGGTTTCCTTCTGGGACGACAGCCATGCATACCAATTTGATGCAGTGTGTGCCGTATGGTCTGAGCACTGACAGGCTGACCCCCACCCCTTCAAGCCCTGCAGAAATGCTGGTAGTATTCATAGGTGTATTTTCCAAAGCCAACCTCTGGGTATGACGCTGAGCACGTGCACTCAACCCTCGTAAACTGGGCCGCAGGGCTGTATTGCATCTTGATAACGACCCCAAACACACCTCCAAACGACCACTGCCTTGCTAAAGAAGCTGAGGGTAAAGGTGATGGACTGGCCAAGCATGTCTCCAGACCTAAACCCTATTGAGCATCTTTGGGGCATCCTCAAATGGGAATAGAAAATCTAGTAGAGGAAGATCTTTAATGCTTTTTGGTTGAACAAAGTTTTTACAAATACATGTGATTTTGTATGGAGGGTTTGCAATGAAAGTTATGATTTGTACATGAGAGCCTGAAGCTGTTTAATGGTTCAACCAGACTGACGACTGACAGGGTAGAACTCCTCTGTAAACTGGCATGTTGCTAGCTATGGTGGGCCCCTTCGTTTACATACCAGTTTACAAAGCCTAGGCTGTGTATGTAGGGGATGGTGAGGAGATATTCACTGGTTTTGACAACAAGCGTTCCCCATAACTGCCGACTCCAACTTTAAGGTTATATCATTCTTTCAGGTTGACACATACTGTTACGTAATACAGCTGATATGAAGATACTCGAAAATGAAATATCCCTTCAATAACACAGTATATAAAGTTACAGCAAACAGTGACCCATCAATGTCCATATGAGTCCTACAGTTTCCTCTAAAGGTGTTCACCTGCAGCTTCCACCCGCTCCACGGGTCAGATTCATTGAATGTACTGTACTAGGTAAATCAGCAGGTCAGACTGGACTTAGTGGTGACGCAGCATTGATGGAACACACACACACACACACACACAAACACACACACACTGAATAGGTCATGGGTCTACTTCAGAAGGGCATGTAAGTGACATTGAAACCAACATAAGTGGTTGTGGAATATAGTGCTTGTTGGGTTGGTGGAATACACCTTGTCCTGTGTGTGTGTGTGTAGCTCCAACTGGAATCAGTCTTAACTGGACTGGATCGGAGGGCATGGTGGGGTGGGAGCTGCTCGTGGCACCTGGTTTGTACAGAGGAGATTACAGGTTGTTTTTTAGTGTGTGTGTGTGTGTGTGTGTGTGTGTGTGTGTCTGTGTGTGTCTATGTGTGTGTGTGTGTGTGTGTGTGTGTGTGTGTGTGTGCCGGGTAGAGTGAGTGATTGGGGCTGACAGCAGCCTCTGTATTGCTGGCTGGCCTGCAGATTTAGCCGACCAGTTTTAGACACTCTAATCTGGATTAACTGCAGCAGTGTGTCAATGGGAGCCTTCCCCCACCCTCTGCCCCTTCACCTGCTTCCCCTCCATCCGTCCACCTGACTCACATCCACCTGTTCTCTCTCTTCTTCCATCCCTGGGAGTTTTTTAAAGGTTCCTGTCAGCTATGTTGAACATATACACCGTTCAGTTTTAAAATAAAAGCACTTGACTGCATGGTTCTGAGTGTGTCTGTGTGTCCAGTTTGGCAGGGATTACAACAGCTCAGTCCTCTTCCCTATTTGCTGTTGCAGCTGCAGGACAAGCTGTTTCACTGCTGGGGGAACATTGCATCGCCATCATCCACGTCATCTATGCAGTGTTTATGCAATGTCCTTTTTTATTAAAAAAATATGTCATGAAAAAAGATCACACTTATAGCAGGACTTTTAAAAATCCCACCTCAGAATCCACATTTTGGTCAGCAAATGCAATGCCCCATTTTACGGTAAAAAGCAATATTTCATTATGACAGATTGCCCTAATGACAGCGAAAAATGTATTTGTAGAAACTTCTTGATAATAAAAGACAAAAGTGATTGACAAAGTAATTTGAATGATTTAAAATAACATACAGTCAAGTTCAAATTGTGATACAAAGTTCGTCATAGGCTTTCAAAACACATATGAACCTGTAATGTGCATCCCACGGCAAGCAGCAATTCTGGGGAACGCTAGTCATCAAAATCACTTTTTGTCAAAATCAGTTAATATCACCAAAACCACCTGTCCATACTGTGTGTGCGTTGAAATACAGTCCAGTGTGAATACATAGGCTCTGTAAACGGGCATGTTGCTAGCTACAGTGGGACCCTTTTGTTTACATACCAGTTTACAGAGACTAGGCTATGTAATAACACTGCATTGTTTTTCAGCGCACACACAGCTATTCACTGAATTTAACAAAAGGTGGTTTTGACAACAAGCGTTCTCCAGAATTGCTGACCCTACCCCAACTCTACTCCAACAGTATTCCATTACAACATATCTTTTAATAATAACAATGAAACAGTTATTTGTAGATCATTCTTGACAATAAAGGCGAAAAAGTGATGAAAAAATCATTTGAATGATCAAAATATTATATGGTGATAAAAGGTTTGTCAAAGGCTTTCAGAAAACATATTTACCTATAAGGTGCAACACATTGCATGCATATACACAGAGCTCCTTCTTAAGTCACAACACATATACACACATACAGTATGCAACCCATACTCATTACTAGTGAACATTCCCTCAGCACTAGTCTACAAACACAAAGAGGGCCTTTAGGTATCCCATGCATCCATTTCTATGTCAAACCGACGTGTCTCTGTAAGTTTCCATTGGGGAGGGCCACAGCTGTCTCCGTGCTAGGATCCTCTGTCCACCTTCCATTCCTCCTCTTGCTATACGTTCTCTGTCTTCTTGTCTTGTCTTGTCTTTCTTTTTTTCCCAGTTTACACAGCGTCTTCCCTCGGTCCGTGCAGTCATAGTTCCCTCCAGCTCCACCACTGACCGGATCGCTCTGTCTTTCCTCCCTTTATCTGGAGATAAGAGACTTACTTTTCAGATAAAGCATATTATGATAAATCAAATGAGCTTTGTCGGTTTTGTGCATCTGGGTGTTAGTGTGTGTGCGTTTGTGTGTGTGTGTGTGTGTGTGTGTGTGTGTGTGTGTGTGTGTGTGTGTGTGTGTGTGTGTGTGCAGCTGTTTTGGATATAAATGTAATCTGTCAATTGTGTGTTAGTGTATGAGCTGAAGCAAATGTGCAGTAGGTTGATTGATTAACAGGAGGAAATGAACAAAGGCTTTTAGCTTTTCATATTTTTAATATTCAACATTATCATTCCCGATAGGGGAAGGTGGGGTGATTTGTGCAACTTTTTACTCAAAGTGATTTTAAAGTGAGGCCTTGACAGTTATGTCTCCAACTCAAATATGTACATATATTTCAGGATGTTGTGCATCCCTGGCAATAAAAACTTTGGATCTGGAATAAACTGTTTAAGAAATATAGCTTTCGGAAAAAAAGTTGTCTTGTCGCACAAATCACCCCACGTAGTGGGGTGATTTGTGCGTCATTGTGTCACAATGACAAAGTCACCATCATCATCTTTCTGGCCATCTGAACTCTCATCAGTGGTGTCGTTAAGTGGAATTGAGATGTCACTCTCTTCTGAGCTACTGTAGACAATCACTTTCTTTTGCTGACCAGCGTATACAGCCATGCCACTGGCACGACTCTCAGAAATGTACTTTGCACCAGTTGCTCCGTGCTTGTGGAACCAACTGCCACCTGACAAATGTGATTCCCCCTACATTTCTGCCTTTAAATCAAGGCTCAAAACCCATATGTACACCCTGGTGTTTCCTCCCCATTAACCTCTGCATTACTTACTTACCTCTGCACTACTATCTGTGTTTATGTGGATATATGGGCTTTACGTCTTTTATTTTGGTTATTGTTATTTTACCTTCATTGTTTACGTACTGAATGCACTATGTACAGCACTTTGGACAGTGCAAACTGTCATAAATGTGCTTTTATAAATACATTTTACTTACTTACTTACTTATAACTCACCCAGGCCCTTGCGCACAAATCACCCCATCCCCAGAATTTTGGATAATAGGCATGATGCAGCAATTTAGGGTTGACATTGTGCTAACTATATAGACTCAAAGTGTAGCATACCAAAGCACTAAAACATGTGTCAAATGTTTTCAAACGTGTCTATAATTGTTCAGACACAATAATCAAAAAACCTTGATCATGGAAATTTTACTTTGAAAGGCAAAACACCGTTTTTTGAGCTTAAATGTGCTTATATCTTATTCCTTGTGTCTCCCTTCTTTACAGGATGAGTCAAATGGATGGCTCTTCTTAAATATGTGGTCACATTTCCAATTTCTTCCACGGTTTTCTAGAAACAAGGGGTTTTGCAACTTCCAAAATGCACAAATCACCCCACCTTCCCCTATATCATTTCTTGATGTTCTTTTAATCAACAGTATATTAAAAAGTATTTCATTATAACTTTATTTCACACATTTTGCAGGTCTTGCCAGACTACGTTGTGTTTTTTTTAATATTCTGTTGTGTAGGGGTTGATTAAATGAAAAGAAAAATATTTTGACTTTTATGATATGAGCACCTTATCAACGGCTTTAAATAATATATAATGTGAATACAACATTTATTGAAACTGGAGAGGTAGACTTAAAAAGCTCTTGAAGGTTTCAGTCCAGAGAGTGTCTCTCTTTCCAAAGCCCACTATAGTTGAATATTGAATTTGTTTTAGGAGCATCCATGCCGGTTACAAAAAGAAAGGAAAACAAAACAAAAATTAAGTTGTAATTCTTGAAAGATACCAGTTTTGTTATTATTATTATTATTATTAGGGGGCCAAGCCCGAGCAGGAGCTGGGACCGCGTTTTGCACAGCAACGCGGTTCCCAAGCCCTGCGGGGCAGGGAACCCTATTGTTTTTGTAAGGATTTTTTTTATTATTATTATTTGTACCTCCCTAAAACTGCGTGCACAGCCCAAACCGTAAAGGGTGCAGACATGCCAATTGCATGACTAGATCCAGGTCCGCCCGGACTACGCATACGACAAAAATTCAGACATGCCGGCCACTAGGTGGCGCTACAACAAAGGAAAACGCGTTTGGGGTCATAACTCCCAAACCGAACGTCCCACAGTCAAAAACTTTATATCCACATATTCACTGGAGTCAGTTGCATCATTTGGCATAGGCCACGCCCATTTGCGATATTATAGATTTTTCGCAAAATCGTGAAAACTGAAAAACATATTTTTCGCTACTCCTCCCACAATTTTTGGACAATTGACACCAGACTTTGCACAGAACATCTACCGACCCACACGGAAAGAAATTATCACACAGAATTTTGATCCGACCATCGATAACGAAACGGTAGCGCTTTGAATATTTGTTGATTAGCTACGTTTTACGAAAAAATTAATAAATCCAAAATCATAAGTCGGATCAAGTCCAAATTTTAAACATATGTTGGAGCTACCCTTAATTGCGTTCAATAAAAAATTTGGAGAATTTCGCCACAAGGGGGCGCCATAAATTAGGAAATTTTATATCTCCTAATTGGCCAGAGGAATTTTCTTAAAACTCACGGGAAACCATCAAGGGGCATACACGAGTCTATAGAAAAAATATGGCCAAGAAATATTAATGTTTAAGGGACTTTTTAATAAAATTAGATTTTTTTTTTTCCGTCAAAGAAAAAAGGCGGGAATGTTAGCATGTCCATTGACATTACATTGTGCAATTAGCTCCGGCGGCCATTTTGTCAAGGCTGACAATCTGCTTTTGCTCATAACTCGCCAACCAAACATCGCACATTAAAAAACTTGACATCCGCTTGTTCTGTGAATTGAGCTGCATCGTTCCACCTTGGCAGTTTCGCGAAATTCATCCATAAACAGCGATACCTATAAAACTCCCGCACCGAACATCCCACGGTCAAAAACTTTACATCCACAGACTCTGCGAAGTGAACGGCCGGCGCGGCGGTTGACGACGAGTTGCGTCGGAGGCTTGGCCCCCGGTAAAAACTGCTTGCAGTTCTAGTTAGGGGGCCAAGCCCGAGCAGGAGCTGGGACCGCGTTTTGCACAGCAACGCGGTTCCCAAGCCCTGCGGGGCAGGGAACCCTATTGTTTTTGTGGCGATTATTATTATTATTAGGGGGCCAAGCCCGAGCAGGAGCTGGGACCGCGTTTTGCACAGCAACGCGGTTCCCAAGCCCTGCGGGGCAGGGAACCCTATTGTTTTTGTGGCGATTATTATTATTATTATTATTTTAATTTTTCTCCGAGTAAAACTGGTGCTGCAGCCCAAACTGTAAAGGGTTGGGACATGCCACTTGCATGACTAGTTCAGACCCCCGGCCTCCCGGCCTACACAAAAATTCAGACATGCCGGCCACTAGGTGGCGCTACAACGAAGGAAAACGCGTTTGGGGTCATAACTCCCACACCGAACGTCCCACAGTCAAAAACTTTATATCCACAGATGCACTGGAGTTAGCTGCATCATTTGGCATAGGCCACGCCCATTTGCGATATTATAGATTTTTCGCAGAATCGCGAAAACTGAAAAACTTATTTTTCGCTACACCTCCCACAATTTTTGGACAATTGACACCAGACTTTGCACAGAACATCTACCGACCCACACGGAAAGAAATCATTCGAAAGAATTGTGATCCGACCATGGATAACGAAACGGTAGCGTTTTAAATATTTGTTGATTAGCTATGTTTTACGAAAAAATTCATAAATCCAAAATCATAAGTCGGATCAAGTCCAAATTTTAGATATATGTTGGGGCTACCCTTAATTGCGTTCAATAAAAAATTTGGAGAATTTTGCCATAAGGGGGCGCCATAAATTAGGAAATTTTATATCTCCTAATTGGCCAGAGGAAATTTCTTAAAACTCACGGGAAACCATCAAGGGGCATACACGAGTCTATATAAAAAATATGGCCAAGAAATATTAATGTGTAAGGGACTTTTTAATAAAATTAGATTTTTTTTTTTCCGTCAAAGAAAAAAGGCGGGAATGTTAGCATGTCCATTGACATTACATTGTGCAATTAGCTCCGGCAGCCATTTTGTCAAGGCTGACAATTTACTTTTGCTCATAACTCGCCAACCAAACATCGCACATTAAAAAACTTGACATCCACTTGTTCTGTGAATTGAGCTGCATCGTTCCACCGTGGCAGTTTCGCCAAATTCATCCATAAACAGCGATACCTATACAACTCCCACACCGAACATCCCACGGTCAAAAACTTTACATCCACGGATTCCGCGAAGTGAGCGGCCGGCGCGGCGGTTGACGACGAGTTGCGTCGGAGGCTTGGCCCCCGGTCAAAACTGCTTGCAGTTCTAGTTATTATTATTATTATTATTATTATTATTATTAGGGGGCCAAGCCCGAGCAGGAGCTGGGACCGCGTTTTGCACAGCAACGCGGTTCCCAAGCCCTGCGGGGCAGGGAACCCTATTGTTTTAGTGGCGATTTTTTTTAGGGGGCCAAGCCCGAGCAGGAGCTGGGACCGCGTTTTGCACAGCAACGCGGTTCCCAAGCCCTGCGGGGCAGGGAACCCTATTGTTTTTGTAAGGATTATTATTATTATTATTATTATTAGGGGGCCAAGCCCGAGCAGGAGCTGGGACCGCGTTTTGCACAGCAACGCGGTTCCCAAGCCCTGCGGGGCAGGGAACCCTATTGTTTTAGTAAGGATTATTATTTGTAGTCACCTAAAACTGTGTCCACAGGCCAAACCGTAAAGGGTGCAGACATGCCAATTGCATGACTAGATCCAGGTCCGGGCCGTGTACGCATACAAAACTATTCAGACATGCCGGCCACTAGGTGGCGCTACACCAAAGAAAACGCGTTTGGGGCCATAACTCCCACACCGAAACTCCCACAGTCAAAAACTTTATATCCACATATTCACTGGAGTCAGCTGCATCTTTTGGCATAGGCCACGCCCATTTGCGATATTATAGATTTTTCGCAAAATCGCGAAAACTGAAAAACATATTTTTCGCTACTCCTCCCACAATTTTTGGACAATTGACACCAAAGTTTGCACAGCACATCTACCGACCCACACGGAAAGAAATCATGCTAATGCATTTTGATCCGACCATGGATAGAGAAACGGTAGCGTTTTAAATATTTGTTGATTAGCTACGTTTTACGTAGAAATTCATAAATCCAAAATCATAAGTCGGATCAAGTTCAAATTTTAGACATATGTTGGGGCTACCCTTAATTACGTTCAAAAAAAAAATTGGAAATTTTCGCCATAAGGGGGCGCCATAAACTAGGGAATTTTATATCTCCTAATTGGCCAAAGGAATTTTCTTAAAACTCACGGGAAACCATCAACGGGCGTACCCGAGTCTATATGAAAAATATGGCCAAGAAATAGTAATGTTTACGGGACTTTTTAATAAAATTAGATTTTTTCTTTTCCGTCAAAGAAAAAAGGCGGGAATGTTAGCATGTCCATTGACATTACATTGTGCAATTAGCTCCGGCGGCCATTTTGTCAAGGCTGACAATCTGCTTTTGCTCATAACTCGCCAACCAAACATCGCACTTTAAAAAACTTGACATCCACTTGTTCTGTGAATTGAGCTGCATTGTTCTACCGTGGCACTTTCGCGAAATTCATCCGTAAACAGCGATACCTATACAACTCCCGCACCGAACATCCCACGGTCAAAAACTTTACATCCACGGATTCCGTGGAGTGAGCGGCCGGCGCGGCGGTTGACGACGAGTTGCGTCGGAGGCTTGGCCCCCGGTCAAAACTGCTTGCAGTTCTAGTTATTATTATTATTTGTCGCCGCTAGAACTGCGTGCACAGCCCAAACCGTAAAGGGTGCAGACATGCCAATTGCATGACTAGATCCAGGTCCGTGAAATCTCAGCATACAAAAAAATTCAGACATGCCGGCCACTAGGTGGCGCTACAACGAAGGAAAACGCGTTTGGGGTCATAACTCCCACACCGAATGTCCCACAGTCAAAAACTTTATATCCACAGATGCACTGGAGTCAGCTGCATCATTTGGCATAGGCCACGCCCATTTGCGATATTATAGATTTTTCGCAAAATCGCGAAAACTGCAAAACATATTTTTCGCTACTCCTCCCATAATTTTTGGACAATTGACACCAAAGTTTGCACAGAACATCTACCGACCCACACGGAAAAAAAAATTGCTAAAGCATTTTGATCCGACCATGGATAACGAAACGGTAGCGTTTTAAATATTTCTTGATTAGCTACGTTTTACGAAAAAATTCATAAATCCAAAATCATAAGTCGGATCAAGTCCAAATTTTAGACATATGTTGGGACTACCCTTAATTGCGTTCAATAAAAAAATTGGACATTTTCGCCATAAGGGGGCGCCATAAATTAGGAAATTTCATATCTCCTAATTGGCCAGAGGAAATTTCTGAAAACTGACGGGAAACCATCAAGGGGCATACACGAGTCTATATAAAAAATATGGCCAAGAAATATTAATGTGTAAGGGACTTTTTAATAAAATTAGATATTTTTTTTTTCCATCAAAGAAAAAAGGCGGGAATGTTAGCATGTCCATTGACATTACATTGTGCAATTAGCTCCGGCGGCCATTTTGTCAAGGCTGACAATCTGCTTTTGCTCATAACTCGCCAACCACACATCGCACATTAAAAAACTTGACATCCACTTGTTCTGTGAATTGAGCTGCATCGTTCCACCGTGGCACTTTCGCGAAATTCATCCGTAAACAGCGATACCTATACAACTCCCGCACCGAACATCCCACGGTCAAAAACTTTACATCCACGGATTCCGTGGAGTGAGCGGCCGGCGCGGCGGTTGACGACGAGTTGCGTCGGAGGCTTGGCCCCCGGTCAAAACTGCTTGCAGTTCTAGTTATTATTATTAGGGGGCCAAGCCCGAGCAGGAGCTGGGACCGCGTTTTGCACAGCAACGCGGTTCCCAAGCCCTGCGGGGCAGGGAACCCTATTGTTTTTGTAAGGATTGTTATTATTATTATTTGTACCTCCCTAAAACTGCGTGCACAGCCCAAACCGTAAAGGGTGCAGACATGCGAATTGCATGACTAGATCCAGGTCCGTCCGGACTACGCATACAACAAAATTCAGACATGCCGGCCACTAGGTGGCGCTACACCAAAGAAAACGCGTTTGGGGTCATAACTCCCACACCGAACGTCCCACCGTCAAAAACTTTATATCCACAGATGCACTGGAGTCAGCTGCATCATTTGGCATAGGCCACGCCCATTTGCGATATTATAGATTTTTTGCAAAATCGCGAAAACTGCAAAACTGACTTTTCGCTACTCTTCCTACAATTTTTGGACAATCGACACCAAACTTTGCACAGAACATCTACCGACCCACACGGAAAGAAATCTTGCTAAAGCATTTTGATCCGACCACGGATAGAGAAACAGTAGCGTTTTAAATATTTGTTGATTAGCTACGTTTTACGTAGAAATTCATAAATCCAAAATCATAAGTCGGATCAAGTCCAAATTTTAGACATATGTTGGGGCTACCCTTAATTGCGTTCAATAAAAAAATCGGAAATTTTCGCCATAAGGGGGCGCCATAAATTAGGAAATTTCATATCTCCTAATTGGCCAGAGGAAATTTCTTAAAACTCACGGGAAAGCATCAAGTGGCATACACGACTCTATATAAAAAATATGGCCAACAAATATTAATGTGTAAGGGACTTTTTAATAAAATTAGATATTTTTTTTTTCCGTCAAAGAAAAAAGGCGGGAATGTTAGCATGTCCATTGACATTACATTGTGCAATTAGCTCCGGTGGCCATTTTGTCAAGGCTGACAATCTACTTTTGCTCATAACTCGCCAACCACACATCGCACATTAAAAAACTTGACATCCACTTGTTCTGTGAATTGAGCTGCATCGTTCCACCGTGGCACTTTCGCGAAATTCATCCGTAAACAGCGATACCTATACAACTCCCGCACCGAACATCCCACGGTCAAAAACTTTACATCCGCAGATTCTGCAGAGTGAGCGGCCGGCGCGGCGGTTGACGACGAGTTGCGTCGGAGGCTTGGCCCCCGGTAAAAACTGCTTGCAGTTCTAGTTATTATTATTATTTGTCGCCGCTAGAACTGCGTGCACAGCCCAAACCGTAAAGGGTGCAGACATGCCAATTGCATGACTAGATCCAGGTCCGTGAAATCTCAGCATACAAAAAAATTCAGACATGCCGGCCACTAGGTGGCGCTACAACGAAGGAAAACGCGTTTGGGGTCATAACTCCCACACCGAATGTCCCACAGTCAAAAACTTTATATCCACAGATGCACTGGAGTCAGCTGCATCATTTGGCATAGGCCACGCCCATTTGCGATATTATAGATTTTTCGCAAAATCGCGAAAACTGCAAAACATATTTTTCGCTACTCCTCCCATAATTTTTGGACAATTGACACCAAAGTTTGCACAGAACATCTACCGACCCACACGGAAAAAAAAATTGCTAAAGCATTTTGATCCGACCATGGATAACGAAACGGTAGCGTTTTAAATATTTCTTGATTAGCTACGTTTTACGAAAAAATTCATAAATCCAAAATCATAAGTCGGATCAAGTCCAAATTTTAGACATATGTTGGGACTACCCTTAATTGCGTTAAATAAAAAAATTGGACATTTTCGCCATAAGGGGGCGCCATAAATTAGGAAATTTCATATCTCCTAATTGGCCAGAGGAAATTTCTGAAAACTGACGGGAAACCATCAAGGGGCATACACGAGTCTATATAAAAAATATGGCCAAGAAATATTAATGTGTAAGGGACTTTTTAATAAAATTAGATATTTTTTTTTTCCATCAAAGAAAAAAGGCGGGAATGTTAGCATGTCCATTGACATTACATTGTGCAATTAGCTCCGGCGGCCATTTTGTCAAGGCTGACAATCTGCTTTTGCTCATAACTCGCCAACCACACATCGCACATTAAAAAACTTGACATCCACTTGTTCTGTGAATTGAGCTGCATCGTTCCACCGTGGCACTTTCGCGAAATTCATCCGTAAACAGCGACACCTATACAACTCCCGCACCGAACATCCCACGGTCAAAAACTTTACATCCGCAGATTCTGCGGAGTGAGCGGCCGGCGCGGCGGTTGACGACGAGTTGCGTCGGAGGCTTGGCCCCCGGTAAAAACTGCTTGCAGTTCTAGTTATTATTCTTATTTGTCGCCGCTAGAACTGTGTCCACACCCCAAACCGTAAAGGGTGCAGACATGCCAATAGCATGACTAGATCCAGGTCCGTGAAATCTCAGCATACAAAAAAATTCAGACATGCCGGCCACTAGGTGGCGCTACAACGAAGGAAAACGCGTTTGGGGTCATAACTCCCACACCGAACGTCCCACAGTCAAAAACTTTATATCCACAGATGCACTGGAGTCAGCTGCATCATTTGGCATAGGCCACGCCCATTTGCGATATTATAGATTTTTCGCAAAATCGCGAAAACTGCAAAACATATTTTTCGCTACTCCTCCCACAATTTTTGGACAATTGACACCAAACTTTGCACAGAACATCTACCGACCCACACGGAAATAAATCCTGCTAAAGCATTTTGATCCGACCATCGATAACGAAACGGTAGCGTTTTAAATATTTGTTGATTAGCTACGTTTTACGAAAAAATTCATAAATCCAAAATCATAAGTCGGATCAAGTCCAAATTTTAGACATATGTTGGGGCTACCCTTAATTGCGTTCAATAAAAAAATTGGACATTTTCGCCATAAGGGGGCGCCATAAAATAGGAAATTTTATATCTCCTAATTGGCCAGAGGAATTTTCTTAAAACTCACGGGAAACCATCAAGGGGCATACACGAGTCTATATAAAAAATATGGCCAAGAAATATTAATGTGTAAGGGACTTTTTAATAAAATTAGATATTTTTTTTTTCCATCAAAGAAAAAAGGCGGGAATGTTAGCATGTCCATTGACATTACATTGTGCAATTAGCTCCGGCGGCCATTTTGTCAAGGCTGACAATCTGCTTTTGCTCATAACTCGCCAACCACACATCGCACATTAAAAAACTTGACATCCACTTGTTCTGTGAATTGAGCTGCATCGTTCCACCGTGGCACTTTCGCGAAATTCATCCGTAAACAGCGATACCTATACAAGTCCCGCACCGAACATCCCACGGTCAAAAACTTTACATCCGCAGATTCTGCGGAGTGAGCGGCCGGCGCGGCGGTTGACGACGAGTTGCGTCGGAGGCTTGGCCCCCGGTAAAAACTGCTTGCAGTTCTAGTTAGGGGGCCAAGCCCGAGCAGGAGCTGGGACCGCGTTTTGCACAGCAACGCGGTTCCCAAGCCCTGCGGGGCAGGGAACCCTATTGTTTTAGTGGCGATTATTAGGGGGCCAAGCCCGAGCAGGAGCTGGGACCGCGTTTTGCACAGCAACGCGGTTCCCAAGCCCTGCGGGGCAGGGAACCCTATTGTTTTTGTAAGGATTGTTATTATTATTATTATACTTCGCCGCATAAAACTGTGTCCACAGCCCAAACCGTAAAGGGTGCAGACATGCCAATAGCATCATTAGTTCAGACCCCCGGCCTCTCAGCCTACAAAAAAATTCAGACATGCCGGCCACTAGGTGGCGCTACAACGAAGGAAAACGCGTTTGGGGTCATAACTCCCACACCGAACGTCCCACAGTCAAAAACTTTATATCCACAGATGCACTGGAGTCAGCTGCATCATTTGGCATAGGCCACGCCCATTTGCGATATTATAGATTTTTCGCGAAATCGCGAAAACTGCAAAACTGACTTTTCGTTACTCCTCCCACAATTTCTGGACAATTGACACCAAACTTTGCACAGAAAATCTACCGACCCACACGGAAAGAAATCTTGCTAAAGCATTTTGATCCGACCATGGATAACGAAACGGTAGCGTTTTAAATATTTGTTGATTAGCTACGTTTTACGAAAAAATTCATAAATCCAAAATCATAAGTCGGATCAAGTCCAAATTTTAGACATATGTTGGGGCTACCCTTAATTGCGTTCAATAAAAAATTTGGAGAATTTTGCCATAAGGGGGCGCCATAAATTAGGAAATTTTATATCTCCTAATTGGCCAGAGGAATTTTCTTAAAACTCACGGGAAACCATCAAGGGGCATACCCAAGTCTATATGAAAAATATGGCCAAGAAATAGTAATGTTTAAGGGACTTTTTAATAAAATTAGATTTTTTTTTTTCCGTCAAAGAAAAAAGGCGGGAATGTTAGCATGTCCATTGACATTACATTGTGCAATTAGCTCCGGCGGCCATTTTGTCAAGGCTGACAATCTGCTTTTGCTCATAACTTGCCAACCACACATCGCACATTAAAAAACTTGACATCCACTTGTTCTGTGAATTGAGCTGCATCGTTCCACCGTGGCACTTTCGCGAAATTCATCCGTAAACAGCGATACCTATACAACTCCCGCACCGAACATCCCACGGTCAAAAACTTTACATCCGCAGATTCTGCGGAGTGAGCGGCCGGCGCGGCGGTTGACGACGAGTTGCGTCGGAGGCTTGGCCCCCGGTAAAAACTGCTTGCAGTTCTAGTTATTAGGGGGCCAAGCCCGAGCAGGAGCTGGGACCGCGTTTTGCACAGCAACGCGGTTCCCAAGCCCTGCGGGGCAGGGAACCCTATTGTTTTTGTAAGGATTATTATACTTACCCCCCTAAAACTGTGTCCACAGCCCAAACCGTAAAGGGTGCAGACATGCCAATTGCATGACTAGATCCAGGTCCGTCCGGACTACGCAGACAAAAAAATTCAGACATGCCGGCCACTAGGTGGCGCTATATCAAGGAAAACGTCATAGCTCCCACACCGAACATCCCACAGTCAAAAACTTTATATCCACAGATGCACTGGAGTCAGCTGCATCATTTGGCATAGGCCACGCCCATTTGCGATATTATAGATTTTTCGCAAAATCGCTAAAACTGTAAAACAGACTTTTCGCTACTCCTCCCACAATTTTTGGACAATTGACACCAAAGTTTGCACAGAACATCTACCGACCCACACGGAAAGAAATCATGCTAAAGCATTTTGATCCGACCATCGATAACGAAACGGTAGCGTTTTAAATATTTGTTGATAGCTACGTTCTACGTAGAAATTCATAAATCCAAAATCATAAATCGGATCAAGTCCAAATTTTAGACATATGTTGGGGCTACCCTTAATTGCGTTCAATAAAAAATTGGGAAAATTTCGCCATAGGGGGGCGCCATAAATTAGGAAATTGTATATCTCCTAATTGACTTTTCGCTACTCCTCCCACAATTTTTGCACAATTGACACCCAACTTTGCACAGAACATCTACCGACCAACACGGAAAGAAATCATGTAAAATGATTTTGATCCGACCATGGATTACGAAACGGTAGCGTTTGAAATATTTGTTGATTAGCTACGTTTTACGTAGAAATTCATAAATCCAAAATCATAAGTCGGATCAAGTCCAAATTTTAGACATATGTTGGGGCTACCCTTAATTGCGTTCAATAAAAAATTTGGAGAATTTCGCCATAAGGGGGCGCCATAAATTAGGAAATTTTATATCTACTAATTGGCCAAAGGAATTTTCTTAAAACTCACGGGAAAGCATCAAGGGGCATACACGACTCTATATAAAAAATATGGCCAAGAAATATTAATGTGTAAGGGACTTTTTAATAAAATTTGATTTTTTTTTTTTCCATCAAAGAAAAAAGGCGGGATGCTAATCTCAGCTAGCATGTCCATTGACATTACATTGTGCAATTAGCTCCGGCCGCCATTTTAATCTGTTTTTGCTCATAACTCGCCAACCGAACATCCCACGTTCAAAAACTTTACATCCACAGATTATGTGAAGTGAGCGGCCGACGCGGCGGTTGACGACGAGTTGCGTCGGAGGCTTGGCCCCCGGTAAAAACTGCTTGCAGTTCTAGTTAGGGGGCCAAGCCCGAGCAGGAGCTGGGACCGCGTTTTGCACAGCAACGCGGTTCCCAAGCCCTGCGGGGCAGGGAACCCTATTGTTTTTGTGGCGATTATTATTATTATTATACTTCGCCGCATAAAACTGTGTCCACAGCCCAAACCGTAAAGGGTTGGGACATGCCACTTGCATGACTAGTTCAGACCCCCGGCCTCTCGGCCTACAAAAAAATTCAGACATGCCGGCCACTAGGTGGCGCTACACCAAAGAAAACGCGTTTGGGGCTATAACTCCCACACCGAACGTCCCACCGTCAAAAACTTTATATCCACAGATGCACTGGAGTCAGCTGCATCATTTGGCATAGGCCACGCCCATTTGCGATATTATAGATTTTTCGCAAAATCGCAAAAACTGCAAAACATATTTTTCGCTACTCCTCCCACAATTTCTGGACAATTGACACCAAAGTTTGCACAGAACATCTACCGACCCACACGGAAAAGAATCATTCGAAAGAATTTTGATCCGACCATCGATAACGAAACGGTAGCGTTTTAAATATTTGTTGATTAGCTACGTTTTACGTAAAAATTCATAAATCCAAAATCATAAGTCGGATCAAGTCCAAATTTTAGACATATATTGGGGCTACCCTTAATTGCGTTCAATAAAAAAATTGGACATTTTCGCCATAAGGGGGCGCCATAAATTAGGAAATTTCATATCTCCTAATTGGCCAGAGGAAATTTCTTAAAACTCACGGGAAAGCATCAAGGGGCATACACGAGTCTATATAAAAAATATGGTCAACAAATATTAATGTGTAAGGGACTTTTTAATAAAATTAGATATTTTTTTTTTCCGTCAAAGAAAAAAGGCGGGAATGTTAGCATGTCCATTGACATTACATTGTGCAATTAGCTCCGGCGGCCATTTTGTCAAGGCTGACAATCTACTTTTGCTCATAACTCGCCAACCACACATCGCACATTAAAAAACTTGACATGCACTTGTTCTGTGAATTGAGCTGCATCGTTCCACCGTGGCAGTTTCGCAAAATTCATCCATAAACAGCGATACCTATACAACTCCCGCACCGAACATCCCACGGTCAAAAACTTTACATCCGCAGATTCTGCGGAGTGAGCGGCCGGCGCGGCGGTTGACGACGAGTTGCGTCGGAGGCTTGGCCCCCGGTAAAAACTGCTTGCAGTTCTAGTTATTATTATTCTTATTTGTCGCCGCTAGAACTGCGTGCACAGCCCAAACCGTAAAGGGTGCAGACATGCCAATTGCATGACTAGATCCAGGTCCGTGAAATCTCAGCATACAACAAAATTCAGACATGCCGGCCACTAGGTGGCGCTACAATGAAGGAAAACGCGTTTGGGGTCATAACTCCCACACCGAACGTCCCACAGTCAAAAAGTTTATATCCACAGATGCACTGGAGTCAGCTGCATCATTTGGCATAGGCCACGCCCATTTGCGATATTATAGATTTTTTGCAAAATCGCAAAAACTGCAAAACTGACTTTTCGCTACTCCTCCCACAATTTTTGGACAATCGACACCAAACTTTGCACAGAACATCTACCGACCCACACGGAAATAAATCTTGCTAAAGCATTTTGATCCGACCATCGATAACGAAACGGTAGCGTTTTAAATATTTGTTGATTAGCTACGTTTTACGTAGAAATTCATAAATCCAAAATCATAAGTCGGATCAAGTCCAAATTTTAGACATATGTTGGGGCTACCCTTAATTGCGTTCAATAAAAAAATTGGAAATTTTCGCCATAAGGGGGCGCCATAAATTAGGAAATTTTATATCTCCTAATTGGCCAGAGGAATTTTCTTAAAACTCACGGGAAACCATCAAGGGGCATACCCAAGTCTATATGAAAAATATGGCCAAGAAATAGTAATGTTTAAGGGACTTTTTAATAAAATTAGATTTTTTTTTTTCCGTCAAAGAAAAAAGGCGGGAATGTTAGCATGTCCATTGACATTACATTGTGCAATTAGCTCCGGCGGCCATTTTGTCAAGGCTGACAATCTGCTTTTGCTCATAACTCGCCAACCACACATCGCACATTAAAAAACTTGACATCCACTTGTTCTGTGAATTGAGCTGCATCGTTCCACCGTGGCACTTTCGCGAAATTCATCCGTAAACAGCGATACCTCTACAACTCCCGCACCGAACATCCCACGGTCAAAAACTTTACATCCGCGGATTCTGCGGAGTGAGCGGCCGGCGCGGCGGTTGACGACGAGTCGCGTCGGAGGCTTGGCCCCCGGTAAAAACTGCTTGCAGTTCTAGTTATTATTATTATTATACTTACCCTCCTGAAAGTGTGTCCACAGCCCAAACCGTAAAGGGTGCAGACATGCCAATTGCATGACTAGATCCAGGTCCGTCCGGACTACGCAGACAACAAAATTCAGACATGCCGGCCACTAGGTGGCGCTACACCAAAGAAAACGCGTTCGGGGCCATAACTCCCACACCGAACGTCCCACAGTCAAAAACTTTATATCCACAGATGCACTGGAGTCAGCTGCATCATTTGGCATAGGCCACGCCCATTTGCGATATTATAAATTTTTTGCAAAATGGCGAAAACTGCAAAACTGACTTTTCGCTACTCCTCCCACAATTTTTGGACAATTGACACCAAAGTTTGCACAGAACATCTACCGACCCACACGGAAAGAAATCATACGAAAGAATTTTGATCCGACCATGGATAACGAAACGGTAGCGTTTTAAATATTTGTTGATTAGCTACGTTTTACGAAAAAATTCATAAATCCAAAATCATAAGTCGGATCAAGTCCAAATTTTAGACATATGTTGGGGCTACCCTTAATTGCGTTCAATAAAAAAATTGGACATTTTCGCCATAAGGGGGCGCCATAAATTAGGAAATTTTATATCTCCTAATTGGCCAGAGGAATTTTCTTAAAACTCACGGTAAAACATCAAGGGGCAAACACGAGGCTATAGAAAAAATATGGCCAAGAAATAGTAATGTTTAAGGGACTTTTTAATAAAATTAGATTTTTTTTTTTCCGTCAAAGAAAAAAGGCGGGAATGTTAGCATGTCCATTGACATTACATTGTGCAATTAGCTCCGGCGGCCATTTTGTCAAGGCTGACAATCTACTTTTGCTCATAACTCGCCAACCACACATCGCACATTAAAAAACTTGACATGCACTTGTTCTGTGAATTGAGCTGCATCGTTCCACCGTGGCAGTTTCGCCAAATTCATCCGTAAACAGCGATACCTATACAACTCCCGCACCGAACATCCCACGGTCAAAAACTTTACATCCACGGATTCCGCGAAGTGAGCAGCAGGCGCGGCGCTTGACGACGAGTTGCGTCGGAGGCTTGGCCCCCGGTAAAAACTGCTTGCAGTTCTAGTTATTATTTTAATTTTTCTCCGAGTAAAAGTGGTGCTGCAGCCCAAACCGTAAAGGGTTGGGACATGCCACTTGCATGACTAGTTCAGACCCCTGGCCTCCCGGCCTACAACAAAATTCAGACATGCCGGCCACTAGGTGGCGCTACAACGAAGGAAAACGCGTTTGGGGTCATAACTCCCACACCGAACGTCCCACAGTCAAAAACTTTATATCCACAGATGCACTGGAGTCAGCTGCATCATTTGGCATAGGCCACGCCCATTTGCGATATTATAGATTTTTCGCAAAATCGCAAAAACTGCAAAACATATTTTTCGCTACTCCTCCCGTATTTTTTGGACAATCGACACCAAACTTTTCACAGAACATCTACCGAACCACACGGAAAGAAATCATACGAAAGAATTTTGATCCGACCATGGATAACGAAACGGTAGCGTTTTAAATATTTGTTGATTAGCTACGTTTTACGAAAAAATTCATAAATCCAAAATCATAAGTCGGATCAAGTCCAAATTTTAGACATATGTTGGGGCTACCCTTAATTGCGTTCAATAAAAAATTTGGACATTTTCGCCATAAGGGGGCGCCATAAATTAGGAAATTTTATATCTCCTAATTGGCCAGAGGAATTTTCTTAAAACTCACGGGAAACCATCAAGGGGCATACCCAAGTCTATATGAAAAATATGGCCAAGAAATAGTAATGTTAAAGGGACTTTTTAATAAAATTAGATTTTTTTTTTCCGTCAAAGAAAAAAGGCGGGAATGTTAGCATGTCCATTGACATTACATTGTGCAATTAGCTCCGGCGGCCATTTTGTCAAGGCTGACAATCTGCTTTTGCTCATAACTCGCCAACCACACATCGCACATTAAAAAACTTGATATCCACTTGTTCTGTGAATTGAGCTGCATCGTTCCACCGTGGCACTTTCGCCAAATTCATCCGTAAACAGCGATACCTATACAACTCCCGCACCGAACATCCCACGGTCAAAAACTTTACATCCACGGATTCCGCGAAGTGAGCGGCAGGCACGGCGCTTGACGACGAGTTGCGTCGGAGGCTTGGCCCCCGGTAAAAACTGCTTGCAGTTCTAGTTATTATTAGGGGGCCAAGCCCGAGCAGGAGCTGGGACCGCGTTTTGCACAGCAACGCGGTTCCCAAGCCCTGCGGGGCAGGGAACCCTATTGTTTTTGTGGCGATTATTAGGGGGCCAAGCCCGAGCAGGAGCTGGGACCGCGTTTTGCACAGCAACGCGGTTCCCAAGCCCTGCGGGGCAGGGAACCCTATTGTTTTAGTAAGGATTATTATTTGTAGTCACCTAAAACTGTGTCCACAGGCCAAACCGTAAAGGGTGCAGACATGCCAATTGCATGACTAGATCCAGGTCCGGGCCGTGTACGCATACAAAACTATTCAGACATGCCGGCCACTAGGTGGCGCTACACCAAAGAAAACGCGTTTGGGGCCATAACTCCCACACCGAAACTCCCACAGTCAAAAACTTTATATCCACATATTCACTGGAGTCAGCTGCATCTTTTGGCATAGGCCACGCCCATTTGCGATATTATAGATTTTTCGCAAAATCGCGAAAACTGAAAAACATATTTTTCGCTACTCCTCCCACAATTTTTGGACAATTGACACCAAAGTTTGCACAGCACATCTACCGACCCACACGGAAAGAAATCATGCTAATGCATTTTGATCCGACCATGGATAGAGAAACGGTAGCGTTTTAAATATTTGTTGATTAGCTACGTTTTACGTAGAAATTCATAAATCCAAAATCATAAGTCGGATCAAGTTCAAATTTTAGACATATGTTGGGGCTACCCTTAATTACGTTCAAAAAAAAAATTGGAAATTTTCGCCATAAGGGGGCGCCATAAACTAGGGAATTTTATATCTCCTAATTGGCCAAAGGAATTTTCTTAAAACTCACGGGAAACCATCAACGGGCGTACCCGAGTCTATATGAAAAATATGGCCAAGAAATAGTAATGTTTAAGGGACTTTTTAATAAAATTAGATTTTTTTTTTTCCGTCAAAGAAAAAAGGCGGGAATGTTAGCATGTCCATTGACATTACATTGTGCAATTAGCTCCGGCGGCCATTTTGTCAAGGCTGACAATCTACTTTTGCTCATAACTCGCCAACCACACATCGCACATTAAAAAACTTGACATGCACTTGTTCTGTGAATTGAGCTGCATCGTTCCACCGTGGCAGTTTCGCCAAATTCATCCGTAAACAGCGATACCTATACAACTCCCGCACCGAACATCCCACGGTCAAAAACTTTACATCCACGGATTCCGCGAAGTGAGCAGCAGGCGCGGCGCTTGACGACGAGTTGCGTCGGAGGCTTGGCCCCCGGTAAAAACTGCTTGCAGTTCTAGTTATTATTATTATTATTATTATTATTATTATTATTATTATTATTATTATTATTATTATTATTATTATTAGGGGGCCAAGCCCGAGCAGGAGCTGGGACCGCGTTTTGCACAGCAACGCGGTTCCCAAGCCCTGCGGGGCAGGGAACCCTATTGTTTTAGTGGCGATTATTAGGGGGCCAAGCCCGAGCAGGAGCTGGGACCGCGTTTTGCACAGCAACGCGGTTCCCAAGCCCTGCGGGGCAGGGAACCCTATTGTTTTTGTGGCGATTATTAGGGGGCCAAGCCCGAGCAGGCTGGGACCGCTGTATGCAAAGCAACGCGGTTCCCAAGCCCTGCGGGGCAGGGAACCCTATTGTTTTTGTAAGGATTATTAGGGGGCCAAGCCCGAGCAGGAGCTGGGACCGCGTTTTGCACAGCAACGCGGTTCCCAAGCCCTGCGGGGCAGGGAACCCTATTGTTTTTGTAAGGATTATTATTATACTTACCCCCCTAAAACTGTGTCCACAGCCCAAACCGTAAAGGGTGCAGACATGCCAATTGCATGACTAGATCCAGGTCCGTCCGGACTACGCAGACAAAAAAATTCAGACATGCCGGCCACTAGGTGGCGCTATATCAAGGAAAACGTCATAGCTCCCACACCGAACATCCCACAGTCAAAAACTTTATATCCACAGATGCACTGGAGTCAGCTGCATCATTTGGCATAGGCCACGCCCATTTGCGATATTATAGATTTTTCGCAAAATCGCGAAAACTGTAAAACTGACTTTTCGCTACTTCTCCCACAATTTTTGGACAATTGACACCAAAGTTTGCACAGAACATCTACCGACCCACACGGAAAGAAATCATGCTAAAGCATTTTGATCCGACCATCGATAACGAAACGGTAGCGTTTTAAATATTTGTTGATTAGCTACGTTCTACGTAGAAATTCATAAATCCAAAATCATAAATCGGATCAAGTCCAAATTTTAGACATATGTTGGGGCTACCCTTAATTGCGTTCAATAAAAAATTGGGAAAATTTCGCCATAGGGGGGCGCCATAAATTAGGAAATTGTATATCTCCTAATTGACTTTTCGCTACTCCTCCCACAATTTTTGCACAATTGACACCCAACTTTGCACAGAACATCTACCGACCCACACGGAAAGAAATCATGCTAAAGCATTTTGATCCGACCATCGATAACGAAACGGTAGCGTTTTAAATATTTGTTGATTAGCTACGTTCTACGTAGAAATTCATAAATCCAAAATCATAAATCGGATCAAGTCCAAATTTTAGACATATGTTGGGGCTACCCGTAATTGCGTTCAATAAAAAATTGGGAAAATTTCGCCATAGGGGGGCGCCATAAATTAGGAAATTGTATATCTCCTAATTGACTTTTCGCTACTCCTCCCACAATTTTTGCACAATTGACACCCAACTTTGCACAGAACATCTACCGACCAACACGGAAAGAAATCATGTAAAATGATTTTGATCCGACCATGGATTACGAAACGGTAGCGTTTGAAATATTTGTTGATTAGCTACGTTTTACGTAGAAATTCATAAATCCAAAATCATAAGTCGGATCAAGTCCAAATTTTAGACATATGTTGGGGCTACCCTTATTTGCGTTCAATAAAAAATTTGGAGAATTTCGCCATAAGGGGGCGCCATAAATTAGGAAATTTTATATCTCCTAATTGGCCAGAGGAATTTTCTTAAAACTCACGGTAAAACATCAAGGGGCAAACACGAGTCTATAGAAATAATATGGCCAAGAAATAGTAATGTTTAAGGGACTTTTTAATAAAATGAGATTTTTTTTTTTCCGTCAAAGAAAAAAGGCGGGAATGTTAGCATGTCCATTGACATTACATTGTGCAATTAGCTCCGGCGGCCATTTTGTCAAGGCTGACAATCTACTTTTGCTCATAACTCGCCAACCACACATCGCACATTAAAAAACTTGACATGCACTTGTTCTGTGAATTGAGCTGCATCGTTCCACCGTGGCAGTTTCGCCAAATTCATCCGTAAACAGCGATACCTATACAACTCCCGCACCGAACATCCCACGGTCAAAAACTTTACATCCACGGATTCCGCGAAGTGAGCGGCAGGCACGGCGCTTGACGACGAGTTGCGTCGGAGGCTTGGCCCCCGGTAAAAACTGCTTGCAGTTCTAGTTATTATTATACTTCGCCGCATAAAACTGTGTCCACAGCCCAAACCGTAAAGGGTTGGGACATGCCACTTGCATGACTAGTTCAGACCCCCGGCCTCTCGGCCTACAAAAAAATTCAGACATGCCGGCCACTAGGTGGCGCTACACCAAAGAAAACGCGTTTGGGGCCATAACTCCCACACCGAAACTCCCACAGTCAAAAACTTTATATGCACAGATTCACTGGAGTCAGCTGCATCTTTTGGCATAGGCCACGCCCATTTGCGATATTATAGATTTTTCGCAAAATCGCGAAAAATGCAAAACTGATTTTTCGCTACTCCTCCCACAATTTTTGGACAATCGACACCAAAGTTTGCACAGAACATCTACCGACCCACACGGTAAAAACTTATGTAAAAGAATTTTGATCCGACCATGGATAACGAAACGGTAGCGTTTTAAATATTTGTTGATTAGCTACGTTTTACGAAAAAATTCATAAATCCAAAATCATAAGTCGGATCAAGTCCAAATTTTAGACATATGTTGGGGCTACCCTTAATTGCGTTGAATAAAAAAATTGGACATTTTCGCCATAAGGGGGCGCCATAAATTAGGAAATTTCATATCTCCTAATTGGCCAGAGGAAATTTCTTAAAACTCACGGGAAACCATCAAGGGGCATACACGAGTCTATATAAAAAATATGGCCAACAAATATTAATGTGTAAGGGACTTTTAATAAAATGAGATATTTTTTTTTTCCATCAAAGAAAAAAGGCGGGATGCTAATCTCAGCTAGCATGTCCATTGACATTACATTGTGCAATTAGCTCCGGCCGCCATTTTAATCTGCTTTTGCTCATAACTCGCCAACCGAACATCCCAGAGTCAAAAACTTTACATCCACAGATTCTGTGAAGTGAGCGGCCGGCGCGGCGGTTGACGACGAGTTGCGTCGGAGGCTTGGCCCCCGGTAAAAACTGCTTGCAGTTCTAGTTATTATTATTATTATTATTATTTGTACCTCCCTAAAACTGCGTGCACAGCCCAAACCGTAAAGGGTGCAGACATGCCAATTGCATGACTAGATCCAGGTCCGTCCGGACTACGCATACGACAAAAATTCAGACATGCCGGCCACTAGGTGGCGCTACAACGAAGGAAAACGCGTTTGGGGTCATAACTCCCACACCGAACGTCCCACAGTCAAAAACTTCATATCCACATATGCACTGGAGTCAGCTGCATCATTTGGCATAGGCCACGCCCATTTGCGATATAATAGATTTTTCGCAAAATCGCGAAAACTGCAAAACATATTTTTCGCTACTCCTCCCATATTTTTTGGACAATTGACACCAAACTTTGCACAGAACATCTAACAACCCACACGAAAAAAAATCACGTAAAAGAATTTTGATCCGACCATCGATAACGAAACGGTAGCGTTTTAAATATTTGTTGATTAGCTACGTTTTACGAAAAAATTCATAAATCCAAAATCATAAGTCGGATCAAGTCCAAATTTTAGACATATGTTGGGGCTACCCTTATTTGCATTCAATAAAAAAATTGGACATTTTCGCCATAAGGGGGCGCCATAAATTAGGAAATTTTATATCTCCTAATTGGCCAGAGGAATTTTCTTAAAACTCACGGTAAAACATCAAGGGGCAAACACGAGTCTATAGAAAAAATATGGCCAAGAAATAGTAATGTTTAAGGGACTTTTTAATAAAATTAGATTTTTTTTTTTCCGTCAAAGAAAAAAGGCGGGAATGTTGCTCATAACTCGCCAACCACACATCGCACATTAAAAAACTTGACATCCACTTGTTCTGTGAATTGAGCTGCATCGTTCCACCGTGGCACTTTCGCGAAATTCATCCGTAAACAGCGATACCAATACAACTCCCGCACCGAACATCCCACGGTCAAAAACTTTACATCCGCAGATTCTGCGGAGTGAGCGGCCGGCGCGGCGGTTGACGACGAGTTGCGTCGGAGGCTTGGCCCCCGGTAAAAACTGCTTGCAGTTCTAGTTAGGGGGCCAAGCCCGAGCAGGAGCTGGGACCGCGTTTTGCACAGCAACGCGGTTCCCAAGCCCTGCGGGGCAGGGAACCCTATTGTTTTTGTGGCGATTATTAGGGGGCCAAGCCCGAGCAGGAGCTGGGACCGCGTTTTGCACAGCAACGCGGTTCCCAAGCCCTGCGGGGCAGGGAACCCTATTGTTTTTGTAAGGATTATTTTTATTATTATTATTATTATACTTCGTCCCCTAAAACTGCGTGCACAGCCCAAACCGTAAAGGGTGCAGACATGCCAATTGCATGACTAGATCCAGATCCGTGAATTCTCAGCATACAAAAAAATTCAGACATGCCGGCCACTAGGTGGCGCTACAACGAAGGAAAACGCGTTTGGGGTCATAACTCCCACACCGAACGTCCCACAGTCAAAAACTTTATATCCACAGATGCACTGGAGTCAGCTGCATCATTTGGCATAGGCCACGCCCATTTGCGATATTATAGATTTTTTGCAAAATCGCGAAAACTGCAAAACTGACTTTTCGCTACTCCTCCCACAATTTTTGGACAATTGACACCAAAGTTTGCAAAGAACATCTACCGACCCACACGGTAAAAACTTGCATAAAAGACTTTTGATCCGACCATGGATAACGAAACGGTAGCGTTTTAAATATTTGTTGATTAGCTACGTTTTACAAAAAAATTCATAAATCCAAAATCATAAGTCGGATCAAGTCCAAATTTTAGACATATGTAGGGGCTACCCTTAATTGCGTTCAATAAAAAATTTGGAGAATTTCGCCATAAGGGGGCGCCATAAATTAGGAAATTTTATATCTACTAATTGGCCAGAGGAAATTTCTTAAAACTCACGGGAAACCATCAAGGGGCATACACGAGTCTATATAAAAAATATGGCCAAGAAATATTAATGTGTAAGGGACTTTTTAATAAAATTAGATATTTTTTTTTTCCGTCAAAGAAAAAAGGCGGGAATGTTAGCATGTCCATTGACATTACATTGTGCAATTAGCTCCGGCGGCCATTTTGTCAAGGCTGACAATCTACTTTTGCTCATAACTCGCCAACCACACATCGCACATTAAAAAACTTGACATGCACTTGTTCTGTGAATTGAGCTGCATCGTTCCACCGTGGCAGTTTCGCCAAATTCATCCGTAAACAGCGATACCTATACAACTCCCGCACCGAACATCCCACGGTCAAAAACTTTACATCCACGGATTCCGCGAAGTGAGCGGCCGGCGCGGCGCTTGACGACGAGTTGCGTCGGAGGCTTGGCCCCCGGTAAAAACTGCTTGCAGTTCTAGTTAGGGGGCCAAGCCCGAGCAGGAGCTGGGACCGCGTTTTGCACAGCAACGCGGTTCCCAAGCCCTGCGGGGCAGGGAACCCTATTGTTTTAGTAAGGATTATTATTTGTAGTCACCTAAAACTGTGTCCACAGGCCAAACCGTAAAGGGTGCAGACATGCCAATTGCATGACTAGATCCAGGTCCGGGCCGTGTACGCATACAAAACTATTCAGACATGCCGGCCACTAGGTGGCGCTACACCAAAGAAAACGCGTTTGGGGCCATAACTCCCACACCGAAACTCCCACAGTCAAAAACTTTATATCCACATATTCACTGGAGTCAGCTGCATCTTTTGGCATAGGCCACGCCCATTTGCGATATTATAGATTTTTCGCAAAATCGCGAAAACTGAAAAACATATTTTTCGCTACTCCTCCCACAATTTTTGGACAATTGACACCAAAGTTTGCACAGCACATCTACCGACCCACACGGAAAGAAATCATGCTAATGCATTTTGATCCGACCATGGATAGAGAAACGGTAGCGTTTTAAATATTTGTTGATTAGCTACGTTTTACGAAAAAATTCATAAATCCAAAATCATAAGTCGGATCAAGTCCAAATTCTAGACATATGTTGGGGCTACCCTTAATTAAGTTCAATAAAAAATTTGGAGAATTCCGCCATAAGGGGGCGCCATAAATTAGGAAATTTTATATCTCCTAATTGGCCAAAGGAATTTTCTTAAAACTCACGGGAAACCATCAAGGGGCATACCCGAGTCTACATAAAAAATATGGCCAAGAAATATTAATGTGTAAGGGACTTTTTAATAAAATTAGATTTTTTTTTTTCCGTCAAAGAAAAAAGGCGGGAATGTTAGCATGTCCATTGCATTACATTGTGCAATTAGCTCCGGCGGCCATTTTGTCAAGGCTGACAATCTACTTTTGCTCATAACTCGCCAACCACACATCGCACATTAAAAAACTTGACATCCACTTGTTCTGTGAATTGAGCTGCATCGTTCCACCGTGGCAGTTTCGCGAAATTCATCCATACACAGCGATACCTATACAACTCCCACACCGAACATCCCACGGTCAAAAACTTTACATCGGCAGATTCTGTGAAGTGAGCGGCCGGCGCGGCGGTTGACGACGAGTTGCGTCGGAGGCTTGGCCCCCGGTAAAAACTGCTTGCAGTTCTAGTTATTATTATTATTATTTTAATTTTTCTCCGAGTAAAAGTGGTGCTGCAGCCCAAAACGTAAAGGGTTGGGACATGCCACTTGCATGACTAGTTCAGACCCCCGGCCTTCCGGCCTACAACAAAATTCAGACATGCCGGCCACTAGGTGGCGCTACAACGAAGGAAAACGCGTTTGGGGTCATAACTCCCACACCGAACGTCCCACAGTCAAAAACTTTATATCCACAGATGCACTGGAGTCAGCTGCATCATTTGGCATAGGCCACGCCCATTTGCGATATTATAGATTTTTCGCAGAATCGCGAAAACTGAAAAACTTATTTTTCGCTACACCTCCCACAATTTTTGGACAATTGACACCAGACTTTGCACAGAACATCTACCGACCCACACGGAAAGAAATCATTCGAAAGAATTGTGATCCGACCATGGATAACGAAATGGTAGCGTTTTAAATATTTGTTGATTAGCTACGTTTTACGAAAAAATTCATAAATCCAAAATCATAAGTCGGATCAAGTCCAAATTTTAGACATATGTTGGGGCTACCCTTAATTGCGTTCAATAAAAAAATTGGACATTTCCGCCATAAGGGGGCGCCATAAATTAGGAAATTTCATATCTCCTAATTGGCCAGAGGAAATTTCTTAAAACTCACAGGAAACCATCAAGGGGCATACACGACTCTATATAAAAAATATGGCCGACAAATATTAATGTGTAAGGGACTTTTTAATAAAATTAGATATTTTTTTTTTCCGTCAAAGAAAAAAGGCGGGAATGTTAGCATGTCCATTGACATTACATTGTGCAATTAGCTCCGGCGGCCATTTTGTCAAGGCTGACAATCTACTTTTGCTCATAACTCGCCAACCACACATCGCACATTAAAAAACTTGACATGCACTTGTTCTGTGAATTGAGCTGCATCGTTCCACCGTGGCAGTTTCGCAAAATTCATCCATAAACAGCGATACCTATACAACTCCCGCACCGAACATCCCACGGTCAAAAACTTTACATCCACAGGTTCTGTGGAGTGAGCGGCAGGCACGGCGCTTGACGACGAGTTGCGTCGGAGGCTTGGCCCCCGGTCAAAACTGCTTGCAGTTCTAGTTATTAGGGGGCCAAGCCCGAGCAGGAGCTGGGACCGCGTTTTGCACAGCAACGCGGTTCCCAAGCCCTGCGGGGCAGGGAACCCTATTGTTTTAGTGGCGATTATTATTATTATTATACTTCGCCGCATAAAACTGTGTCCACAGCCCAAACCGTAAAGGGTTGGGACATGCCACTTGCATGACTAGTTCAGACCCCCGGCCTCTCGGCCTACAAAAAAATTCAGACATGCCGGCCACTAGGTGGCGCTACACCAAAGAAAACGCGTTTGGGGCTATAACTCCCACACCGAACGTCCCACCGTCAAAAACTTTATATCCACAGATGCACTGGAGTCAGCTGCATCATTTGGCATAGGCCACGCCCATTTGCGATATTATAGATTTTTCGCAAAATCGCGAAAACTGCAAAACATATTTTTCGCTACTCCTCCCACAATTTCTGGACAATTGACACCAAAGTTTGCACAGAACATCTACCGACCCACACGGAAAGAAATCATTCGAAAGAATTGTGATCCGACCATGGATAACAAAACAGTAGCGTTTTAAATATTTGTTGATTAGCTACGTTTTACGAAAAAATTAATAAATCCAAAATCATAAGTCGGATCAAGTCCAAATTTTGGACATATGTTGGGGCTACCCTTAATTGCGTTCAATAAAAAATTTGGAGAATTTCGCCATAAGGGGGCGCCATAAATTAGGAAATTTTATATCTCCTAATTGGCCAGAGGAATTTTCTTAAAACTCACGGTAAACCATCAAGGGGCAAAAACGAGTCTATAGAAAAAATATGGCCAAGAAATAGTAATGTTTAAGGGACTTTTTAATAAAATTAGATTTTTTTTTTTCCTTTAAAGAAAAAAGGCGGGAATGTTAGCATGTCCATTGACATTACATTGTGCAATTAGCTCCGGCGGCCATTTTGTCAAGGCTGACAATCTACTTTTGCTCATAACTCGCCAACCACACATCGCACATTAAAAAACTTGACATCCACTTGTTCTGTGAATTGAGCTGCATCGTTCCACCGTGGCAGTTTTGCGAAATTCATCCGTAAACAGCGATACCTATACAACTCCCGCACCGAACATCCCACGGTCAAAAACTTTACATCCACAGGTTCTGTGGAGTGAGCGGCAGGCACGGCGCTTGACGACGAGTTGCGTCGGAGGCTTGGCCCCCGGTAAAAACTGCTTGCAGTTCTAGTTATTATTATACTTCGCCGCATAAAACTGTGTCCACAGCCCAAACCGTAAAGGGTTGGGACATGCCACTTGCATGACTAGTTCAGACCCCCGGCCTCTCGGCCTACAAAAAAATTCAGACATGCCGGCCACTAGGTGGCGCTACACCAAAGAAAACGCGTTTGGGGCTATAACTCCCACACCGAACGTCCCACCATCAAAAACTTTATATCCACAGATGCACTGGAGTCAGCTGCATCATTTGGCATAGGCCACGCCCATTTGCGATATTATAGATTTTTCGCAAAATCGCGAAAACTGCAAAACATATTTTTCGCTACTCCTCCCATATTTCTTGGACAATTGACACCAAACTTTGCACAGAACATCTACCGACCCACACGGAAAGAAATCATTCGAAAGAATTGTGATCCGACCATGGATAACGAAACGGTAGCGTTTTAAATATTTGTTGATTAGCTACGTTTTACGAAAAAATTAATAAATCCAAAATCATAAGTCGGATCAAGTCCAAATTTTAGACATATGTTGGGGCTACCCTTAATTGCGTTCAATAAAAAAATTGGACATTTTCGCCATAAGGGGGCGCCATAAATTAGGAAATTTCATATCTCCTAATTGGCCAGAGGAAATTTTTTAAAACTCACGGGAAAGCATCAAGGGGCATACACGACTCTATATAAAAAATATGGCCAAGAAATATTAATGTGTAAGGGACTTTTTAATAAAATTAGATATTTTTTTTTTCCGTCAAAGAAAAAAGGCGGGAATGTTAGCATGTCCATTGACATTACATTGTGCAATTAGCTCCGGCGGCCATTTTGTCAAGGCTGACAATCTACTTTTGCTCATAACTCGCCAACCACACATCGCACATTAAAAAACTTGACATGCACTTGTTCTGTGAATTGAGCTGCATCGTTCCACCGTGGCAGTTTCGCCAAATTCATCCGTAAACAGCGATACCTATACAACTCCCGCACCGAACATCCCACGGTCAAAAACTTTACATCCGCAGATTCTGCGGAGTGAGCGGCCAGCGCGGCGGTTGACGACGAGTTGCGTCGGAGGCTTGGCCCCCGGTAAAAACTGCTTGCAGTTCTAGTTATTATTATTATTTTATTTGCCTACATTGTCAAATTTGTCTGTACATAATTTCCATTCCTATGTAACTGGATTCAGTTTTCAACTAAATATGATGCAAATAATTAAATAATTAAAATTATTTAAATATGTCACTCTTTGATCTAATGTTCACACAAAAAAACAAGTGCATTGTTTACACCTAAACCACTTTCTTTTTGTGTTTGTTCCTTTGTGTTGAATCAGAAGTAATAGTGGATATTAACTTTGAAGACTAGAATCAGAAAAATAATTCACAACTTATAGAACTTGTGCAAGTATAGTTTGAGTTATTTTTAGCTTGTTGTCTTGTAAAGTAAGTTTACCTAGTGCTGTGGCAGTGTGTGTGTGTGTGTGTGTGTGTGTGTGTGTGTGTGTGTGTGTGTGTGATTGCGTGAGCGTGTGTGTGGTGGGAGTGGTTTTTGCTGGAGCAACTTGCTCCTAATTAGCAGCGCGTGCCGGTAAAGAAACTCAGTGGAGCGACCTCTCCAAGGCGCAAAGGCATAGGCATCCGGAGGCCACTTCACCTGTGAGATGACTGGTGTGTGAAATCAGACTTACAGAAGTCAGTTCGGATGCTCAGTGCGCTACAGTGTGCTCTGCTGCAAAACTGACTGGCGGACTAAAGCTAGAAATTCTAGAAGTAAGTAAGAAAAAAACAAAACCACTTTAAGTTTTTCTGGTGAACTTTTACGCGTTGGATCCGGCGCAGCGACTTGTTGCCCGGCTGAGCTGTGAGGGGCCGTTGGCTGCTGTGTTGCGTGTCCGACATACGAGTCCGCCACAGGACTTAACAGGCTGCTGCAAGGATGATGTCCTACATAAAGCAACCCCATTACACCATGAACGGGTTAAATATGGCTGGTCCCGGGATGGATGTCCTACACACAACCGTCGCTTATCCCTGTAAGTATGAACTGTTATCATTTTTAAAAACTTTTTTTGTCTTCTTCTGCTTTTACTCTTTATCGCCTAGTGTTGTAGTAGTGTATTAGATTGTACATTAAACACAATATGATGCGTAAAGACAGCCGGGCTGTGCGTAACGCCGTGGCGCACAAAAATACATGAAAGATGATAGCAACAATAACAACTAGTTCTATCAGTATGTTGTTTAATAAATTGGATAGTGATGATGACATGGTGAAATCTACTTTAAAATGACAATTGCTTTACTGATTTGACTCGAAGAAACGTACAATAGTCTACTACTTGATTGATGAAAAAAATTAAATGTAACCTTTTTATTTCTGCATGCTATGCTCTTGTGGATATAGATTCGTTACGAAGTAGATACATTGAACTCTTTAATCAATCAAAATTGATTAAGATAAAATATTCTGTTATTTTCGGTTTCTCTCTTCTTTTTTTGCCTCAAAAGGTCTGCATATATAAATACATATATTGACAGTAGATAGAGATACTGAGTGTGGATAAATGAAAAATATCAATGGCTTTATTTGTAATCTCTTACTATAGCCTACTTGTTCAGAAACAGGCATTTAGCTGTGCAACATAGAGGGCAGATAGATATGACTTTGAGAGTAGGCCTACGTACTTGTTACATAAATAAAATCCTCTCCTCCTGCTCTTGGAAATGGAAGTCTGAGAACCAGTGACTGGATTTGATATAATGAGCAAATGCACTTTGTCTACACACATGCCATGAGCAGCCTGTATATAAGTTGATAAAGAAATCAGTTATAAACCGTATGACAATGTAGTGTGTGATTTCCATTCATGTTTTCTTTTATTGTCATCCTTATAGCTTGAAAAACAAAAAAACAAGCCAAATAAACACTTACATGACTCATTTTCCCTAACAAATGTGTATGTGAGTTATATTTCATGCCATCTTTTTGTGAATGCAAGTCAATTAAACCCTTATCTCTTTACTGTTGCTTTTCAGCCACTCCCCGGAAGCAGCGTAGAGAGCGCACCACCTTCACCCGCACACAGCTGGACATCCTGGAGGCGCTGTTCTCCAAGACACGCTACCCAGACATCTTCATGAGGGAGGAGGTGGCCCTCAAGATAAACCTGCCAGAGTCACGTGTGCAGGTACTGGGAAGCTGGCTGCAGCCTAAGATGGAGGCCATTGTCTGTTGTGGGTTACTTTTAGTGACAAACAATTAGAAAGGCAACAAAGCAGCATATTTCAGATATTATCTCCAGCATATTCATGTATGGTTCAATACTTTAGTTACATCAGCAGTCACACATGTTGTTTTCTCACCTCTGTATCCCACACCTTGCAAACCATTCAAACATAAAAGGCTACATATTCAGGGCCGTGCACAGACATTTTAGGGGGCAGAGAGGGCACTAACCCCACCCACACGCACTATTCCCACCCTGACACAACAGCTCACCGCTGCTTTCCATAATCTTCACTTGGCTCATAACATGGGACCCGTTTATATTCTACTGAAACACATTTTATCACCATTAAACTGCAGATTTGACATGTTTTCATGAAAGTAATGCAGTCAGTGTTCAGCTGTTTAGACTAGTTTAGTCAGTCACATTATATAAGTGGTTTCTTTGAGAAAGACAGTAAGGAAGGATGCAATTAAATTAATTAATGGAATTCAAACAGAATGTTCAGTTCTTTTTTTATATTTGATAGAATTAAGAAAATAAATATTTAGATTTATTATTATTTTATAATTTTTTCAAAATAAGGGCACTTTTGGTGTCACACTTTTAGGGGAACAAGGGCAGAGGTTCAAGCCCCCCTCGGGTCCTTACTATCTGTGCATGTGTCTGTACATATTGCCGGTTGTCTGACAGTTACCTTCTGTACTGACATGCTGTATCTTTTTCTCTGCCTCTCCAGGTGTGGTTTAAAAACCGCCGTGCCAAGTGCCGTCAGCAGCAGCAGCAGAGCAGTGGGCAGTCTAAGCCCCGCCCTCCCAAAAAGAAGTCGTCTCCGGTGCAGGAAGCCAACTCTGCCCCTGACCCTGGTTCTAACCAGCCTGGATCCTACAGCCCGTCCTCGGTCCAGACCGGCCCTGGCCTGGCCCCGAGCTCCGGCAATGGAAACGCGGCCGTGTCCATCTGGAGCCCGGCCATCTCTCCTCTGCCCGACCCTCTGGCCTCCTCCTCGGCCCCCTGCATGCAGCGGCCCACCGCTTACCCCATGAGCTATGGCCAGCCGTCGGCCTACGCCCAGGGCTACGCCAGCACCACCTCCTACTTCACCGGGCTGGACTGCAGCGCCTACCTGTCCCCCATGCACTCACAGCTGTCGGGCACGGTGGGAGCCCTCAGCCCCATCGCCGTGCCCTCCATGGGGGGTTCCCTAAGCCAGTCCCCGGCCTCGCTGTCCTCACAGGGCTACAGCACGGCCTCCTCCCTGGGCTTCACCTCCGTTGACTGCCTGGACTACAAGGACCAGCAGGCCTGGAAACTGGGCTTCACCACCATGGACTGCCTGGATCACAAGGACCAAAACTCCTGGAAGTTCCAGGTCCTCTAGAAAGCGAGGCAGGGCGGTGTCGACGTGTGGTGCAGGAGATAGAGTGAAGCAGTGCAGCCTGAAGACTTGTTATCTTTCATTTTCAGTTTCTTGTTTGTAAGATTTTTTGTTTGGTTTTCTAAAGGTGACCTCTGTAGAAATGTACTAATGCATTTATTTGAATGACTTTGGGGATGAGGGGACCAGTGACTGTAACCGACTGCAAATCAAACCTGTTGTCTTCTTCGTGGTACGTTCAATGAGAGAACAAAAGCCTTTAGAGAGTTTGTAGGAAATAAGACTGGAGTCACGCGTATAGAAA